>NC_046172.1:10291388-10628315 GCF_011064425.1 Rattus rattus
TCTACTTCGTTCAGTTACATGTTAGCACAAAGAACTGAAAGGACCCCGTTAAGAGGAATCTTAGAAAGGACTGGAAGAGCTTGAAGGGCTCGAGACCCCATATGAACAACAATGCCAACCAACCAGAGCTTCAGGGACTAAACCACTACCCAAAGACTATACATGGACTGACCTGGGCCTCTGACCTCATAGTAGCAATGAATATCCTATAGAAAGAGCACCAGTGGAAGAAGCCCTGGGTCCTGCTACCAAGACTGAACCCCCAATGAACAGGATTGTTTGGGAGAGGAGGTGGTAATGGGGGTGGAGAACTGTAAAGAAAGGGAGGGGAGGGGTTAGGGGGATGTTGGCCTGGGGAGAGCAGGAAGAATAACATTGAAATGTAAATAAGAAATACCCAATTTAATAAAGATGGAGATAAATAAAGAGCCAGAGGATTTGTGGGAGTGTGAATACTCTACAGGTAACACCAAACATTTGGCACAATGAACTCACAGCAGCCATAGATGCCTCTTGATAAGACCTAAATAGGTAAGCCACCAAAATTTCATCATGGATGAGGAAGCTGGCTCCCAAGGCCCCATGTCACAAGCATGAAACTGTTGGCATGTGTAAGGTACTGATAGAGGAAGAAGAATGATTGTCTTTGGATGTGTAGCTACTGGTTGATTGCCCATGCTCTATAGGACAGCCCCCACCCCATGCAACTAAAAGGCTTTTTTTTTTTAAGAAAAGAGTAAGAGGCGTGAAACTGGGGCAGGAAAAACAATGATATGGAGAGAAGTGGGAGGAAGAAATCAGGGCTGTATATAATCAGATTTCACTATTGTCATATGTGAAATTCTCCAAGGAGTAAGATGTTGGACTCAGTGTTGGAGTGGGTGAAGACAGTGGTATTTGATTGGGCATGGATGTGAACTTTGGGAAGGGGCAAGCATAATTCATCCTCCTTTGGAATGTTATGCTTGAATAGTCATGTGTGAGTTCATGTCATACAGCCCCAGAGTGTGAACCTGCGCAGAAGTCAAATTGCGGAAATTTGATTACTTAAGATGTGATCATAATGGGTTCAAGTTGCACCTTAAATAGAATGAACACCATCGGAGAACAAACAAGAAAGAGGGAGAGTGTGGGGTGAGTAGAGTGGAATCAGAGTAATATAAGGGCTGGCCAACATGAAGCTAGAAAAAGCCTTGAACAAATCAAGCGTCAGGAATAAAAGCCCATGTTAGGACTCACTCAGTAGCGACTTTGAACCTCTGGCTTCTAGAACTGAATGCAATTTTGTTCTTTTTGTTACAAATAACTGGAGTCTATAACATTTTTGTGTATCACAACCCTGAAACATATTGCTTAGACACAGCTCTACAGGCCTGATTAGCAAGAGCTTTGACCCTGTGACCTCTCTACTCCCCCTTCTCTGCTGGTTTTGTTGAGACTGAAATGCCTATTACATGAACTACATATATTCTCCTTCCATGAGACACTAGGGTTTGAGTAAGTCAAGGAAAAGTCAAGAGTCTCCTCTGGACTCAACATCACAATTACTTGGGGTTAGATTTGCAGTACTAATGTTTCTAGAATCATTTAATTCAATAAAAATTTTGATTTCATTTTTTGTTTTGTTTTGTAAGACGAGGTTTCTCTGGCTGCCCTGGCACTTGCTTTATAGACCAGGCTGGCCTTGAACTCACAGAGATCCACCTGCCTCTGCCTCCTGAATTGGGGAATTACAGGAATGTGTCGATATCATCAATAAATATTTAAAGTAAGATTATATTCATTTCGGCGGTACAACTGAAACTTGATGACCTTATTTCAAAATTATCCTGGTTATTTCTGTTAACAATATACGGTATGTACCTTTTACCTAGAAAATTTGTTTGTAAGATTATTTAAAAGAATTAATATTCCTATATTTAAAGACATTTATTTCTGTATTGTCCAAAATAAAAACAATGAGAAAGGCATAGAAGGGAGACAGGGACAGACAGAAAGGCAGAAAAACAGAAACATAAAGAATTAAACATACATCAAGAGGGTAGGTAGACAGGTGGCTAAATAATATTGAAAATTTCCAACATATAATAACTTGACTATTGAGTCAAAAAATTTATGAAAGGGTATAAGATGACTTAGGAATATCTATGGGATTAGTATAAGAAGGAAAGATACTGCAACAAGTTACATTTTTATAAAGCGAATACTACTAATCAAGTGGAATAACACATTTATTTGTCTTACTTATGAGATATAGCATTAGCAGTTTCAATTTTTATACCCTTTACTATTTCTATTCCTTTTGCCATAGACTCACAAGAGCTTCTATCAAAGACTGACCTACTTTTCGCGCAATTGGTTATATTTAGACAATGAGATGTGAGCAAGGCGACATAATTTGAGAAGATGCCACATGATTTAACTTGGGCTGCGCTCTCTCTGGTAATGGCTGTATTCTGCCTAACTAGTGACTTCCAAGGAACAAGAAACAATATAAAGCGAGCCTCTACTGCAAGTACATAGAGCGAAACCTAGAAAAAGTCCAGAACCTATCCTGAAGTGACCATCTGGTAATGGAATTAGCCAGCAGTTTATGAATTTTAGTAGTAAAGCAATTTCCATATTAACCCACTCCAGTTTAGGGAAGTAGTGTCCTTTAAATTTAGTTGATTCTTTGTTCTCTCACTCTGTGTGTGTGTGAGAGAGAGAGAGAGAGAGAGAGAGAGAGAGAGAGAGAGAGAGAGAGAGTGTGTGTGTAACTGTGTATGTGTGCATGCAGTCATCTGTATATGTGCATTCTGTCTTTGTAGGTGTAGACAGAAATGAACAAAAGGAAAGCGTACATAGTGAGTCAGCCTGGATTATGGGGATGCTATGAAGGTTGGAAAGATGAAAGTAGAGCCTTGCTTGGCCCTAGTGAAAGCTGGATAAATCAGTTCACAAGGAGGACGTCTCAGAAATAAAGCTATGTGTGAGTAAAACCCCATCTCTATATACTGAAAAGCACATACTGTGTAATGGATTGAATAACATCCTCCAAAAAGACACACCCTCATATGTATCCACTCACTTGATATGAGCTCATGTGGAATAAGGATCTTTACAGACTAATTGGTAATGATCTTACATATAAGTTTATCAGATTAGCATGGACCCCGAATCTGATTGCTAGCTCCCTACAAGACACAAAAAGCAAGGCACAGAGAGACAGAGGGCAGGCCATGTGACAACAAGGGAAAATAGATGTAAGGGTAATGCATACATAAGCCACCAGAACCCAGAAAGGGGAAGACAAAATAAATTCTCTTTTAAGTCCTCCCAGAAGGAGAAAAATGTAGCTTGAATTTGAACAACATAAAGGAATAAGTCTCCTGTTGTTTTAAGCAGCAGTCTTCTGTGCTTTGTTACTTGACAACCTAAGGAACTCATGTATATACGTTTATGTATATGTATATATACATATATATACATATATATATGATATTCATCAGTCAGTATGTTGTTCTGCTGTATGTCTCAGAAAATTAAGCATAGGAGTTTAAATAAATAAGATAAATTCTCTAATATAAGATGACAGATACATGTAGACAGTTCTTGGCTGACATGGTAACACATAGATGTCATTTACATGTACCAGATTTCTGGGACATTCGTAGCTGTATCCTTGTGTGTTGTTTGCTTTTGATAATAGATGGGCACACCTGAACTATGCAGCTGATTTATTGACAGTACAATGAAACAAACAAAGAATATATTCCACCAATTTTCTAAATACACAGGAGCTTTCTTTCATCTCATTGAGTCAGACATGATGATATCCACATGCAGCAAAGTAACATAAAATGTGTTGCATTGTGTGTAGATTGGTTGTTACATTTTTATTTGTTTTGTATTGTGCATGTGTGCACACATGTGTCTGGGCGTATGTGTACACACATACCATAGTATCCACATGATAGATAGAGGTCAGTGAATAGCATCTTGGAGTCAGTTCTCTCTTTCCACCATGTGGAGTCTAGGGAGTTGAACTCGGTCATGGCCAGATGGCAGGTAGGTTTACTCACTGAGCCATGTCTGTGACAAGTTTGAGATGAGTTGCATGGGGACCCCCAGAGGGAGGCCAAGCCTTAGGTCACTTCCTAGTTTGCTGCCCTCATAGGCAAAACGCGGCCCAGAGGAGGCGTCTTCCAGGTCGAGACAAAAGAAAAGAACTTTAACTCTTGTCCTGCTCCAAGTGACCTGCCTGAGCGCCTCGGACACACACACACAAGAACAGCTGAGAGAGAGCAGTAGCAGGGCGCAACGACACAGCTATTCTAAGCAGAACACTCGTCGCCTAACTGGCTGAAAGAGAAACAATGACGGTCTTACAACTTGCTCTGACACACACAGGCCTATGGGACAGTCTAATACTGTCAGAAATATATGCAGAACAGAAGTGGCTGCAAGAGACAACCTGATATGGGCCAGGCAAGCACAAGAAACCAAACAGCAGGAAACCAGGACAGCACGCAGCGTCAGACCCAATTGTTCCAGTCAGGCAAACTTGCATGAATAATCCAAACACACCCCAGAGAAGCAAGACATGAATTTAAAATCACAATTGATCATGATGATGGATGGGACATCAAGAAAGAACGCTAAAGAAATTCCTTCAGAGAAATGCGCGAAAACAAATATTAAACAGAAGCGACTAGAGAGGAAACACAAAAATCTAGAAAGAATTTGCAAGAAAACACAAAGAGGTGTAGAGAAAGATTAAAATGGAAATAGAAGCAGTAAAGCAAAGCACAAGGAGACAACCCTGGATGTAGAAAACCAAGGAAAGACGACAGCAAGGCCATAGATACAAAGCATCGCAACAGAATACAAAGAGATATAGAAAGATTCATAGATATATAGATGCAGGGCGAGAGAGTCACTAGCAAATCGTCGACACAACATGTCATAGATAATGTAGCAGAGCTGCTGGTCCAAAACATACACGAAGTCAGGACTCAGTGAGAAAGATCAAACCTAAGGATAATGGGTATAGAAGAGAGAGAAGACTCCCAGCTCAAAGGACTTGTAAATATTAAAAATAAAATCATAGAAGAAAACTTCCTAACCTAAAAAGAAAAGTGCTTATAAGCCATACAAAGAGCCTAGAGAGACTCCAAATGGATTGGACTGGAAAAGAAAGCACACTCACGTCCCATAATAGTCAAAACGACCAAAATGCTAACAACAGCAAAGAAAAAGAATATTAAAAAGCGAGTGTTCAAGGGGAGGTCAGAAGTAACATATAAAAGGTAGACCCTATTAGAATTACACCAGACTTCTCACCAAAAGACTATGACTAGCCAAGATCCTGGACAGATGTCCTTACAAGACCCACAAAGAACACAAATTCCAGCACAGGTTCTACTGTATCTCAGCAAAACTCTCAGTGGAGTTGAGGCCAGATGCTGCGATCACTCCTGAGAGACTGGCCAGAATACAGCAAATACGATGAATGCCATGGCAACAAACCACTGAGACTGAGAATGGGACACGTTAGAAGAGTCAGAAGAAAAGAAACTGGAAAGAGACATGAAGGAAGCCTCAGGACCCATATGAACAACAATGCTTAAAGCAACCTTAGAGCTTTCAGGGGACTAGCCACTACCTAAAGACCTATACATAAGGACTGACCTGGACAATCTATGGTACCTCATAAATAGCGATGAATATTCTAAATGGGTACCAGTGGAAGAGGAAGCCCTTGGTCATACTAAGACTAGACCCAGTGAGCGTGATTGAGAGGCTGACAATGGGGGAGGACGGGGAGAGAACACCCATAAAGAAGGGGAGGGGGAGGGGGATGTTTGCCTGGAAACCGGGAAAGGGAATAACACTCGAAATGTATATAAGAAATACTCAAGTTAATAAAAAAAAAAAAAGATGGGGAGAAACCAAGATGTTCCATGACAAAACCAAATTACAATATCTTTCTACAAAATCCAGCCCTACAAGGATAATAAATGGTAAAGCCCAACACAAGGGCAAGCTATACCTAGACAAAGCAAAGAAGCCTTATCGTTTTGGCAACAAAACAAAGAGAAGAAAAGCACACAAACATAACACATCCACGTATGAATATAACAGGAAGCAATAATCACTATTCCTTAATATCTCTCAACATCAATGGCCTCAATTCCCCAATAAAAAGACATAGATTAACAAACTGGATCACATAATGAGGACCCTGCATTCCTCCTACAGGAAACACACCTCCAGACAAGACAGACACTACCTCAAATGAAAAGGCTGGAAAACAACTTTCCAAGCAAATGGTCAAAGAAAAGCAAGCTGGAGTAGCCATTCTAATATCAAATAAAATCAATTTTCAACTAAAAGTCATCAAAAAAAAGATAAGGAAAGGACACTTCATATTCATCAAAGGAAAAAATCACCAAGATGAACTCTCAATCCTAAATATCTATGCCCCAAATACAAGGGCACCATACGTAAAAAAACCTTACTAAAGCTCAAAACACACATTGCACCTCACACAATAATAGTAGGAATTTCAACACCCCACTCTCATCAATGGACAGATCATGGAAACAGAAATTAAACAGAGCGTAGACAGACTAAGAGAAGTCATGAACCAAATGGACTTAACAGATATTTATAGAACATTCTACCCTAAAGCAAAAGAATATACCTTCTTCTCAGCTCCTCATGGTACTTTCTCCAAAATTGACCATATAATTGGTCAAAAAACGGGCCTCAACAGGTACAGAAAGATAGAAATAATCCCATGCGTGCTATCGGACCACCACGGCCTAAAGCTGGTCTTCAATAATAATAAGGGAAGAATGCCCACATATACATGGAAATTGAACAATGCTCTACTCAATGATAACCTGGTCAAGGAAGAAATAAAAGAAAAAAATTAAAAACTTTTTAGAATTTAATGAAAATGAAGGTACAACATACCCAAACTTATGGGACACAATGAAAGCTGTGCTAAGAGGAAAACTCATAGCTCTGAGTGCCTGCAGAAAAAAACAGGAAAGAGCATATGTCAGCAGCTTGACAGCACACCTAAAAGCTCTAGAACAAAAAAAAGCAAATACACCCAGGAGGTAGAAGGCAGGAAATAATCAAACTCAGAGCTGAAATCAACCAAGTAGAAACAAAAAGGACCATAGAAAGAATCAACAGAACCAAAGTTGGTTCTTTGAGAAAATCAACAAGATAGATAAACCATTAGCCAGACTAATGAGAGGACACAGAGAGTGTGTCCAAATTAACAAAATCAGAAATGAAAAGGGAGACATAACTACAGATTCAGAGGAAATTCAAAAAAATCATCAGATCTTACTATAAAAGCCTATATTCAACAAAACTTGAAAATCTGCAGGAAATGGACAATTTCCTAGACAGATACCAGTACCGAAGTTAAATCAGGAACAGATAAACCAGTTAAACAACCCCATAACTCCCTAAGAAATAGAAGCAGTCATTAAGGTCTCCCAACCAAAAGAGCCCAGGTCCAGACAGGTTTTAGTGCAGAATTCTATCAGACCTTCATAGAAGACCTCATACCAATATTATCCAAACTATTCCACAAAATTGAAACAGATGGAGCACTACCGAACTCCTTCTATGAAGCCACAATTACTCTTATACCTAAACCACACAAAGACCCAACAAAGAAAGAGAACTTCAGACCAATTTCCCTTATGAATATCGACGCAAAAAATACTCAATAAAATTCTGGCAAACCGAATCCAAGAGCACATCAAAACAATCATCCACCATGATCAAGTAGGCTTCATCCCAGGCATGCAGGGATGGTTTAATATCTGGAAAACCATCAACGTGATCCATTATATAAACAAACTGAAAGAACAAAACCAAATGATCATTTCATTAGATGCTGAGAAAGCATTTGACAAAATTCAACAACCCTTCATGATAAAAGTCCTGGAAAGAATAGGAATTCCAGGCCCATACCTAAACATAGTAAAAGCCATATACAGCAAACCAGTTGCTAACATTAAACTAAATGGAAGAAACTTGAAGCAATCCCACTAAATTCAGGGACTAGACAAGGCTGCCCAAACTCTCCCCTACTTATTCAATATAGTTCTTGAAGTTCTAGTGAAACAATCAGACAACAAAAGGAGGTCAAGGGATTACAGATCGGAAAAGAAGAAGTCAAAATATCACTATTTGCAGATGATATGATAGTATATTTAAGTGATCCCAAAAAGTTCCACCAGGAGAACTACTAAAGCTGATAAACAACTTCAGCAAAGTGGCTGGGTATAAAATTAACTCAAATAAATCAGTAGCCTTCCTCTACACAAAGAAAACAAGCCAAAGAAAGAAATTAGGGAAACGACACCCTTCATAATAGACCCAAATAATATAAAATACCTCGGTGTGACTTTAACCAAGCAAGTAAAAGATCTGTACAATAAGAACTTCAAGACACTGAAGAAAGAAATTGAAGAAGACCTCAGAAGGTGGAAAGATCTCCCATGCTCATGGATTGGCAGGATTAATATAGTAAAAATGGCCATTTTGCCAAAAGCGATCTACAGATTCAATGCAATCCCCATCAAAATACCAATCCAATTCTTCAAAGAGTTAGACAGAACAATTTGCAAATTCATCTGGAATAACAAAAAACCCAGGATAGCTAAAACTATCCTCAACAATAAAAGGACTTCAGGGGGAATCACTATCCCTGAACTCAAGCAGTATTACAGAGCAATAGTGATAAAAACTGCATGGTATTGTAACAGAGACAGACAGATAGACTAATGGAACAGAATTGAAGACCAGAAATGAACCCACACCTATGGTCACTTGATTTTTGACAAAGGAGCCAAATCCATCCAATGGAAAAAAGATAGCATTTTCAGCAAATGGTGCTGGTTCAACTGGAGGTCAACATGTAGAAGAATGCAGATCGATCCATGCTTATCACCCTGTACAAAATTAAGTCCAAGTGGATCAAGGACCTCCACATCAAACCAACACCTCAAACTAATAGAAGAAAAAACTAGGGAAGCATCTGGAACACATGGGCACTGGAAAAAAAATTTCCTGAACAAAACACCAATAGCTTATGCTCTAAGATCAAGAATCTGACAAATGGGATCTCCTAAAACTACAAAAGCTTCTATAAGGCAAGGACACTGTGGTTGGGACAAAACACAGCAACCAACAGATTGGGAAAAAGATCTTTACCAATCCTACAACAGATAGAGGCTTATATCCAAAATATACAAAGAACTCAAAAGTTAGACAACTAGGGAGACAAATAACCCTATTAAAAATGGGGTTCAGAGCTAAACAAAAGAATTCACAGCTGAGGAATTCATCTGAATGGCTGAGAAAAACCTAAAGAAAATGTTCAACATCTTTAGTCATCAGAATGCAAATCAAAACAACCCTGAGATTTCACCTCACACCAGTGAGAATGGCAAGATCAAAAACTCAGGTGACACAAATGCTGGCGAGGATGTGGAGAAAGAAGAACACTCCTCCATTGTTGGAGGGATTGCAGACTGGTACAACCATTCTGGAAATCAGTCTGGAGGTTCCTCAGAAAATTGGACATTGAACTGCCTGAGGACCCAGCTATACCTCTCTTGGGCATATACCCAAAAGATGCCCCAACATATAAACAAGACACATGCTCCACTATGTTCATAGCAGCCTTATTTATAATAGCCAGAAGCTGGAAAGAACCCAGTTGCCCTTCAACAGATGAATGGATACAGAAAATGTGGTACATCTACACAATGAATATGCTCAGCTATCAAAACAAATGGGATCTTTATGAAATTCTGTAGGCAAATGGATGGAACTGGAAAAATATCATCCTGGTGAGCTAACCCAATCACAAAAGACACACATGGTATCACTCTTCATGATAAGTGGCTATTAGGCCCAAATGCACGAATTACCCAAGATGCCAGGAACAAATGAAACTCAAGAATATGACAAAAAACAAATAATTCACTCCTTCTTTAAATGGCTAAGAATACCATGGCAGGGAATAAGAGGCAAAGATTTTGGACACAAAGGGAACAATTCAGAGCCAGCCTTTACATGTGGTCCCCTCATACCCCATCAGGCACCCACTAGACAAGATGGATGAAGCAAAGAAGTGCAGACCCGACAGGAGAAAGATGTACACTCTCCATCCTTGAGAGACACAGACTGTTAAAAAATTCTGGAGAGGCTGAATGGGCAGCAGCAAAATTGAACTGAGAACTACCTGGGACCCATTTGAAGGATCATGAAATGAACTGGAAGAGCTTGAAGGGGCTCGAGACATATGTAAACAATGCTCCAAACCAGAGCTTCAGGGACCTTAATAACTACCTAAAGACTAGCTGGACTGACCCTGACTCTTCAACCTCAGGTAGGAATGGATATTCAGTAAGATCACCAATGGAAGGAAGCCCTTGGTCCTGCTTTAAGATGAACCCCATAAGTGAATAGATGGAACTGGGAAAACAATGGGGAGGGGTGAGAGGAACACCCATGCTGCCTCAAAAATGGAGGTATGCACTCATTTAAAATGTTGACCCAAATGGAATTACCCTAGATGCCTAAAAAAAAAACATTTTCTAAACTGTCATTTAGAAAAAAGGCCATTGAAATTTAGGCCAGTGAAGTTTTTATGGGAAAATGAATACCCTTAGGGTTCTCAGAGCGCAAGAAAAATTAAAAACAAATGGAAACTGCAACTGGCCTCAATTCAAAGCCATCCATTCCAAATAAATACATAGATTTTCAAAATGCATGACAAAATGGATTTAAAGATAAGTGCGTCTTATGCAAGACAGGTTTTAGATGCCAAATATTCTTCCCCTAATTCACAGCCAGAAAATATGGCTATTCCAAAAGTAATAGAAGCAAACCATTAGTTGAAATCCAACTGAGTTGAAGGATTAGAAGAACTCATGGAAGAGATGTGAAATTGAACAATCGAGACCCCTTATGTACAAAATGTGCCATTCAATGTGAAGGACTAAGCCATGTCTCCTAAAAGACTATTCCTTGGATTTACTGGACTCTGACCTCATTACTTGGAATATCCTGAGGTGATCCTAGTCTGCTTTAAAAGGAACTTCCTGGGTCCTTGCTAAAGATGGTGGCCAGTGAACTATCTGTGGGTTACATCCCTGATCGATGACCTTCATCCATGGTTTGAACCAGCCTTTTGATCTTACATTTCTTTGAAATAGGGGGATGTTTCAGGCAAGAGATGAGACCCTTGTGTTCCAACTAAAAAAAAATCAAGCTGAAGGAAACAAAAAAAAAAGAAACACAAACAAAATCACCAACAAATGAAACAAAACAAATGATGATAAAACCCAGGATCCTCATATACATTTGTTTCATCTTCTCTCCAGATATTTCTTATTTACACATTTGCTTGAGGAGCATTCCCCAACTATACCATTTCACGGGCCAACATTGGGACCCCAACTCCCCTTCTATAGATGAATTCCCTCCAATAGGTCCTTAAATCCCCATTAGCTATCCTTTTCAACATTAGCTCATTTAAGTTTTGCTGGGACCAAGTTCCATGAAAAGCTCCTCTACTAGGATATTCTTAGCCACCTGATTTGCTCAGGTTCCAGCAATCCAGAATATAAAACAAGACTCTGGAAATAATCACAAAAATACATCAAGCCTCATAAATCACAATGCTCAAAATAAAACATCCGGATTAGTCAAAGAAAATAGTTTTACAAGAGCATAGTAAACCATAGAGTTTGCAATGTTCCTGGCTGTGTGTCTCCTCAGGAGATCTGTTTCAGTTCCTGTTGGCACCGCTACAGCTATCCATCGACCTAGTTTGTTGGCTATATGTCACATATACATTTGTAAATCTTGACTCTTTACATAAAAAACTTTTAAAAAGTATTTCAGGTGTAAAAACTAAAGCTGAATTGAAGGCACTGATACCAAGTAATTTTCAAATGTAAGAAGAGATGTTCAGAAAAAAAAGTGTGGTATTCTTACAGGCTGGAGAAATGGCTGTGAGATGAAGGACTTGTTATTCTCCAGTTCTGGAGGATCTGAGCCCTCTTTAGACTGAACAATGGGATAGTCACACATGAGACAGAACACTGAGGAGGGGCTGAGAGACAGAGAGAGAGAGAGAGAGAGGGCAAGAGACAGAGACAGAGACAGGGGAATAAGAACAGAGACAGAGACAGAGAGAGACAGAACACAATGACAGTCAGAAGCAACAGTGAGAACAGAAAGACAGAGAATCCCAAAAATGTTAAAAACACCTGCCACTTGAAAAGAAACTCAAACTACCCTGAGGTTCCAATTCCAAACAGGCTTAAAGCGGATAAAAAAAAACTTGGGTGACAATGTAAGCTAGTGAGGATGTGGAAAAAGAAGTACTCTTCCATTGTTACCCAACGGTGGGTTGCAAAAACACAAGGTACAGCCATTCACACAAATCGATCCTGAGTTCCTCAGAAGGTGTAAGGCATTTGCGACCTGAGGACCCAGCTATACCACTCCTGGGCATATTCTAAGATGCTCCAACATGTAATGGGACACATGTCACTATGTTCATCGCAGCCTTGTTATAATGAAGCTGGAAGAATCAGATGTCCTTCTTGGAGGAATGGACCCAAAATGGTACATCTACCACAATGGAGTGATACTGCTATCAAAAAGCAGTGACTTCTTAATTCATGAGCAAATGGATGAATCTAGAAATACGTCCTAGGAAGTGAGGTAACCTAGTCTGAAAATTTACACATGGTATGCACTCACTGATATAAGTGGATATTGAGCACTTGGAAACTTGGAGTACCAAGATACAACTCATGGATCTATGAAATAAAGGAAGAAGGAAGATCAAAAATTGGATGGTTCAGTCCTACTTAGAAGGAGGAACAAAATAATCAAAGGGAAGTAAGAGAATTGGAAGGACTTGAGAGGAAAGGTGAGGTAGAGAGAAAGGGTAGAATCAGGTATGAGGAAGGAGATGGAGAAAGATTACAGAGGATCAGGAAATTGAACAAATGTGTAGCATTAGGATAGAGACATGGGGGGTAACAGCAAAGTTCAGATGCCAGAAGCAAGTGTCGGACTACAGGGGATGACACATTATGAAATACCCCTAGGAGGGAAAAAGAACCTGTAAGACCATATCAGAAGGTTGGTTGTTGCACTTCCTCATTGAGGTGGGAATTCCTTACCATCTCAAGAGTACAACAAATTGCTCCTGATCACAGGGTCCCAATGGAGGAGTTAGGGGGAAGAAATGAGCTAAAAAGACCTTATCTGGCATCAACAGAGAGAGGCCCTTGGTCCTGTAGAGGAAGCCGGCCCTCAGTGTGGGAAATGCCAGGGGTGGTGAGATGGGAGTGGAAGGTGGGTGGGTGGGGGCAATCCTCATAAAAGCAGGGTAAAGGGATGGAATGAGAACTTTGCAGAGGAGAAGAACTAGGAAAGAGGTTAACATTTAAATACAAGAATTTAAAGAAGCAAGAACTCAAATGGTTTGGGAGGTGTGCATGCTATTGATTGAGCAAACAAAAGAACATAAAAAGGAAGAAGAGATAGAGAATGTTCATGAACTGAGGAGAAAAAAATGCCTAAAGTAGAAAACATTCAGGGACTCAGTTAAAGGAAACTCTTTGGAATAGAGGAGCACAGGAAGCTGTGGCTTTCAAAGGTATGCCAGTTCGAGGGGAAAGCTGAGGAAACTTGGGAAACATAACCTACCACTGAAGTTCCTCAACCTTAGTGACTTCATTCAACCTTAGAGACAGCCACGAAACAAAGCTGGAGCAATTCTGGGAGCCTCTGGGCTGCACTGACCAGTGTACATGCTATACTTTCAGACTTTGGAAGGAAAGGTAGGACAATGTTACAGCTTCCAGCTGAAGATGTTGTGTAATTCCCACTGAAAAGTGTTTTTGTTTTGTTTGTCTGTTTCTCTCTTCCTTATATGGGTGTTCCTCCCCATCCTGCCCCCATTACCACCCCTCCCCCCATGTAATCCTGTTCTGCTAGAATTCCAGTCTTAGCAGGACCAGGGCCCCCTTCCACTGAATTGCCTTTACTAGAGCTATTCATGCCTAATACAGTTGGAGCCCAGTCCAGTCCAGCCTTATGTGATCCTGAAGTGTGGCTTAGTCTATGACTCTGGTTGCATAGCATTGACCCATTCATATAGGTCTCCAAGCTAACTAAGCTCTTTCAGTCCCTTCTCTGATTCCTTCAACGGGGGTCCCGTTCTCAGTTCAGATATAAAAGAACAATGGGATGTGTTGGGGCACACCATTAATCCCAGCACTTGGGAAGCAGAGACAGGTGAGTTTTTACATCTACATATACACATATACATGCATACACTTATTTATACATGCATATGTATATGTATATACACACATATATTTGAACTAGGAAAACTCATCTGATGAAAAGGTCAACTGACTAGGAGAACCAGGTGATAACATAAAGTAACAGACTCAGGAATACAGGATCTGACAAAAATAATTTGCCAAAAATAAAGTCACAAATTGCATTAATGATGCAAAGCATTACAGAGGTGGAAATAAAGAGTGGCAAAGGTCAGCTAAAGTTAAAATCTGCTAATCCTGAGTTAAGCAGAAACCTAGAAACCATTAAGATGGTAAAAAGTGTTTAAATGATAAAATATAGTCTCCATTGATATGAGCTGAGTCGTGTATTCTCTCCCACTCAGGTGCCTGTGCTGAAATCATAATAGCTAAAGTGGTAGTTTTGGCAATGGTACCTTTGGTATTTAATTAAATCATGAGCTCACAGGAGGAGCCTGGGTGGCCTTATAAGAAAAAAGAGTGTTAAAATTTTTTTTGGAGGTGTCTTCAAAGGCCAGCATATCGTCTACTTCAATGTATGGTAATGTCAATCAGTGGGAGGCGTGCAGCAGCAGCACTCTCCCATTGTTTCAATAGAAACAATGAGGTACATTGTGTGTGGAGACCTTTACCTTAACACACTTACCAATTCAGCTATATAAGACCTTAGGATCTAAATAAACACGTTGCAATACAGTAAGTGTTGCTCCAATTTTAACTGTGAGATGTCACCTAATTATTCATATTATGGCCCATTCCAGAGACATTACAATATGTCTTAGGTTCAGTCAAATGAATATGGAATTAGAAATGAGGATAAACACTAAACAACAAAAGAAAGAATGTTTAATAAACAAAAGAGCATGAAGTATATATTTTATGGCTCAATATGATAAAAAAAAACACCATTATAACAAACAAATTAGTCTACTTTTATTTTAACCACACACTTTCATCTGGGAAAAGTGTTCTAAAAGACCCTGATGGATGCCTAAAACCTCAATATACTTCATTTTCAGACTCTCCTATATACTGCACCTATGCATACATAACCTAGGATAAACTTCAATTTATATAAATTAATTTAATGAAGATTAACTGCAACAAAATAATAAATGAACAGCATACTACTGGCAATCAGAAGTTGCATGACATGAAGTACTCACGAACTTACGAACTGGCTCTACATTGCTAAATACGGGAGCTGAGAACACCCTTTCATCCCAATGGCGCTAAGATAGCTGATTAATTGAAGTGAATAAAAGAGGTTAGTCCTGATATGGATAACAGATGCGTCAGCCCAGGAGGAATGGACAGGAAGGCATAAGGTTTCATGAAGCTGATCAAGATGGCATACATTAATATGGTGAAATGTTTTCCAATTAGCATTTTTTGCATCCATAATGACTAAAGCAAGTTGACTGAACGTTTGGGCTCAAAAGCCAACAGAAGACTGAGACTTCCTAAAAACACCAAAGACTGTTAGCAAGAGATATAAAAAATGGCTGAATACAATCTGTGTGATGAAAAATTATTAAAACAACTAAAAGCAATCATCAAGAGAAAATGGTATATATCTTTAAACATCCTTTGTAACATGGCTAAAATATGAAGAGAATGAGACAAATAGTTGAATAACACCCATGAATTAAAATCAGCAAAAGAAACAAGAAAGAAGAATCAATTTATTATATAGATAAAATCATGAAATAATACCAAATTCATGAAGTCAATTTGAACATTCCTTAAACAGACCAAAGTACAGTGTAAGCAAAGAAAAGGGGTTAACAAGAACCAGCTTCCTCTCTACTGAATTCAGATACTCCAACATACAAGAGAACTTTAAAAATTAGAAGTAAATATTAGAACATTTTAAAAAAAATGACTACAAGCTCTATGGACAAATAGATTTTCTCTTTTTTTTTTTTTTTTTTTTTTTTGGAAAACGTTTTCACCAATTATTAGCATAACCAACCAAGATTAATTAATATCTTAGCGTCGTCTCAGAGAAAAACTCTCTGAAAATTTAAATGTCTAGAACTGAGGAATTTTGCTACAAAGATTAATAAGAGGGGCTGTTAGAAGATGGTGTGGGGCATAAGAGGTATATGAAGAGACAACTCCCCATCAGGGAGTAAAAAAGAAGGGCAGGTGTTAGCAAAACAGAGCATACCAGCGAGCCTACAAACCTAATGCTCGCATTTTGATCCTGGTACTCCTCAGACTTCCATAGAGTGTTCTATGGCTGCTTTTTTTTTAAGTTTTATTTATTTATGCTAAATTACACTGTGGCTACCTTCAATTTTTCTAGAGGGACATCAGATCCGATACAGATAGTTTGTGAGCCACCATGTGGTTACTGGATTCGAACTCCGGATATCTAGGAAAGCAGTCAGTGCTCTTGGCTGAATACCTCTCAAGCCCTAAGCTGCTTTCATCTTAGTAGACACCATGGCTAGCTGGTTCTGAAATTGAAAAAAAAAAGAATTGTGATCTGGTGTCACAGTCTGCTGCTAGGGTGACCTGTTGCTGCTATAGAAATAGGACAGGAACAGAAGAAAATGTAAAAGATGCCTATCTTGCCTGAACTCTCAGGTCAGTTTTCCTCCAGTTTCTCTTACTATTAACAACATGTGGTTAGAAGCCCACCCTAAAATGAGGCTACAAACCAAAATTTGCGAATTCCCAGAATTCTTATGTTGTTGGTTTTTTTTTTTTTATGGTCAAAGAGTTGAAGTTTTAATGTGTTGGTGGAAATATATATATATATGATGTTCAAATCAATATTCATCAGTGTACAATGTGTCACTTAGAGCCTTTAAGGAGGCTTTTGCATCCATATCACATGTTAAAAAAGAGGGTCTTACAATGTATTAAAGCACAATCCCCCACTAAACATTTTTCCTTAGATATTAGGAATAGTTAAGATACTACAAAGTCTAAATACAATTTTCCATTCCAAACTGATTTCTACAAGAAAGAAAAAAAACTGGAATGTCATCTCAATAGTTGCTATGGAGACATCGGAGGAAATAATTCTTGATATATATATTTGTTTTATCAGCATCAAGTTATACTTGATACAGAAAAGCTCATGCATCTAGTTCGGGATCCTTATATCTCATATTCCTATATTCACATTTGACATTGCAATTGGCATAACAGTAGCAAAATTACAGTTGTAAGCAACAAAAATAAATTTTATGGTCCTTAAATAAAACGAGGAGCTTACAAAGATCAGCATTAACAGGGTTAACATTGATCTAATTGGATATTTATTAAGTCCCTGTGTATTAGACCATATAGAAGGTATTGGGTAGGGAATAATTAATAGAAAAGACAAGGTGCCTGTTTTTCAACATTCTACTTGAGGAAGGACAACCAACAATTTCACAGATTGGTGAAGATAATACACACTGTGATTAATACTGCAAGGACTATCAAGAGGATAATGATCCCTCAATATGTTAAATGGAGATTTGCTTAAAAAGTCCTCTGGTATGGTGGTAGTATAAGATTGAATCCCAGCACCAGGAGGCAGGAAGAGAGTATCATTCATGACAGCTAAGTGCCAGAGAAACCCTGCCAAGAGCAAACAAACAAACAAACAAACAAACAAAACCAGAAAGAAAGAAAGAAAGAAAGAAAGAAAGAAAGAAAGAAAGAAAGAAAGAGGAGACAAAGAAAGAAATAATTAAAAAAAAAACTGTAATCTAAAGATAAGGAATGAAGCAGCCTTACATATAACATTAACAGAATACCAAACAATGACACAGGAGTTGAAGGTGATAGATTTTGCAAGTGTTAGATATGAAGTATGAAGAAGAAAGTCATGTTGTATGATTTCTTTCTATGTCTCTGCATGCCTGCCTCCTTCCTCCTCCTTCCTTCCTTCCTTCCTCCCTCCCTCCTTCCCCTTCCCTTCCTTCCTTCCTTCCTTCCTTCCTTCCTTCCTTCCTTCCTTCCTTCCTTCCTTCCCTCCTTCTGGCCTGCCTGCCTGCCTGCCTGCTGCCTTCCTTATTTATTTTATATTAGTTTAGTTTAGTTTCAGTTTTAGTTTTGAGACAGTCTCACTACATAGCCCTGGCTGTCTCAGAACTCTCTGTGTAGAGGAAGCTGGCTTTGAACTCAGAGAATTCCATCAGCCTCTTCCTCCTGAGTACTGGAAATAAAACTGAGCCCTGTCACTTTCAGTTGTATTTTTTTTTTTAAATGTAGTCCAGGCTAGCTTTGGACTTGTGATACTTTTGCCTCAGTTTCCCAAGTGATGGGTTTTGCAGGTATCAACTGTGAAGTTTAGCAAGACATCCTTTTTCATCAAGCACAAATAAGAAATTGAAAAATGGGGAAACGAAAACTAAGGAAGGAGTCCATTTCTGGTTAAACAGTGTTAAATGCTAACCACATGAATCATTATGAGAACTGAAAAGTGGATTTGCAACAGAAAGTGGCCAATAACGTTAGGAAGACCAGTTTTTGCAGTTGACAGCGTTAAGCCTGATATAGACAACTGAGATGATCAGAAAGTAGAAAAAACTGTGGACTTCAAAGGAACAGACAGAGATTTGGTACCTGGGGGTAACCAAGGCAATTTATTGTTAATGGTGCAGTACACTTTTATACTCAAGACCCTTGAATTAATTCTATCTTATAAAACTAGAGTTTGGGGCAGTTCTTTAAAACAATGATTTTCCTACAAACTTTACTATTTTACTATGGTTCAGATTGCCATATCTTATTACCTCCACAGTGTCCCTTCTTGATGTGTAATAAAAATCTCAAAATAAACTTGATCCAAAGAAAATCCTCACTTCTCTAAAACACCTGAGTGTTAACTCTGTCTTCTTTTGAAAATTTGACTTTATGCATTCTTGCATCGAAATAAAATGCCATCAATTACATTGTCCCCACTTTCAGAACATACACAGAACAAGGCTAGTGGCCGCCACTTGCAACTTTAAGCCACTTGATTCGTTCTTTTTGCAATTGCATCCTAACTGTTGGACTAACTTTTCCCTTCACTCTGCCTTTCCTCCGTACATGCTACTTCCTTTCCCCAGTGAGATGACAATCTTTTAAGACAGCTTAAAATTTCCAATGGGAATTATCGAGTGGCCTATCTGAACTCATCTCCTAAACGCTACCTTCAGTCTCTGTTCCAGCCGTTCGAGTTGCTTTGCTCCCCCAAGCTTGCTTTTGCTTTAGGGGCCTTGCACTGGCCACTTCCTGTGCCTTTCCTGTCCCCTGCCCTATTCCCCTATGTCTGCATAACTTACTTCCCCTACTTCCTTTTCTGAGTCCTAAATTACTTGTTCTGCAAATTCCACTTTCCTGCAGCCAACATAGTTTGAGGGATTTAAAATTTACTGCTATAGACATTCATATTATGTATACTTGGGATTTATGAATTAAGAATATTGAGAGTTTTCTCTAATGAAGTGGTACTGGACATATCAACCACTCCAGGGTAGGCCTCATGTTCAAGAGTAGTTGGCCAACATATGGATCCCACATTCATGCGTTTTTATTTGGTTACAGTTTGGTGTTTTGGGTTTGTTTTTTTTTGGGGGGGGGGAGAATCATATTATATTTTCTTGATTAGAAGAAATTTTGTTGTTGTATTGGGATTTTAATTTGTTTTTTGAGAAGAAAGTTAAAGGTGGTTTGGGAAGGAGAGAGGACTTGGGGAAGGGGAAGAATACAATCAAAATATATTTAAATTTAAAAATTGTTTAAAATAATAAAAATATAACAACAACAATAATAAAGAATATGGGTTTGCATTGAAGGCCCCGTAAAAAGACTTAATGAGAGTAAGAAAGATAGAAAGGAAGAAAGGAAGGAAGGAATGAAAGGGGAAAGAGGCTCTGCCAGAGCATGACAAATACAGAGGCGAATGCTAGCAGCAAACCACTGAACTGAGAACTGGGGTCCCCCATTGGAGGAGTTAGAGAAAGGATTGAAGAGCTGAAGGGGCTTGCAACCCCACAAAGAACAACAATACCAACCAACCAGATCTCCCAGGCACTAAACCATCATCCAAAGAGTACACATGGACAGACCTATGGTTCCAGCTGCATATGTAGCAGAGGATGGCCTTGCTGTCACCAATGGGAGGAAAAGCCCTTGGTTCTGCCAAGTCTTGATCCCCCAATGTAGGGGAATATCAGGGCAGGGAAGCCAGAAGGGGTGGGTGGTTGGGTGGGCAAACACCCTCACCAAAGAATGGGAAGCCATCCATAGGGGGTTTATGGATGGGAAACCGGGAAAGGGAACAACATTTGAAATATAAATAAAAAATATCCAATAAACAAAAAAAATCAAAAAAGAAGAAAAAACAATAGAAAAGAAAGTGAAAGAAAAGGAAAGAAGGAGTATAGTCTTAACACTCACTGATCTAATTTGAACTCTTGTCCCAGCTGGTAGCACTGTTTTTGGAGGTTCTGTAGAAGGCAGAGCCTGGATAGAAAAAGGTGGTTTATCAGAAAGATTAGGAAAGTTAAGTAATATAATTTAGACACACACACACCCCCAAAGGTTCCAAGTTAGAAAAAATGCAAAGTCCCAAGAAATGTCTTACACTACAAAACATAAATAAGCTACAAAAATGAAAGTATTTCTTTTCTGTTACAGTTCCTATATACAGTATATCATAGTATGTATTAGCACAACACACAATCACAGCCAGCAACCCCTTATACTTACTACCTACCATTATCTTTGTATTCTATCGGAAATATGTCTCACTGTCTTAGTCAGGGTTCTAATGCAGTGAAGGGACACAACCATGGCAACTCTTATATAAAAGAAAGCATTTAATTGGGACTTGTTTATAGTTTTAGAAGTTTAGTCCATTATCACCATGGCAGTGGGTTTGGGACATGACAGTGTGCAGACTGACACGGTACTAGAAAAGTAGCTGAGAGTTCTGCCATCTGGCATCCAAGGCCACAGAGCCACTGGGCCTGCTTTGAGCTTCTGAAACCCCAGGGCCCACAGACTTCTTCCAGTAAGGCCACACCTCCTAATCCTTCTATGTAGTCCCAGTCCCTGAGAACTAAGCATTCACATACATGAGCCTATGGGGGCCATTCTTACTCAAACCACCACACTTTCATTAACCCTATCAGGTGAAGGAATTGAGGCTTACAAATGGTACATCTGGCTTCTGAGAACACAAGCAAAATCAAACAAACAAAAAAGATAGTTTACAGAAGGCTAGGGCAGGATGACAGTTATGACTCCAGACTTGTTACTTTTTTATTACATTGGGTGTGAAACTTCCATCCCCTCAAGTAAGTAGAAAATTCATTAGAGAAGTGGATTTCTACTTAACTTTGATACAGAATTTACTCAGATGTTTCTATGGTCTTTTTTTTTTCTTTTTTTTTTTCTGAGCTGGGGACCGAACCCAGGGCCTTGCGCTTGCTAGGCAAGTGCTAAATCCCCAAACCTAGCTCCCACTGAGCTAAATCCCCAAACCCTTCTATGGTCTTTTTTGTGGGAGTATCATAATGAAACTTTATTAAAATGATTTTGAAACCAATAAATGGATAAGCACAATAAATACAACAGTGGTCTTTAAAAGAATGCATGATTGAGGCTGGAGAGGTTTCTTGGTGGCTACTCTCCCAGAAGTCCTTACTTCAATTCCCAGCACCTATGTGGCAGTTCACAACCATCTACAATGGGATCTAATAACCTCTCTGTCATGCAGGCATACATGCAAATAGAGCACTCATATAGATAAAAAAATCTTTTTTTAAAAAAAAGAATATAGAATTGATCCTTTGTATAGTGGGTCCTTTTTTAGTTCTCTTAATTTATTATATCATAGGTGAACATGACTTCCTTGTACTTCTTGGGTTTTTTGTTTGCTTGTTTGTTTGTTTGTTTGTTTTTTGAGTCTATTGAGGAGCATTCCAAAATAACTAGAAACTCAAAGTACATTATATTTCCACTAGGCATTACTCCATTGGGATGGAGAGGTGGCTCAGTGGTTAAGAGCACTGACTGCTCTTCCAGAGATCCTGAGTTCAATTCCCAGCAACCACATGGTGGCTCACAGCCATCTGTAATGGGATCTGACGCCCTCTTCTGGTGTGTCTGAAGGCTGTGACAGTGTACTTATATATAAAACAAATAAATAAATCTTTTTAAAAAAAGAGAGAACACTTTTAAAATAAGGCATTTCTCCATTTTAATTTCTGGCCCCACAAGGAAAGAAAATAGATAATAGAAGAAAAGGAAGTAAAGAAAGGAGAAGAGGGGGTTAGGGATTTAGCCCAGTGGTTGAGGGTTTGCCTAGCGTTTAGCCCTGGGTTGCCCTCGGCCCAAAAAAAAAAAATCAGTTTAAAAAAAAAGGAGAAGAGAAGATAGAAAGGGAGCAATGGAGGATGGGAGAGAGAAGGGGGAAATGCACTGTTCACTGTCTGGAAGATACAACTCATAGAGGTGTTTTAGAAGAGAGCCAAGCAATGCCTATACTTAAACAAACAAAAAAATAAATTTTGACTAAACATGGCTTTAAGCAGTAATGATTCAAACACTCTATTTTCTAGCCAGGGAAGCATTGCACAAATGGTCCAAAGAAATGTGAAACACTTGAACCAATTGGTTGAATGTATGGAAGTTATGGTCCCAGCAGTAGGTCAAGAACAACATTATAAAAGCAGCTGAACTGGCTGTTAGAACGGCAGCAAATTTGCTTCAACTTTGATATAATGAAGCGGAATGCGTTGCCTGAAATTAAATGAAAAAAAAAAAAACCCTGAGAATGGAATGAACGAACACTAAACCTTGGCTTCGAATTTCTTAATTTAAAACATAACACAGAGTCCCAAGAATCTTCAATTTGGAATATTCTAGATTCCGTGTCCTAAATGCTATGATTCAGATAACCTCCTTCTGGTAAAAGAGGAGACTAAATAAGAGTGATGTGCTTTAATATGTGGGCCACAGTATTCTATTTTTCCCCTCTTAGTTAACAGTTATTTTTGCTAAGCTAATCAAGGTTGCTCTTTCTAAAACTTAGATCCAATTACTACATAAACCATTTCGGCAATCCGCTTAGATTTGCACCTAGTTTAAATCAGAATTGGGAAGACATTTGAGTCCATTCAGGAGAAATCAAGGGGTCATTTCTATGGGTACCATGTATTACTAGATAAATATTTATAACAAATAATGGTGAACAAATTATGCCACACATAAGCGTTTTTATAATTCTGGCCAAGATAATCGCTCACTTTGCACCAAATTAAATTACACAAGGCACTCAGAGTTTTTAAAATGGAAAATGTGTCTCCTTGTTTAATATTTTCCAGGAACAAGATGATAATTAGAGCAAAATAAAGGTACCCATTAATGGCATACTCATACATTTCCAAATTTCTAGTAATTGTGGAATCATTTAGGTGACAAAGAAATTGATCGTGTGTTCCAGTTGGATTGTAGACTGCTCAAGACTAATGCTAACATAAAGTGCAATGTTTGTAAGCTAAATTGGCTAAGAAAATCTGGGCAGTGCAACCTAACTAAAAGCTTACATAGACAACATAGGCCTCTGATCAGACTTAAGGGAGATATGAAGGCACAGGGAGAGTCACAACTCCACTAATATACTCTTTTTTATTTTTTGGTTCAGAAGGGGAGAAATCACAGGAAGGATACCCAATATCAGATATTTATAAGTATTTCCAATCACAAGCAATCAACAGAATGACAAAGGTGAATCAATGTCCGTACATAAACGTGCTATCCAAATGAATACTTAGAATAGCTTTCAGGGAGTTATAGAAAAGCATTCCTTTAAGAGGATCACCTTCAAGGATGTCACCTCTTTAACAGTAAGGTCCAAAAGCCAATAAAAATCAGCATTTTCTCTCTATGGTAATAAAGATTGAACATACAATCTTATACAAATCAGTTAAGTGCTCTACCACTGAACTTCATGCTAGCACAGTGGCCCAGCCTTTACTCCCAACACTGGGAAGTCAGAGGCAGCTAGATCTCTGAGTTCTAGGCCAGTCTAGTCTTCAGAGTGAGTTCCGGGACAGCCAGGGATACACAGAGAAACCCTGTCTTGAACCCCTGCCCCAAAAGGAAGGACGGTTCACCCTAAGGTTCCACAGTTCAAAAGCTTAGTATTTTTTTACTTCTACGTGTCTAGGGGTTTATCAGGATGACCAAGATAAAAGGAATATCATACATTCCTTGGCTTTATTTAATTGTGCCTACTTTGTTCTCCCCAGCCAATGTCAAATTCTTGCCAAATTCCTTGAAGTGGCATGAAGGGCTTTCCACCATCGTGCATAACATATATGCAGAAAATAATCAATCAAATGTGTCAGCTTGACACATTTTCACAAATTGAACATATTCATTTGACAAGCATTCTAACACCCTGCTGAAGAAACACCATTGTGTTTTTGTTGTTGTTGTTTTGTTATTGTTGCTTTCATTGTGAGATAAGATCCCACCATGTAAATGGAGTGGCATGAAGCTCTCAATGTGAACAAGGATGGGCTTGAACATAGAGACATCCACCTGCCTCTCCTGCCTCCTGCCTCTGCCTCTTGAGTTCTGGGGCTAAAGAAATGTATTGCCAAGCTTGGCTCATTCATACTATTTTTTAAAATGTTAAAAGCAATTTAGTTGATTTTTTGGTAGTAAGTGAAGTGGTACTAAAAGGAATCATGAACTCAAGAAAAGAAATTCTTTCCTGTAGAAAACATCAAGCCCCATAGGTCCTTGTAAGCTGAGAAAAAAATTTCAAAATTTTGAGATCTTAGTATCTTCCTTGTGAAACTGGCTCAATTGGGTTTTAGACATGGCTGACGACAGTAAAATTCCATTAGTTTTGCTGCTATTCCTCCATCTTCCAACTCTGTTGTTTGTATTACTCGATTTTGTTAAGGTTTATAACATTTCCTTTTGGTCTGTAACCGTAGTAGCCATAATGATGAATCTTATTCTTATAACAAGTGGTTGGTATCTACCATGATCGTGTTCATCAGAACTCTTCTCTATTCCTTCAGCTGCTGGTGTTGCTGTGCTAGCAAGAGTTTCTCAGTAAAGAGTTCTGAGTTCATTTGGATTATATCAATTGTACTGGAGTGACATGTTACTCTCAAATCATATTCTTTCTTACAGCTCTATTGTGTGTCTTGTGCACAGAATGAGTCTCCCCACCCTACCACCTTTCTGTTGACTTAGTTTACTGCCTGGATATTTAAAAAAACAACAATAACAAAGTTTTTATTTTTTCTTAAAGTTGAAAAAGACAACTCATTTTTCAACTGTTCTGAATGCTTTATTTCATACTCAATATGTCTCATTAAACATGCACATGAATGGCATTTTCCAAGATAAGAATTGTTACATTCACTTTTTTCTTTTTAGATTTATTCTCTCTCTCTCTCTCTCTGTCTCTCTCTCTCTCTCTCTCTCTCTCTCTCTCTCTGTGTGTGTGTGTGTGTGTGTGTGTGATTGGTTGTGAATACAGACACCTGCAGAGTCCAGTAAAGGGCAATGGACGGCCTGAAGCTAGAGTTACAGACAATTGTGAGTCCCTCAATGTGGGTGCTGGGACTCTGCAAGAATAGTACTTACTCATAACTGCTAAGTCATCTCCCAAGCCCCCCATTTATATTTTCTACTTCACTTGCTGAGGCCCTTCTCCAGGGACACCCCTTCTCTTTAAATTACACTCTTTGCCTTCCATCTTTCCATACTGTTTTCTTTACCTCTTCTTGTTTACTCACCCATGCATTTCCATGAACTACTCTGTCTTCTATGGTGTCTATACCCTTCACGCTACCATAACTAATGGTCTGCCATACCTGCTTTGTTCTTTGTTGATTCTACTTAGTTTTAGCTTTCTAGGAATATTTTGATTCAAGTTTGCTTCTTTAACTTGACAATTTCATTTTATTAGTCTTCCTAAGGACTTCTTATTTTCCTATTCTTATAAAAATCTTCTATAGTTATTCGTCCTTTGAGTCACACTTCTGTAAGAATTACATAATTCATTCACTATCAATTTCAGCCTATTAATTTTGTATACTACTTCTGCTTCTTACTCATGATTATGAGATTAGCTTATACATTCTATCTGGACAGTCTAATAAAAATATGGGTGAAGTCCCTAGACTACAGTATCTAGGTTTAGTTTCTTTCATTATTTGAGTCAGAAAAATAAATTATTTATAAGATACTTACTGAAGGGACATTTGAATGTATCCATTGGGCAATACATTTATGACAATATAATCTCAATAAAATGCAAAAAATATATGCTAGAGTTTGAACATAAGATGCGGATAATTTCTTTTTTTTCTTCCTATGTTAAGTTCATGTTACATACTTTTAAGCTATGAATTTGATTTCAGAGAGGTACATTCTTATTTTATTTATTTATTTATTTAAACCCCAAATGCTGCCCCATTCTGGTCCATCCTTTGTCCTGTTTTTTTGTTTTGTTTTGTTTTTTGTTTTTTTTTTTTTTTTAAAGTGATTTTTGGCATTTGAAGAAACCAATAATTGATTTTATTTTGTCTTATAATTTTTATTTCTTTTATTTTTGAGAGGTATAATATTTCTTTATTTCTGTCCTTCCTTCCTCTCTCAAAGCCCACTCATATCTTTGTTCCCTTTTGAATTCATGGGCTCTTTTTTCATAAGTTATTGCTAGTGTGTGCATACGTGTGTGTGTGTGTGTGTGTGTGCATGTGTGTGTGTGTGTGTGTGTGTGTGTGTGTGTGTGTGTTCAAGTTCCGGTAAAAAAAACTTACAATGGGTTTGCCCTTCTTTTCACTTGTTATATTCAAATTGAATGCATCATTTTCTAAGAAGAATTCTCCCTAAACTCAAATTTCAACCGTGATACTATTTCTGCTTTATTTATGTCCACCTAGGACAGACAGGTATATTGGATCCCTCTTGAGCAGGAAGTCACAGGTAATTGAATCACCTGATATGGATGCTAGGAACAGAACTTGGGTGTTCTGGAAAAGTAGTAAATGTTCTTAATCACAGAGCCATCTCTCCAGCCCCTATTTCTACTTCATATATCGTGGAACAGTCATTGACTGGCTCGTCATCCCCCCTGTACCCCTCCCCCACTCAAGTCACAAATTACCCTTCCTGTTGTGTCTCTTTGGTCGCTCAAGAGAACAAGGCATTTTGTAGTGTAGAACACTACAAAAACATTCTCTTACTCTATAGGAAGGAAGATGGTCATCACCTTGAGTGCTCAGTAAAACACTTAACAAGTTCACTCATTTTATTCTGTCTTCTGGATGTTGATACAACTAATATGATTGCTTGCTAAAAAAAATCATATGCCAAAAGTACCAATTAATGAATTGATATCGCTTGAGCTCTCCAGATGTTTAATACCACTTCGCCATTTGTGCAGTACTCACTGGTCCCCATTACCAGTGGCTTAGATGAATCAGTGACTAGTTATAAAGGTGTAGAAAAATATCCAAGTGCATTAGAGCTGGAAATAGAATCCAAACTACTGAAACATAAGTAATGATCCAAATCTACTTAGTAAAAAAAATAATAGAAAGTTTTAGTTTTTGGTCCAAAAGATATCTTCTGCCAGTAATAGGATACATAAGTTTTGTTACATATATAGCAACATATGAATGTAACCATTAAAATAAGCCTGTTAAATGTCCAGCAGCATTCTAAGAAGTTTATATTTGTTGGGTAGTAAAAGAGCATTGGATCTGGCCTGGAGAATTAGATCTGGAAAGGTTACCATTCACAATAAAATAGGTGGCTTCACCACCCCTTTTTGTCCCAGGAAAAGTGGTGTTTGGAATGAGGTCCAGGTGTGAAACTTGTAGACACACCCAAACAATTTCCAAAAGACAGTGACTGGTATGAGTGAGCAACTCAAACAAAAGCATGAATGGCTACAAGACATGAAGATAACTGACTTGTGATATAGTGGACTCCAGGAGACCACTGCGATGACTAACCTGCCAGCCTCTGTGCTTCAAAGGCCTTTCTGAAGGGCTTCTAAAACCATTGGCCTGATACTGGAGGATGGAAAGTTTAAAAAACGTAGGCAAGGGGTGACCACTTGGTGTGGAGATGTTGTGAGCAGCGTTTTGAAACTAATAGAGTTTGGATACATGGCCTTTAAAAGGGAGAGTGCAATTGTCATATTTCCAGAACGGTTTACATGAAGCTATTGCTTCTAAGTTCTGTATCAGTGTTATCAAGACTCTCTGGCAGCTTGGCTTGAGAGTACTTTCTAGCCTTAAATTCCACCTCTGTCCAGCCCCAAGTTGACTTTTTTATTTCTCCATTCTCTTTCTTCCAATTAGTTCACTTTTGCTCACAACTTTGCTTAGCAATTTCTGTTCGCCTTTAAGATGCCTTGTTCTCCTAAGCCGCCAAGAGACGCAACGGGAAGGGTAATTTGTGAATTGACTAGGGGAGGGCTACAGGGGGATGACGAGCCAGCCAAGCATCATTTCCTGGTTACTGATTAAAGAAGGAATTCTAACATTCAGCATTTAAGAGCTTCTCAGTTAGAGCTTAGAAAAAAGTAGAGGGGGTGCAGAATCTCAGATCAGGCTTCTAACAGGAATCTTGCACACTGGTTAGAAAAATAGAGACCAAGGCGCCTTGCCTTAAGCCAGTACTCAAGCCATTTACTCAACTGATGATTACTAGGGTTCCCATTAGGCAAAATGAGTCACTGGACAAGGTTGCTGGAGCTTTGGTCATTTCCAGATAGAGATAGGAAGGTGGGTACCTCAAGCAACCAGGAGAAGTTGTTGGTTTTTACTGGCCTGGCCCAACCTGTTTAATACCCATGTGTTTGGGATCTTTTTTTTTTTTTTTTTACAGCCTTGCATTAAGAGAAAACTGGCTGCAGGCCGGTTGCCAGGGACGCCTGCCATTAGCTCTTCGGGGCTGGGGTGAAAGAGGACACTTGGGGGGAGGGTTTTGTGGCTTCTGACTGGCTAGGGCCAAAAGTTCATTTGCATAACTCTCTCAGAAGCTTTCCAATTGGCTGGGACAAGAGGGTGGCGGTGGGTGATTCCAAGGGCCTGAGCCTGGCCTGAGGACCTTGTTCTGAAAGTTATGGGTGTGAGATATTGTGTGGGGCAAGGGGGAGCCTGGGAGGTCTGGTTTGGAAGTTCGTTGGCAGGTGCATGAGCCATTACCTGGACAGAGTTTAAGAAATGTGGGAACAACAATGAGACAAGACACCTAGAAGATCCAAACAGAGAAGGAAGGGAAATGATCCAGATGGAGGATGAAGGCCAAAAGGAGTAGCTAGGGGCTTTCTCCCAGGCTGGGCTAATTTTCAGAGTGAGATGCCTTTGCTAGGCAGTTAGGAGTTCCGTTTTCTGTGAGCCGTTATAGAAAAGAAGGCAGGATTCCAGCATTAATAACGCAAAGCAATTCCAAGTTTTCATTAGGGTGCATACTTGAAATATTCAGAGGGACTGGGTCTGAGAAGGGATCAAACGACATTTAAGTTATGAGAAACATCAACTACTGGAAACAGGTAATTTTTCTCAAAGCTCTCTCCTCCTTGATCTCATCTGGCATAAGGAATTAAAAACAAGTCTGGACTGTTTTGACATTCCCTTTGCAAGAAGTGGTAAAAAGGTGAAGGTAAGGTCCTCTTAGTTCATCTTAGCCTATTTTTTACCTATTTTACCTCCTCCTTTTTGTTTTCTGGAGCTGAGGACCGAACCCAAGGGCCTTGGCTTGCTAAACAAGCTCTCTACCACTGAGATAAATCCCAACCCTCTATTTCCCAACTCTTCACATAAAATGCCTCTAGACTATGAGAAAGCCCTAAGTACTTTACAGTGTACACGGTGAAGAGTTTTACCGCTGTTATCTCATTGAACCCTAATAGACCCCGTGTCATGGCCCAAGAAGAAGCTCCTTTTTATTGCTAAAGAAACACTGGAAAGTTTTCTCCATAGAGACGCCTCCCATTTGGTTGACAAAGGTGGAAAAGTTTTCAAGCCTGTGCTGAAGAGATTATCGTTGGTTTATACAATGCATCTTTCCATCTGCATTCTTCCACTGCCTCCTTAATCTGCTAAGAGCAGAACATTATTTCATGTCTGTCTGTGGACACTGAATCAGAAGGATGAGTAGCTGTCTTCCAAATCGCTGGCTGGAAGGGACCATGTCTCAAAACAAATAAATCAAAAAGAAAGCATTGCTTTGATTTGAGCCCTAGTGGGAAGGCTCACCAGTAGGGAAGCACAAGGCCACACACACACACAGTCTGAATCCCCACCTCCGAGAACTAGCATTGATGAGCAATGTAAAGACACTAGTGTAATGCCAGAAGATCGCCAGACTAGGTTCTAGGGTTGCCAATGGCTCTGTCTGTTATTAGACTTTGCAGACTCTCAGCTGCCTCTTCATTGGTGCAATAGACATGGTGGTAGAGAGAGCAGTCCTTCAAGTAACACATGCACAAGTGTTTCTCCTTGTTTGGGGGCACATTTTGTCTTGCAAGGGAATGCCATACTCAAACTTCCCCCAAACACTTTAGTGGAAAGACACTTAAAATTAGAAGCCTGAGTCATTATCTGGAGGAATGTAAGAGTTGACTGGAGGTTGAGGGATGAGGCAAAGGAAATGAGATGGGGGAAAAAGAGTCTGGGCTCAGGGGTGGGAATTCTAAAGAGAAGTGTAAAGTGTAAAACTTGAAAGGTACATCCAGGGCTATGGTGCACAACTTAGGCCTTATTAAGTAACCCTTGCTTAAGAACTATCTTTTGAAAGGAGCACCTAATACACGCTCCAGAAAGTTATTGGGTACACTCCCAATTTTTTTCTTTGAATGATAAGATATACCCAACACCAGTCCCAACTTCTGGCACCTTCTCCTAGTCTTTGATAGTCAAAAAGCCACAAGGCCCAAGTTCCCACTCCAACGCCATGCTCTGATCTCTGGGTGGGGGAACAAATCTGTAGATCAGATGACCAGGGTGCTCTTCATAGCTGGCAGCAGTAGTAGGAAAGACTGGGAAAGACCCTGCCAGGAGGGGAGCAAATGCCTCAGTGTTCCCATCCCCCAGCAGCTGACCACGACCTGGACCGCGGAGGGAGCACCGCGTGTCCACGTGCATCCGGCATGTCCGGCTAACTCTTCTTACATAAGATTCCCAGTATGGAGTCAGGGCAGCTGTGATCCTCTTGCCTGACGTCATAATAAATCGAGGCTAAATTTCCGGACGGCAGCCACTCTAGGTTCGGGATTGAGGGGCTCTTTTGCAACCTGGACACATGCACCTGGTCAATCCCACCTGAGGAGGCGCGCAAGCCCAGCCCGCCGCGCGCGCCAGTCCGCCACTCTGGTTTTGACGGCGGCTCATGGGCTCAGTGCCTCACCTCCCCCAGCCAGTTTGCACTGGGTTTGCGTTAGCGCGGCTGCCCATCCTCCCAGCCCCTACCCTGCCTTGCCCTGTTGGGCCGCCCAGCCTTAGCCCGGGTATCCAGGCGAGAGGCGGAGCCACCCGGCGTGCCCCGCCCCCGCGGTAGAAAGGGCTGGGCGAGTGTTACTCGCGGTCAGGGCTGGGACCTTTTATCTGTGCTGCTGGAGGAGGTAGGAGGAGGAGACATCAGGGGTGGTCCTGGGGCGCCTGGGACACCTATCCTGGACTATAAATTGAGCACCTGGGATGGGCAGGGGGCCGAAGCAGCCATCATCACCCATACTCACAGTCCGATCAGTGACCGCAGCAGCGCCGCCAGGGCAGCCACCGTCGCAACTCGAGCACTGAGAACCGGGGATTTTGCAGTGCAAGAGGTGGTGTCCCCGCCCTTTAGGCAGCCAGGGTTTATGGTTTCCATGAAGTTTTTGAAGGGAAACCAGAGTCTGGGCTGGGGGGATTCTTTTTCTCCTTTTCTCTCAAGGTCTACTTTCAGCATTGGAGGAGGTGATACCGGCTGAATTTGGGAGCTACACCCTGGTGTCCTCTCCTGACCAGAAAAGTTCAGGGTGGGAGACCAAGAAAAGGGTGCTGGACACGAACCGGGTGGGTAATTGTTCTTTTCCTCTCTGTCTCCCTGAGCAGATCAAGGGCCAGACCTACCATCCTCTGAGCCAAAGCTTAGAGCAGCCGCGCGTCAGGAAGGGGCTGAACTGAGACAGAAGGAAGAGTTAGAGGGCGGGAGAAGGATCTAGGAATCCAGTCACCGGCTTCAAGCAGGCTCCCGGCATTTAGCGTTTGAAGGCGGGCATCGCCAGAAGGTCTATCTCCGTGTACCAGTGTCCCTGTGTTTCCAGCGCCCGCTCCAGCCACCATGATGCAAATCTGCGACACATACAACCAAGAAGCACTCGCTCTTTAACGCCATGAATCGCTTCATTGGCGCGGTGAACAACATGACCAGACGGTGATGGTGCCCAGTCTGCTGCGCGACGTACCCCTGTCCGAGCCGGATCTAGACAACGAGGTCAGCGTGGAGGTAGGCGGCAGTGGCAGCTGCCTGGAGGAGCGCACGACCCCGGCCCCAAGCCCGGGCAGCGCCAATGGCAGCTTTTTCGCGCCCTCCCGGGACATGTACAGCCACTACGTGCTGCTCAAGTCCATCCGCAACGATATCGAGTGGGGAGTCCTGCACCAGCCTTCGCCCCCGCCGGCTGGGAGTGAGGAGGGCACCTGGAAGCCCAAGGACATCCTGGTGGGCCTGAGCCACTTGGAGAGCACCGATGCCGGCGAGGAAGATCTGGAGCAGCAGTTCCACTACCACCTGCGCGGGCTGCACACCGTGCTCTCCAAACTCACCCGCAAAGCCAACATCCTTACCAACAGATACAAGCAGGAGATCGGCTTCAGTAATTGGGGCCACTGAGGCGGGGTTGTCCCCGCTGCCCAGCACCCTCTCGGGTCGGCTCTACCACCCCTCTCTTTCCTCCAAACTATTTTCTTCCTGGTTGTGGGGCGCGAAGGGCACGCTGTAAAGTTGGGCTGTGTACTTGGTGGGGTTTGTGTGGAGAAGAGGGCCTCATCGCGAGAGCAGAGGAAAGTAGTCGCCAGAGAGGGGGGTTCAAAGACCCCCGGAGGGGGCCTACTCTGTGTTGGTGGGAATGGAACTGGGCCGATGTCCTTCATTCAGCCTGTGCCTTTCTTGGGGTTTCTTTTCTGTTTTTCTTTCCGGAAGAGAAGGGCCTGAGAAAGGGCCATGCCAGGGCACAGCGCTGGGTTGCCACACTTGGGAGGGCAGCTTCTAGCTGGGTGCTCGGGGGAGGCGGGGCACAGCCTCCTGCCCGCCCTGCTTTGGGCTGCAAGAGGAGGCCTTGGCGTTGCTAGGATTGCGTCAGTTTTCCTGTTTGCACTATTTCTTTTTGTAACAGTGATCCTGTCTTAAGTATTGCAGATCTTTTTTGTTTGAAACTTCGTCGATTCCATTGTGATAAGCGCACAAGCAGCACTGTTGGTAACCGGTACTACTTTATTAATGATTTTCTGTTACACTGTACAGTAGTCCTGTGGCACCCCATCCCTTTCACACCACCCCTCCCCCACCCCGTGTGTGTAAACTGGTGACGTGCCAGCTAGGATGAAGCTTGCCACTCGGCCAGCGAAAATAATAACATTATTGTGAGAAAGTGGATTTATCTAAAGTGGAACCAACTGACATTCTATCTGTGTTGTACGTAGAATGATGAAGGGCTCCACTGTTGTTATATGTCTTGTTTATTTAAAACTTTTTTTTTAATCCAGATGTAGACTATATTCTAAAAAATAAAAGCTCAGATGTGTTAACCAAACCGGACAAGTGTGTGTCGCTCTTTAATCCACCAATGAGTGGCAAAATCATTAAAAAGAAATTTCCTTTATTTCCCTGACATTAAGTATTATTTTCTCTGATATTTCCAGGTGGTGTCTAGTCATCTCTACAACGATTTAGTTTTGACAAGTAGCTCCTGGAGAAGCTTTGCTCCAAGTCAGTTCCAAGATGGGACCAAATATCCCGAGAAGTTCATAAATATTCAAAGTATCTGTGAAATTACGTATAGTGTCTTTCAGCCAATTTGGCTAGATTATCGCAGTACTTAGTGAAAGTGTTCTGAAGCCAAAAGACTTTAAATTTCACTTGAAGTGAAAAATTAGCAACATCAAAAAAAAAAAATCCCAGCTAATAGCAATGCACTCATCTTGCAGGTCTTTATTTAAAAATGTATGAAAATCGTGGGTGACATTTTAAAAGATTATAGTGGAAGCAGTGCCCTTAGTCAGTAGTCCCCAAGCACTGTCCAGCCTTTCAGGGACCCATTCAGCACTTCTGGATAGCAAATCTGATCAAGGCTTCCTTAAGTCTCTTAGGAATGCTTTTTAAGATAGCATTCCCCCAGATGGTGGAACAGGGGAAACAACAGTTTTCATTTTCTTTATTTCATTGGGTTGGATCCATGCCAGGTCAACCTCAGTTTTCACCACAAGTCATGGGGGCATTCACTAAGCTCATAGGACCTGCTTTTAAAATACACATAACTTTGCAGTTTTTAAAAAAAATAATAATTGTGTACGCGCGCACTCATGTGCATACACATTACAGGCCAGGCCAGTTCAAGCCCATTATCAGTATTTCGCAGCAGAGGGGAAAAAAAAAGTGTGGCGCGGGGGTGGGGTGGGGGCGGGGGTGGGGAGGTCTCCAGACTGGGATGCCTGCCTGTTGCCAGCAAAAGTTAATCGTTAATATATGAAGATAAGCTAGCCAGCACCAAATGCCAGCTATACCCACACTTGTTTTCTCTTCCCTTTGAAATATCAAAGTGCAAACAAATTTAAAGGCAACTCCAGAAGCGATGAGGGTAGAAAACAGACTGTGACGCTAGAAAACTGTGTGTATAAATTTCCTGTCTCTCCGTATTGTAGATAAATTTAATTCCGGTACCACACTTGAAGTCCAGCATAAGACTTAAAATGCTTGCGGTGGGGATTGGACGAGACGATAGCCAGAATATTTGTTACTTGGAAGATTCTTTAGGCACCAGAGAAAATCGCTTTTAGGTTTCTCTCTTACTCTATAAACATTGTGTGCCTCCATTTCCTTTCCTGCTCTGTATTCTTCGTGAAAATACAAGGCTTTGGACAGATGTCTACTGCTGGAAGGAAAGTATTATTTTAAGTAACGTACAAAACTGATTCATCCATTTTCCCCAAACTCATAAGGGAGAGTCTGATTACAATCAAGTGAAGCGAAGGCAAGACCTTTATGAGATGCTAACTGAAATGTGTGTTCAGAAAAGTCTGGCAGAATAGTAGAGCACAGTAAAGTGCGTGCAACTAGCAAAAAGTACTAACTTTTTTTTTTTTAAATATTTTCATAGATCTGTGTGCGCACATGCTAATGAGTTTAAAAACATTTGAAAACAATTTTCTACATAGGATGTCACACTTCAACTTTTGAGAAAGTCCCTTTGCCCCCCAGTTTCCAGCGTGGCTCCTGTGGAGTTTCCCATTTTACATGTACCTCTTCCTTCACAATCTACCTAACGTGTTCCCATTCCTAGTGTCAGAGAACATGTCACAGCAATCGGAATCAGCCTTCTCTGACCAATCTGGAAACATCTGCAGTTGGCAGGTTTTTAAAAAGTGAAAGTTTGGCCAATTCTCATATGTCTCGTTGCTTTCCTTTTAGTTTTGAACAAAAGTCACTCTTAACTAGTGAGGTTTTTGTTTTGTCCTTTCTCCCTTTCACATCTCCGTCTCTCCCTGTTTTATTTTAATATCCCCAACATTTTCTTAAATGTTTATACACAGCTCCAGTTCACTGAGGGCTCAAATCTTGTACCATAAGCCTTTATAAACAATTTTTATGGGTTATTTAGTAAATTTTACCTACCGGAATACCCTTGCATGATTTGTTTTGAAAACATTTTAAATAAAATAATGAAAAGAGCACTTTAAAATTTTGAAGGTGAAGATTTTTGCTCTCAACTAATCAATGCATAGCCTGATGGGTTGGTCTTTTCAAATAAAATGCAAGGGGTTTCTTTCTGTTGTAAAGTTTAGTTTTCAATCAAGAATAAAATGCTGTATTTACTGAGATTATTTGTGCTAAAATTTATTTTTTAAAGATCATGTCCACTTTAAAAATAGCTCAAAGGTTGTTCTTTATTAGTCCAAATGAATGACCTGGGCCTCTAGGTCATGTGGAGTTATGTAGGACACACTGAGAGAGGCAGATAGTCTATTGCCGACTACTGTTCCTCTTATTTTTGAGATTGTAATTTAATTTTAATATTTCTCCCTTTTCTCCTCCAAACCCCCATATACCCCTGCTTTTTTAAAATCATTGGCCTCTTTTTAAATTAACTATTATTGGATGTATATATGTATTTTTATATCCATATATATCCCTAAATATAACCTGTTGAGTCCATATAATAGTACTTGTATTATGATTTCAGAGCTGACTAGTGCTGGACAACCAATTGATGTGCACTTTAGGGAAGAGTGTCACCTCTCCTGCCCCAACTTTCCTGTTTTCTCAAGTTCTATATGCTGGCTTGAGGCCTCCTGGGCTCTTTCCTGACCACTTTGGCATGTTTGTTGTTGTTATCTTTGCTCAGTTCACCAACAACTGCTTCTTTAACTGGAAGCCAAGACCTCCCCTTGCCTCATACAATCATTTCTCCTGCCCTTGAACCACCACTGTAGAGGGACTTGACACTATCTCTTGCCACTCTCTGTGGAGCATGGAGTCCTTAGGACCAATAGAATGCTCAGAATTTATGACCTTACTTCTGGACCACAATCTGGATGCTTAGACTACCAGCATTCTCTGTGGATATGACCCTAAGCTCATTGCAGGGTCTTCCTAAACACCAAACTTGGGTTTTCCTTCCCAGTGTGCTTGGGCTGTGACGTGTTACACCCAGGGCTGAGACTTGCAGGGGGCTATGTAGAAAGGACTTGGATGCATATACAGGGCTTTCCATAGCTTTCTATCTAAGGTCCCCTTCATTTCAAGGCAGTTCTTGAATAGGAAGATAAAGAGATAGAAAATTAGGGGTCCCATCTGGTCCCTTAATCTGCCTTCCTCCTGAGCTTCAAGAACAGGAGTGAAAGCACCAGAAAGGAAAGGAGACGGAAGCAGAGTGAGCTTCCAGGCTTCTGCAGTTTCAACAAACGAAGAGTTCACGACTTTTCTCCCTATTTCCCCCATTATTTAGTAATCTCCTTGCTCCATTGAAGAAAGATGCTAAGTTTAGAGAAAAACAGATAAGGCAAAGAAAACTCACCTGTGTACACAGAGCTTCCCTGTGTGTCAGCCTGCCGGCGGCAGCTCCGATGCTGGTCAATACAGCAAAGCAATTTTCTTATGACTCAGATAGACATTTCTTCCATGAAGCTGAAGATTTCACTTCTCTAGGTCTTCCATCCTTTTATATTGAACTAGATGTTTTCATTTCGATGTCAAAGATCTCCCTCCTGTTAAAGCATAAAAGTTGTGCATAGGTCTAAATGAGGTTCACTAAAGTCACAACTATCTCTTCAGCCTGTCCTGGCTTGGTATTCTCTATTTTTAAAGAGCATTCATTCATTCTTTTGTATGTTTTCGTGCTTTGTTTTGGTTTTAACATTTTATTGCTTCCTTTTTTTCTTTTGCATGCCTTGCCTAGCAATTTCAACATATCTATCACAGTGTCTAACTTGAAACTGGTGAAAAAAATAATATTAGAAAATCATCCTACCACTTATGAACGTCTTTTTGTTTGTCTGTTTTGTTTTTCGAGACAAGGTTTCTCTGTTTAACAGCGCTGGCTGCTCCAGAACTCACTCTGTAAGCCAGGCTGGCCTTAGTGCTGGGACTAAAGGCTTGCACCACCACTACTGCCTTATAAACATCTTTTGTTGTTGTCATAAACATCTTAATACATGGTAACTTTCTGGTCTTGAATTGTCAAGGAAAAGTGTTTTTTTTTTTTTTTTTTCTAACACTGTAGCTAGGAAAAGCTGAGAAAATACTAGCAAAAACGAAAAGGCCAGTTTTATTTGTTTGTTTAGTATTGAAGGTTGAACCCAAGGCCTTTTTGTACATTTTGCTTTGAAATAGGGTCTCACTTAGTCCAGGTTGACCTTAAACTAGGTCTGTAGCTGAGGCAGACTGTAAGCATGCGATTGTTCTACCTCCAGTCACTAGAATAGCTAGAACTGTAGGCTTGAATCATAAGGCCCAGCTCGCTTCTTCATTCTCACAAGCTAAACAATGTTGAGGGTGGGACATTTTCTGTATTGTAGCTTACTTTTCAATATTAATTTTTCTAGTGTCGGTATGAGCACATCTATCAAGGAGCCCTCGGCTAGCAGTATGAACTGGATGTGGTTCATTTGAAATTTTCAAAAGCAAAAATAACTTCGTAGTCCCTCCCCCACCCCTTTGAATACCACACTGCTGAGGTAAAGAATGTGGTAGCTTGTGGGCGAGCTCAATAGGGCCAATTAAAGCCTGACTACACTTCCACCATGTTGAAATCCTCACAGAACTTGCTATGTCCTTGGATAATGGCCTTTTTTTCTTTTCCTTAGCAGACATCTAATTGAGGAGATTTCCTGGTTGGTAGTTAAGGAAAGGAGCAAATGAAAGAGCTACAGTACTGGTTCTAACCAAGATATTTAAGTGCTTTCCAAGTGTTCACATGAATTACTAGTTTAACTCTTGTTTTTTAAAAATCAGAAATACATTGTGAAAGAACACATGTGTTTTTCAGAGGAGTCAAAGTATGAATAGAATGTAAGAAGTGAAGTTAGTATAGATTAATCATTCAAAAGAAGGTGTAGTCCTTCATGGTATCTAATTAGAATTGCAAACTGCAATTTATAGATGCTTTTGAGTGCGTGTGTGTGTGTGTGTGTGTGTGTGTTAAGTAGTTGATAATTTCTTCATGTCTTAAATGGCTGAAGGACAAGTGCCAAACATTTAAATGGTTTACTCCAGTGCTGAGGTCTAGGAGGAATTCTTAGACCCAGCAGCTCTTTTGCTAGTGAATTTAAGAGCACGAGAAATGTCTGCTCTCAAGTTGGTCCCATGTGGAATACAGGAGGCATCAAGAAAAGAATACCTAATTTCTTTTTGTTGATGTTGTCTTACTCATTTATTGATAGGGTGTGTATGAATGTGTAGATGAGGGTATAGGGGGACATGCTTGTGGTGTACAGGTGCGCACTCACGCGTGCGCGCGCGCACACACACACACACACACACACACACACACACACACACACACACCCCTGAAGGCCTGAACTCAATATTCAGGATCTTCCTTTATCACTCTGCACTTTTCCGTTTGTTTGTTTGTTTGTTTTGTTTTTTGTGGGGTTGTGTGTGTGTGAGTGTGTGTGTGTGTGTGTGCTTTGTTTTGTTTTGAGACAAGGTCTCTCGCTGAACCCAGAGCTCAGCAATTTGGCCAGAGCAGCTAGCCAGAGAGTTCCAGGGATTCTCCAACATTCGCACCGCGAGCACCAGTATTACAGGTGCGGCACTACAAATGCCTATGGAATTCTTTCTGCTCATATATCCTGTGCTACAATCTTTCCATCTCCTATCAAGAGGGAGGATCTCTGGTTCCTCCCCTTGAATGCAGGCAGGGCATTGTTACGACATTAACTAAGTGCATGGTACTTTTACTCTCAAGACCAGGGCATAGAAAGAAGATCTTCTAGCATGACATACACGGCCATTTCCCCAGATGTTTGCAATCCAACTGCCATGCTCATAGGAAGCCCAAGCCACACAGAGAGCCGCCCAATAGGTGTCCCAGCCCTTAGTACTTCTGACATTCCACCCAGCAGGATCAATCACCAGACACATAAGCGAGGCATCATCAAGATGATTCCAACCGTCTTCCACCCAGTCTTTAAATCTGCCAACTGATGCCAAGTAGGGTGCAGACAAGCTGTCCTCATTGAGCCTTGCCCACATTTCAGAATTGTGCGCAAAATATTTTATGTTTTTTTCATGCCACTAAGTGGTTTGTTATACAATAATGGATAAATGGAACAGAGGCCTCTTTTTTTTTTTTTCAAATTTAAACTAACGAAAAACAATTGAGAATTAGAATAGAATTCTTGGGACAGAATTGGTTTTACCACATATACCCCTTAGAAAACGCTTAGAATAGACCAGAAACATTTGAAATATCTGCCTCACATTGACTGTAGAGACGAGAAAGATGCTATGTATAACATTTTACAGTTCTATGAACTCTTAGGTGGGCACACATACTAATATCCTTGCCCCACAGATTCCTCTGCCAAATTTACTAAACCCCATAAAATATATGTTTGTATAGTAAGGGATGGGGAGATTTGGGGAAGCAAGGCTATAAGGCTGGAGATGAATTAAGAATGCACCTGATATTCAGATTGGGCAGTCGACTTGGATTATATAGGTGGACTTAACGCCATCACAAAGCTATAAAGATGAAGGGGGTACTGGGGGTTGTCTAGAAGTTAGACGATATCTTTAACTGGCATATAGAAAATGAACCCCACCAACACTCCTGAGACGTTACATTTTACCAGACAAAAAAGTCAGGGCTCTTTTCTAAGCTGGGGAAAGCATGGAAACAGAATGCTCCAAGAGCTTTCAGAAAGCTCTGCTAATACCTTGGCCTTAGCCCACCAAGACCAATTTTGGACCTCTGATCGCTACAACTATAAGAGGATAGTTCGGTGGTTTGTTTTTAATTTGATATGCATTCATGTTTTGTCTGCATATATATCTGTGTGACGGTGTCAGATCCCCTGGAACAGGAGTTACAGGCAGTTATGAGCTGCTGTGTGGGTGCTGGGAATTGAACCCAGGATCTCTGAAAGAGCTCTTAATCACTGAGCCATCTCTTTAGCCCCTCTGTATTGTTTAAAACCACTGAATTTGTGGGGATTTTGTCTGGAAGCACTAGGAACTGAAAATATTGGACTTCTAGCATTTGGTCAAAAAGCTGTGAATGGACTTGCTTGGAACATCCCTTGTTTACCACAACGCCTTTGCATTACTTACACGAGGCTTGCATTAAATGTAGCAGCATTATTTGTCTGCATTTGTGGTTAAAAACTTAAATTCAACCTGTCTTTTCTTTTGCTCCATTTCCAAGTTTTCCTTTTCCAAAACATCTTGTGATATTTTGGGAGAGGGGTTCCACTTAGTTTCACTACTTTCATTGCCGTATAATTTCATGTAATAAAATGCACAGACATTAAGCATTCAGCTAAAAAGTTTTAATAAGCACAATATCTCCAGCAAGTTACAGAGCATAACCATCACCTTAGAAAGTCATCACACCTTACCTCTCTCAGTCTCTGACTTTCTCTGAGACCTCTCCCGCAGGCATCCAAATTTTAATCTCTATCCCTAACCAATTAGTTTTACCCATTCTTGACCTTTGTAGAAAACGAATCATAGAAAATGTGCTCCTCTCTCTCTCTCTCTCTCTCTCTCTCTCTCTCTCTCTCTCTCTCTCTGTATGTATGTATGCACGTACGTATGTATGTATGTAAGTATGTATCTGTGAAACTTTCCAGAGTTAGTTCTTCCCATTACCCCGTGGGTCCTAGGAATAGAACTCAATTCTGCAGGCTCGCCAAACAGTTTTACCCACTGAGTAGTCTTGTGGGCCCCATTGTTCCTTTTAGTCGCTCACTGGTAAGCCACTGTATAAATGTCCATGATTTGTCTATCTAGTCTCCTTCTGGTGAGCACTGAAGTTACTTGATGATTTCTTGATTTTAAATTACATATGAATAAAAAGACAATCTAGTTCAAACCTTTTTAAAAATAATAAATACAGGGGAATGAAATTGCCAGTACATGGAGTGGATACTTACTCACCAAAAGTTGCCAAAGTGTTTTCCACAGTGGTTATACGGTTAACCCTCTCACCAGCAGGGAATGAGAGATCCCCATTCTCCAGCCCTCTTTTGATTTGCTCTCACTGAATGGCAATGGTTGTTTGGTTTTGGACCCCAGGACAAGGGACTGAGGTGCATATTTTACATACCAAAGCAGACCTGGCCTCCAGGTTCTTCCAACATTCCTCAGTCCCTACAAGGCGTACCCTGCTCCCAACCCCAAACTTTCCAGCCCAGAGACTGGCCTGCCCTTCCCCCTCCTCTTCCTCCCCCACCTCTCTCCCAAGTGTGCTCGCCCTTTTTCTCATTCTCCTCGCTTCCCTTGGCAACTTCCCTGGTCTCCTTCTTTGGGGCCAGTGAACTCTCCTGCTGGAGGGCAATTTCTCAATTAACCTACCTTTAATATAATCTAATCTGGCTTGAATTGGCTCATTTCACCGGTGGAGAAATAACCTATCAATGCTTAGTACTTACATGCAGCACAAATAAAAGCTTTCCATGGAGCATAACTAAAAGCTCATGATGAGGTTATCAGGAATACAAAGGTCACAATAAAGGAGGTGGCTGTGGCACAAGGAAGTAGAAGGAAAGGTGGCACTCAGCAGTGAGAGAATCCAGGCGTTCCCAGACAGAGCAATGGAAGCCAGACAGATTCCCCTGTTCTTTTTGTTTCCTGAGAGAGTTAATCACATTCTTAGCACCCCGCTTTTCTCTTTTGCAAAGTAAAGACTTCTAAAGGGCTGAAACTCCAATTCCTACAGGCCTGCAGAGAGCAGGAAGGCTCCAGAAAGAACTGACTGGATTGTTTCCCGTCCCCTCCACCTCTCCCTATTGTGGTTTTGGAAGCAGAATAAACAGGAAATGGAGTATGAGGGGGAGGAGTAGTTGCGAGTCACATTCCAAATCAGTCTCTCACCTGCTGAACACAGACTCCCAAGTCACTAAGTTCTAAAACTAAGGCCTAGTCACCTCCTGGCTTCTCTTTTCCTTCCCTCCCTTCCTCCTTCCCTCCCTGCGATTGTGTTAACATTGGTATCATATATGAACCTAGCAACATTCAGAACCCAGCAGAGCCCAAGTGTAGACAAAGCATCTGAAAAGACTATGTAGTCAGACAGACATGGCCCAAGGGGCAAGCAGAAAATGTATAGAGGTCAACTGGGAACGGTTTCGTCCAGGAAGTATTTATTGGCACCTACAGTACAGCAAGCACTGTGCTCTGTGATAATGCTAAATGTGACTGTGGAATAATTCCTATCCCCAAAAGTCCATAGAAAGGAGTGAGAAAAGGCTACTGCTCTAATACCAAGAAGCACAATGATGGCTGAGGAGACCTAAATCCGGCCTAGCAATTAAAGAATTCTCTCGTAGACTAGATGACCACCGTGACATTTTAGGGAGTTGAATTAGCCAGGTAACTGTGGGCTGGGATGACTGTTCTGGGACCATGTCTGAAAGCTTTTGGACAAGAATGCGCGGAGGAATAAGAGGGACAGGGCATGGTGGCACACACCTTTAATCCCAGCACTCAAGAGGCAGGAACAGGTGGATTTTAAGGCCATTGTTGTCTACTCAGGGAGTTGTAGGGCATCCAGAATTGGACAGACAGACAGAGAGAAAGAGAGAGAGACAGAGAGAGACACACAGAGAGAGACATTGAGAGACCCTGTCTCAAAACAAAAGAAAACCAAACTTACAATAAAGGCATAGAGGGGGAGAAATAAGGGCAAGCTAAGATAGCAGCGATGATGCAGGCAGGAGTGAATCTGTTCTGAAGAGAGGAACTTGTACCCTCCCCCTCCCCCGCCTATCAGACTCTTGAGACAACAGACTCCCTAGAAACTGGAATTTTTAGAGGACTCTCATTCTGGGAAAAGGAAAATGCTGAATGCTGGTCCCCACAGGAGGATGGGCTAGTCTCCCAAGAAAAGCTTTCACACAGCTGTAACAATTTTCCAGAATACCTTGCAGGAGAGACTGGAGATGGGAGGCAGACAATGAGTCAGTGATGGACAGGCTACCTTGACAAGAACTACACCTCAAGTTAGATGCTGAATGTGGACTTGGATGGGGATGGGGATGGGGAGATCACTAAAACTCTATTTGTTCCTCTTTCTAATACAGCCACACTGAATAAGTCCTGTTTCTCAACTTCTCATTTTCTTGTCACATTTATTGGCATATTGAGAACGGGAAGGTCAAACCTAGTTCTCTAGAGCTACTAAGGTCGGGGTTCAGCCTCAACAAGTAACAACACTATGAAGGGCACGTTGACATTGATGTGTTTATAAAAAGATAAAGAGGTGTGAATGTGTTTTCTGGAGGTGTAGTCAGGTATGGGGGAAGGGGGTGCCTCGGTGGGCTCATGCTGAGGCATCCCTTCCCCCTGAGGGACAGCCACACGAGGGTATAGTATAGAATAGATTTTGTTCAGAGCGTGGCGAGGGGAGTTGCATGTGGAGAGAGAGGGGGAAGGGAATGGGGAGTGGGGGCAGGGGCAGGAAGGCAAGAGCAAAAGCAAGAGAGTAGGCTAGAGAGAGGAGGGCAAGCAGCCTCTTTTACAGTGTCAGGCACACCTGGCTCTGGCCAGATAACTGTGCGGCAGAGCTCAGAGAGAATGCTAACATCTGCCAAGAGTACACAGGGAGGGATCTATGGCTCCAGTCCCATATGTAGCAGAGGATGGCCTTGGCCTTGACAGGCATCAATGGGAGGGGAAGCCCTTGGTCCGCTCAAGGATAAATGTCCAAGTGTAGGAGAATGTCAGGGCAGGGAGTGGGTATGTGGGTGGGGGAATCACCCTCATAGACTGCAAGGGGATGAGATAGTGGGTTTCTGGAGGGGAAAGCGTGAAAAGGGATAACATTTAAAATGTAAATTAAAAAATATCCAATAAAAGGGGAAAAAAGAAAAAAATAGGAAGAGGTGATGGTGAAGCAGGTGAACATTGTGAAGTATGTGTAGGAGGTGTTGAGGATACACCACTTCTGTGATATTCCTGTCCCGGCGCAAAACCCAGATTTAATTGTGAGGAAAAACAGATACAAATTGTAGGAAATTCTACCCACTGCTTGGTCTGTGCTTTACCAAGGTTAGTTAAGGTCATGAATGATAATGACAAGTGAACTGCTTTAAGCACAGACTTAGAAACAAAAAACGGAATACAAAGTGAGATCCTAGAACAGAAATTATTCTGTCTGTCTGTCTGTATTGCAAGGTATATTGCTCTTGTTCCTGTTTTGCTCTCATATTATGCGTACATATGTATATATCTCTTCTGCTATAAAAACACATTATTATTATTATTATTATCATTATTATTGAGACATGGTTTCTCTATGTAACCTTGGAACTTGCTCTGTAGACTAGGCTGGCCTCAAACTCACAGAGATCCTCTTGCCTCTGCCTCTGGAGTACTGGTATTAAAGGACTCTGTTGAAGTCCCACCTTAGTAAAAAGCTTAAACAAAATAGAATCATTACCTCCTTTTGGAAAAAGGAAGTGTGAAAGATGTCCAAAAAATACTATGGTCCCATCATGCCCTGGACTTAGGTAGTTTGCGGTCATAGCCTCACCATGCCTCCTTATGAATACCTTATCCATGGTATAAGCTGAAAGCCAGAATTTCAGATATCAAGTTTATGTTTACATTTCCAGCATGTAGGGTCTGGACAGATGGTTCAGAGGTTAAGAGCACTGACTGCTCTTCCACAGGGCCAATTCTTCAATGGTTCGATTCCCAGCACTCACATAGCAGCTCATATCTGTAACTCCACTTCCACAGCTCACCACTGCATCTCCAGTTCCAGCGGTCTGACAACCTCACACAAGACATACAAGCAGGCAAAACACAAACGAACATAAAATAAAAATAAAGAAATCACCTTTTTAAAGCTTCCAATATGCAGGTGAATAGAAAGGAACCCAGGAGTATTAAATACTTGCCTTCAACAGACTCATTTTTATTGTGCTCAGTAATCACATCCCTTCTAGAAACAAGTCTGTGTGTATGATTCAGTTACAAATTATTCACAACCTACAACTTGAAGGCCCTTGGAAAGACTTTACCTTTGACATTAGCAGACCACATTTAGTAGGTAGAAAGGTTGGAAAATGCAGCTGTTTCTTTCCAGTGGCAACACGCTTGGCTACAGCTGAGTTCTGTTACTAAGGAAAACAGAGGCATGGATACCAGCCATCTATAGCTCTCTGACTTTGCTGACATCCTCTTGTTTCTAATGCTTCCGATCTAAGCATTCCCCTTATTCTCTGCCAGCAAAATCAGAGGCTGGTCTGGTTCCACCATGGTTCGCATTTGTGTGGGAGATGGATGGTGCAGCACTTAGATATTTTTTTCTTGAGCAGCACTGGTAAGGCAGAAGAAAGGAAGGGCCAGCTAGGACAGATGGTGTGGCAGTTTCGGAATTGTAGGAAAGGGAAAGAAAATTCATGCAGGGGTCAAAGCTCTGTCTTTGATGACTGCAAAAGTAATGAGAATTTTGATGAGCTGTTGATATTTCCGTTTCTTCCCCGGGATCGTAAACACCTAGGGTGGTCTCTGTGTGAATTGGCAGGACAAGACTTAGTGGCCCTGTAGAGCCTGGGTGTGAGCTATATCCTTGTTAGTACTTTCTCCTGTTTCACATTCTTGCTTCATTTTCAGAGGAGGACGTTGGGAATCATTTCTGGCCTTTGGCACTGTGACACATGTGGTGGAGGTGCGGACTTTCTGCTTAGGCCAACTCCTGAGTTACCAAGAAACTCTTCTGACTTGGCATAATCCAAAATTCCTTTGGGGGAGGAGGAGTGTAGTTGAATACTTTCCCATTCTGCTGCAGGGATAATGACTTAGCAGGAGGCCATTGTGTTTGCTCCTTTAAGAACCCCAGGGTACAAGAGTCAGTCCTCAGCCAACACAAACGATTTATTCTACCATTTCTGACTCTTATCAAGATTTATCTTGCGGGTTCCCATTTGGAGGAAGACTGGGGGGGAAAGATAGGGATCTTTTAATTGTGGATTTCTAGGAGATGAAGTCTGTTCTAAATGTTTAAGCCCAGAGTTATGTGCACACTTTCCTAAATCTGTAAATTATGTCAAGTGGTTAGCAAAGGAGAAAAGCAGAGGATGGGTAGCTGATAATGAAGTCAGATTCAAAGTCTTTGAGAGGTGAGGAGAGGAGGGGAGAAGAGAGGAGGGGGGAGGGGACGGGAGGGGAGGGGAGGGACCGGGAGAGCAGAGGAGGGCAGGGGAGGGGAGGAGAGTTAGCTTACATATCTCTCAGGAAGAGACTACTTTCAAAAGAAGACATAAGGCTGTTCTGGTTTTTTTAGATCATGCATAGCCTTACCTCAGCAAACAGTTTTTTTTAATTTTTGGTAAATATATGCTTCCAATTTTCTAGTCACAGCCTAATCCTATGACCTGATGCTTGGTAGGAGTTGTAGCTTTCTCTTGATAAACGTCAATTTTATAACAATACCTTTCTGCTGGAGATAGGGCTCTGGTGATTATTTCAAGGAAAAAGAACTTTCACAGTTGTTAAGTCAAAGCATCTTGTCTAAGGAATGCATTTATTCTTGTTATAGAGAAAATGGGTTTTTTTTTTTTTGGTCTAAAGTTTATAAATTTGTATTTCTTTCCGAGAAGGGTCTCACTATTTATATGAGGCTTGTCTTGAAGTTCTGATTATCTTTCCTCAACCTCCTGAACTCTGGGCTCAGAGGCATGTGCCACCAGATCCGGTTAAATTCTTATTTATTCTTGAAGTGTCTTTTTCCAAATGAGCCTATGATAGCATGCATTTTATGAATGAGTTGTGACACCATAAAGAAATGGACCATAGCATCAGAAAACCTTTGTCATATCATAAAGAAGCCCTTTGATCTGAGTCAATGTAGTAATGCTAAGTAAGACCTTTATGTCAGTAGCAAGGCAATTCATTTATTTTGGTTATTTTATTAACATAATTGTTTCTTTATTCTGGAAACCATGGTTATATAACTCATTACCCAAGTATTTGTAGCTATTACATCTAGATTCTACTTGATAGGAAAGAACAGTGTCTTCCATTTTGAGGTCATGGACGTTAAAATGGAGAAAAAAAATAAGCCACTGGGTTCTACAAAGTAAAAACTTCAACTACGTAAATCAAGCAAGTCAAGCTTCCGGTTTTTTAGGCACATTGATTTTTTAGATGGCCTTGTTTATTTCCATCTGTTCCTTGGGTGAATGAGAGCTTAGATAAAGTTCTTCCAACTAAAGGAGATGCTGAGACCCATACTACTAGGTTCACATCAGCCATGTTATTTCCAGTGGTGGGTTTCTCCAACTACAAAGCCGGATGAGTTTATGACTTTAAAATTGTTATCTGAATAAAGGATATTGTGGGGAAGAGATGTTCCAAATACTGAAGACCCAGATGCAGAAAGAGAAACGTGATATGAGATGAGGCAAAAATAGGGACTCTTGACTATGAAACAGAGTGACCCAAGAGATGTCCTTATTTAGCCTTAGAAAAAGAATCAAGGTGACCTGCTGAAAGCTGACAATAGTTGTACCTTTCCTTAGTTTCTCCCAAGGGCTTCAGATTAAGGTGGAAATTATTTCTTACAAAGCTAACTCCATTTGTACACAATTTTCCCCAAAGCAATTTCTAGCCATTTAAATAACCTAGGCTGACTTTTAAAAGTCTCCTGTGAGACATAGCTTACATATGATGCTTCAACACTCAGTAAACGTGGAAGTGTCATATGAGTGTCTAACCTTACAATAGTGCAAGATAAATCTGCCTGGAAAGAAAATGTTAGGAGTCTGCTAAGTCTTCACCAGGCTGTAGCTTAAATAGTAGTAGTAGTAGTAGTAGTAGTAGTAGTAGTAGTAGTAGTAGTAGTAGTAGCAGCAGCAGCAGCAGCAACAAACTAGTATTAAAATTCTTATAAGTTGAGGCATGAACTGTACAGAAAAATGTAATTGAATTATTTCTGTCTAATCTAATGCTCTCCCTTTCCAGAATCACTTTAAAGCTAATTAAAAATAATTCTGATAAAGTGGCTGCTTCTATGAATGTAGTGTATTATTATTTGTGCTTATGCTTGAAAAAGCAGATAATTTGAAAAAAGGTTTGAGCTGAAATGGACTCAAAGGATTCAATGGTGTATGTGTGGGGGGGGTACATATACTTTTTGTTGATGCTATAATGTATTTTGTTTATTATTTTGGTTTGGGGACAGGGTCTAAGTATGTAACTTAGACTAGGCCAGAACTCTGTTGACCAGGTTGGCTTCAACCTGACTTGATAGACCCACCTCTGATCCTGGGTGCTAGGAGAAAAGGTGGGTGCCTCCATGCTTGGACATAATAGCTTTTTTTTATCAACTTGTTTGTGACAGAAACAAGACTAGAGTTTCGGGCTTATTTATTTATTTGTCTATTCATCTATTTATTTTTTCAGCTTCTGGACCTTGGTTCCTTTCATTGCTCTCAGTTCCTTGATCTCCCTATTTAGATGGTTTAATGTTACCTTCCCATGAGCACTATCCCCCATGCTTCTCACAGGCTTTTATCCTTGGCAACGAATCCGTAGACATTTGCAACATTACCACTTTGTACGGTAAAGGATAATTTGACAATACAAATAAATAATTGTTAAGTTTTCTCTCAGACTAGACTGATTCTCTTTATCTTAAAAGAAGAGTTTAGTTTTTCTCTTAGGAGGATTTATCTTTTTCTACTTTGATGGCCATTGTGGGCCTTTATCTAATGCAAGCTTATGCTACCAAGCTCATTGTAAGAATGTCAGCATTCAAAGTCTGAGTAAGACAACTTTAAAGAAAATGCAAAGTCCTTGGTTTGTTGTTGTCTCATTCAGATCATAATAAATATTTCATTCCCTATCTAATGGATTTGGCTTGGAGGTACCTTACATAGCCATATTGTGATGCTAGGGTTTGGTTTGTTTTAAAAATTTATAGCAGTTCCAAGCAGAAGTTAGATCTGTTCTCACAACTGCCAATACTGCAGGCCATTTTCTAGAAACATCTTCTCAAAAAAAAAAAAATCAAACACACATTACCCAAAGAACCCAAAGATACAGCAGTTTGTGATTCTGATCTTCAGAGACATCAACTTTTTCTTGGCAAAGGGTAAGTCAGGGAGGAATTGATGAAGTCTGATCACCGACTGCAAGGAGTTCTGCCTGGGGATGGAGAGAATGGAAGGAGATGTCTCCAACATCGCTCTCTCATTTAATTCAAAACTCATCTCCCAGCTGAGAAGTAGAAACAGTAAAAGAATCAACATAACCTCGAAATAAAATGAACTACCATTATTTTGTCTTTCTCGTTTTAAAATTATAAATGCATTGAATTAGATGTATATTTACTGTTTGACTCAGCAATTCCATTTCTGAATAGTCATTGGAGAAAATTAAAAACCCATACCTACCTAAACACGTCTACATGGTTTTTATTTTATATCTAAATTTCTGAAGCTGGAACCAACCTAACCGGTTAGGAATAAAGAATAGACTAGGAGTTAGCAAAAGGAAACGCACATTACTGTTAAGTAGGATAACATGAATGAATCTCAGTACTTTGCTGACTAAAACGAACCAGCAAAGGACTCAAGTATTACTCCATTTTTTATAACATTTAAGAAATGGAAAAAGGACCCTCTAGTTAAAAAAACAAGACAAAACAAAATTGCAGAATAGTGTTGCTTAGGGGATAAATGCTGATAAAATGGATTTCAGGAAATAGATGTTTGAGATGCCGTTGGCATGTTGGAGTTGTTCAAACTCGGCACAGTTAGCGTGATAGCTTAGATAGCTCTTTCTTGTCCTAGGTATTGCATACTGGATTTAATTACTATACTTACTTACATGCTATATATTTATCTACTATATTTACTTATTAGATAGATGATACTTGTATATCCCCTCTTCTTTCTACCCCAAAAAGAGTCAAATGTCCTTGGAATGATTGGTGAGAATCAGCTCTAGTTGAGAACTGCTGGGCATTGTTCATTGACCCTTGCCAAAATGTACACTTAAATTGGGAACCCTCATTTTACTGTATGCAAATGATATTTAAATGAATCAAATAAAAAAAACCTGAGTCCTATAAGGTAAACAAAAGACTAACTTTACAAAGGAAAAAATGAACAACTGCTACATCTGCCAGGTTACCAAGGCTTATATCAACAAGAGTCTTATTAATTGTATATGCTCTTGAAGTGATGTGGTGATACCTTACCTCTGCGATCTTCCTCCCCAAAGCACACAGTCTGAGTCTCATCTTGAATAAAGCAGATAGCGTGCAATAGAGAGGTGGTTTGCAAAATGCAGGACCAATGTTCTTCCAGATGGTCAAGGTCATTGAAGACAGGGCCAATCTGAGAGAAACTGTCAAAGTCAAGAAGAGCTTAAGCAGATGTGATGACTATTTATAATGAGGTATCCTGGATGGGATTGATCCTCGAGCAGAAAAGGAACATTAGGTTAAAAGCCAAAGAAATAGAAAATATTAATAAAGCACTTCTGTTCATAAACTGTGACACACACGCCACATAGGCAAAAGCCAGTTAGTAAGGTGACAGAATCTGTACGTTGGATATGACAATGCACTGTCGTATCTCCACCATCTTTTCAATTTAGCTGCAAATCTAAGATCGTTCCTTTTAATGACTCGGAGTCAATTCATTCAGATCTGATCTTAAGGTCGTTTATGAGCTCAAAATAATAGGGGTGAATGACAATGTCAATAAATGTCTTTGCCATGTTTGCAGTCAGCAGAATTAAAAACAAGCAAAAGCAAAACAGCAAGAGGTGGTGGGCCACTTGAAAAGTGTTGCTCTGTGCTTGTGGGGAGACAGGAAAGAAAAGACTTTGATGATGCAGAGCATAACCTCATAGATATAAAGACTTCTTAGTCTGCTCAGTCCAGAGAGCCCAAGGATGGCTTTCTGAACAATGAGTGTGTCACAATTTCAGAAGAATATGGAGAGGTGTATTTGTAATGGTCTCCTCTGAAGGAATTTTGTTTCTTGTCCTATAAGTAAAAAATTGAACTGCGTAATTCCTGATGGACTTCATCCAACTGTCTCTCCTGTTTTTATGAGAACATGAGGGTTTTAGTCACTGCCATCTTGTTTTTGTTGACTCCTTTGGATTATAATGTTACAGTAATAGAAGCCCATTCTGGTTGCCTTCTCTCTTCATACAATTTCACAAAGCTGACCCAACTTGAATATCTCATAAATATGTAAAAAATGTAGTTAACTCCATTTGCATCAAATAAGTACAATAAGGCTGAGCGGGGGTAGCAATAGAGATTAAAAGTAACCCCAATTCATGTGTTAGGGAAGGGATGAGAAGTGATATCATTGTAGCCAACTGGCAGCTGGAAGGGTAGTGAATTGTTAAGGCCACAGTCACAGACCTTTAATTGATGGCTCTAACATCTGTAGAGAAATCCTGTGTAAATCTGAATGAATGGTTTAGGTACAGTGCTCAGTGTGTCTGTGTGATCAAGTCACGGAAGAGATGGCAAAAGAATAAATAAATAAATTCAATCCTCTGTTTGTGTTGCCCAGTCTCCAACTGGTGGAGAATGTTTTCTCTGTCATGGCTTAATTAAAGCCTTATCTTTATGACTCAACTGGAGAAGCTTCTATAACAATGCGGGTAACAACCGAGCCACACACCTCTACCTAACAATTATCCTTCACTGGCTCGATCAGGTCAAGCCTCTGAAGCAACCAAGAAAATACCGATCACCAAAAAATGATCTGTATGTATTAGTGTGAACTTGGCTTTGACACTCGGCCACATTTCTTTAGCTTAGGATATATCAGGGAGCAGGTCACAGTACTTCCCACGTGACACGCCTGCTGTGATTCAGGCTGAGCTTGATTTGACCCTCTTGTCAAGGTCAGCATCACGGATCTCTAACGTGAGACAATAGAAGACCAAGCAGCACTTTATAAGCTGCGTGTACCGGAAGGTGTGTAACACTTATTAGAACGAACGAAGGAGGCTTTCAGCTTCCCCTTGTGGTTTGTGCAGCAGAGGTAGGGTTATTTATACATTAAACAACAACGAAACAACAAAACCACCCTGATTCATCTGGGTGATGCTGGGCTTGTAGATGTTGCTACAGAAATGAAAACAAACATACTTGGCTTTGGAATTTAGCAAATGAAGTCCAGTGGCACTCTGAGGGTGGATGCAATAGCAAGCAAAGCCCAATTCCAAATGTCTCCATGCATGGCTGTCTCTTTAGGAACAGGTCCTAAAGGACCTCTCAAAGGTCCTTTCCTTTAGTCCTTTTATATTATCTATTTTATACTATCTATTTCTAGAGCAAAAAAAGAACCCTAATTATCTTTTCTCTATTATCTTTTCTCAAAATTTCTGGCTTTCTCTTTAGTAAAAATGTCTAATTTATAAAGTAGGAGATAATGGTTTCCATAAGCAATGGCTCCAAAACAAACACTTTTAGTATTTGGTATATTTCATGGAAACTCTTTTCCCCCTAATATGTGGGCATTACACAATTTTGATCAATTATGTACAATTTTCTAAGCTATCTTGATTCATTAAAATTTTACACTGTTGTTGAAAGTTAATTTTGAAGTGAAATGTTCTCTAGAATAGAGGTACTGTGTGGGCTAAGTACCTTGGAGTCAAAATGATTGCAATGCTGACCTTATTCCTCCAGTTTCCATGTCTGTGAAAGGGCAAGAGATGTCAATTTCATTTTCTACAAAATGGCTGTATTATTGGCTGTATCCTATAGTGTGTGGAAGAATTAAATGAGATCTAAAGTTCTCTTGGGTAGTTTCTGTAGGTGGCGGATGTGAAAGAACATAGGTTAGCTCATCCATCATCATCGACCAACTCTTGGAAGTGGAGTTTGTTCCTAAGATTCCCATTGCAATGTAGGTTTACATATATTTAGAATTGTTTTCTTAGGAGAAATTCCTCACAGTGAAACATAAGGCATGACCAATTTTTAAGGCTTGGCTCAAACGTCTTTCTGGACTTTTGAATCTTTTTTTTTTCTTTTTTTTTTGGAGCTGGGGACCGAACCCAGGGCCTTGTGCTTGCTAGGCAAGAGCTGTACCACTGAGCTAAATCCCCAACCCCTGGACTTTTGAATCTTAACAGGCATCAATGGTTTGTGACTGTGGTCAACTAGCTCTACGTTTGAAAGCCAATTTTTTTTCCATTTTCATTTTAATTATTTTGAATCATGTATATATACCTGTGTACACTAGTAGAGGTTCTCCTGGACACCAGAGGAGTCCGATCCCCAAAAGCTAGATTTACAGGTGCTTGTCAACTTCCTCATTTAGGTAATGGGAATTGAACTCAGATCTTCTCAAGAACAGCATGTGCTGTAAACCTCTGAACCATCTCTTCAGCCCCTGGAGATATTGTCTTAATTTCAGTACTTTGGCTAATGTTATAAGTAAATATTGATGTCCTATTGAAATATGAATTCATGTGATTATCTAGTAACTTTTGGTGTTTTTCATATGCTTGTCTATTTTTGTGAACTGTCTGCCCATCAGCCAACGTACACCATCACTAGATGTTACATCTGTACTAAGATATTTTGGGAACACATACAGGTGATGATAAATATGACTCAAGATCCGTTAACACATCATTTTATTGACAGTGCTTCTCTCACTAGGCACCAAGTGGTTATCTTGGCATAATATTAATCATTTTGAATATTCTGCTCGTGAAAGTGGCTAATCTGAAGGCCCTTTGGCAACATCTTCATTTAGGATATATGCTTCAGGGTTGGGGATGATATGTAACACATCCTGGGTCAATGAACCACCATAGTATAAATGGTTTTGTTTTGTATTTTGGAGACAGATTCTCTCTGTGTAGCCCTGACTGTTTTGGAACTTTGTTGATCAGGCTGACCTAGACCTCAGAGATCTATCTGCAGCTATCTCTCGAATTATGGCTTTACAGGGTGTGCCACCACACCCGACTTCATGGGATGAATTTAAATGTCATATTCATAACTGAAACAAAGATGAGTGGATGGAATTGCTGCAAAAGGAACAAAGCAGAGATGAAAACCGACTAATAATATTGGAGTACCCAGGTGTCTCTGAAGAAAATAAAGCACACTAAATTGTTTTAGTAACTGTAAGGCGATAGGGTTGATGTAAACATGGAGTTCTTCTTTGAATTCTTAGATGGATAAGTCTGCCCTATATTTGGCAACCTAACTGTAGGCATCTTGTGGTAGCCACCTGTCTCCACACCCACTCTACAGATGAAGCCCAGATTACAAATCACCTTAATTTAGCACGAGGATGTGGTAGCTGTGGCATCTGTGGAGTCGAGTGACATGGAAGAGTGCAGTGGGTGGTGTAGGTGACAAGTGTCTTCTTAGGTTGAGTGGTATGTATAGGATGGCCCAACAGCTATTTCATTGAGTTGTTTAACATAATGGTGGCTTTGGACCAAACTTCTCTTTAGGGTTCTTTTGCTCTGGAGCTATTTTACCTTCATAAGGTAAACGGAAAGAAGAGGTGATGGGTAGAAATGGGGATTAAGAAGGCAAAAAAAGGCCCTACAAATGGTCTGTCAGGTAAAAGCTGCCATTTGCTTCCAAGCCTACCAAGATCATTCCCATTCCTAGATATAAGGAGAGAACCAACTTTAGCAAGTCTTCCTTTGCCTTGCCTTCCCCACTCATGTGCCTCACCTGCACTCCACCCTATCCTCACACAGGAAAGAAATGCAAATTAAATAAAATAGGGCAGACAAGCCAGGTGGGTGCAAATGAACTAACAAAACTCAGTTCTTCAATATACAAGAGGAAAGAAGAGGGGGAGGAGAGGAGAGAGGAAGAGAGGGAGGGAAGATAATACAAACAGCAGGCTACTAATTGATACTCTTTACAAAGATGTCTTACAGGAGGAAGCAGTGGCTGGCTCATAATTATTCGATCCTTTCACATGTATATTTTGTACTGCATAGGTTTGAATCCAGAGTCCAGTGTGTTCTAAGTATGTTCTGCCCACAGAGCTACTTTTGCAGCCATTTGATATGTCATTGACAACCATGGTGTTTCACACTTTTTTTCCCCACACATCGTTACCATGATTCTGGGATTTATAAAACCTGGTACTCAAAATATGCCCTGATGAGAAAAAGCTAAGCTTCTTGCTTTGATCATATCTTAAAGAGGAGAAGGAAAGATAAAGAATTTTTGAGAATCAGAAATTTGGTGAAGATTGCCCTGACATAGAGTGGAGTTTATTAGGAATCAACTGGGATAGGTTGAAAAAAAGCAAGAAGATTTTGACATGGGTGGTATTTCCACTGGAGTGAGCTTTTTCATCTCTAGTTCATAATAAACAGTCAAACCATTTGTTTGGATGTGATGGCTCTGGAAAGGTGGAGGCTCTAGCCTCAGTAGCCAGTCTACCACAGGGTAGAGATATTTGGCTCCCAAATCCAGTTTTGAAATGAGAAGATCAGGAAGGCTTCCTGACTTTCCTAGGTCAAATCTGTGATTAAGGACATAGAATCAGTGCTGGGGTTTTTACTATCTTGTCCCTCCTCCCCCGAGAGCTTTCTTTTCTATGCTATCAATCACGCTTTTGTCTCAGCTTCTTCCTGGCAGGGAGGAACAAGAGGAAGTTTGGGAAAAATAGTTGAAGCCTAATTGCTGCGGATGGGTGTGCAGTGAGTCTAAGCTAATGGCTTGAAGATGAAGAAAAGGGAATTGTGACCTTCCTAGAAGTTTGATGTGACAAATAATTTCTTTAAATTTGACTCTATTTACTCATTCATTCATTCATTTATTCATTCATCCACTCATTTATATTGGGGTGGAGGAGGCTTGTACCATGATCAGTATATGGAGGTCAGAGGAAAACTTGGTTGGGCGTTTTCCTTGCGCCATGTGTGTCCTAGGACGCTAAATCAGTCGCCAGACTTGGCAGCGAGCGCTTTTGCCCACTCAGCCATTTTCATCAGATTAAATTAGCATCCTTATGACACTTACTTTTTATTAATGGCACGTGGAAGACGGAAATCTTTCATTTTTCCCTACATTTTTCATAAGGATGTCTTGAGCAAGCCGGAGTAAAAGCCAAGGTTGAAGGAGTAGATAGTAGGAACAACTGAGAACACTTCTCTTCCCGTTTTCTTCCTTTTTTCTCTCTCCATTCCTCCTCCCCCTCTTCTTTGTTTCTTGTGCAGTGAACAACTGAATTTTCTTGGTTCATTTTTCACCCACTTGCTTTGTCTGCCCCATCTATTTAACCGTTTTTTACATGACCTTTTATGTGCAGGCAGGATGGGATGCAGGCGAAGTGCATGAGGAGGGCACAGGAAGACTTTGCTGGAGTCAGTTCTTCCCTTCCACCCAGGGCTCAAACTCAGCTTGGCACACTTGGGGGCAAGCACCTGCCCTTTCTGGGCTGGACCATTTTGAGGGGCCTTGTCTGCCTTCCTAAGGCCCAATTCCACATCAGTGCCACCTCTCACATGCTGTGTCTGTAGAAATATCCTAGACCAGTAAACTAGCCTCAAAAGGGCCGTAAAAATTTTGGGTCCAAGGCATGGTCAAATATCAGTGAGCATTCTAGCCTTTGTGGAGTAAATGAGATCCAGATTATACTTTATGTAAGTCTCCTAGAATGTCGGCTCCAGATGTGCAGGGAGAGAGTTGCCTAAAAGCAGATTTCCAAGGTTAAGCATACACACTAGGTTTTCAAAGGACCCATGTTGAAAGATAAGATTAAGAAACAGGTGACACCGGTAAACATTGCATGTTTGAGGTCAGCTCCAAATACCACTTTTATTGTTCTAACCTTGATCCTGCCCAAATCAGCACTGTCTGAATCATGTCCGAGGTAGAGAAACAGTAAGGGACTACGAGATCTTTTTGGCTTGTGGCTTCTGCTAAGAGTGCCAGGTCATTATCCAGGTGTGAATAGAGCTAAGTAAGGGAAACTGGGACATGAGGAAGAGGAAGCCTGAATGAGCACAGGAATAAATACTTACTGGAGAATGAAGGGAAACTTATCCTTCATATTGGATTGAAAACTGAACGCGTTTTTGGTAGGCTATTCAGTCCTAAGCTTTTTTTTTTTAATTTTTAAAAAATTATATGACATATGCACTAATGTTTTTCTATGACATGGCACTAATCATGAAATAACTTAACCCTTGAAATCCCTCATCCAGCCTTGCTATGGGGGTTAGTGTTTCATTTTATTGCACCTTGTTAAGCCCTTTTCAGTTGATATCTCTGAAGGAAAGCAGAGGAGGAGTGGACCTAGAAGCGGGGGAAGGTGCAGGGGAACTCGGAGGAGCGGAGGGAGGGGAAACTGCAATCCAGTTGTATTGTATGCACAGAGAATAAATAAAGAGGAAAAGAAAAATAAATCCCAGATTGGCTTCTCTGGGACCCAAGCTCAGTTGTGAACACAGTGCAGCCACAGCTTCTTCTTTTAAAAATTACTGAAAAGCACTTGGAGAAATATTACAAATTTCATGCAAACGAATGACACCTCAAGGGATATAAGATATATCCAAAACGTTTACCAATAGTATATTGCATTTTGGTCTATTTATCTCATCTTTCTCCATGTATATGTTGTACTAACAACATATTTTATTTACTGGTGACTGCATGGAAGAACAATTTTCCAGGTGATTGTACTTTTTGTTTGTCTGTTTAATACTTACATCTTAAATCTAATTATTAGTTTAAGGGCACATCACTCAGAATATTAGTAGGCCAAAGAGGGTGTTGAGTTTAGTTAATTTTGAGGTGGGAGTGTGTAGGTGGGTGAGCACCCTCATGGAGGTAGGAGGAGGGGGATTGGAATGGAAGTCTTCAAAGGGGAAACCGGGAGGAGGGATAACATTTGAAATGTAAATAAACAAAATAACCAAATTAAAAAAAAACAAAAACAAAAAAGAGTTTAGTTAATTTTAATAGTTATGGGGCTCCAGATCTAAAATGCAAATATACACGAAATGCAATTACATGAATAAACTGATACAATTTCTAATTACTCTGCTTTTGATGATAAGTGTCTATATGGCAAGTGGACATATAAAAATATTGCTACTAATAAAATATTGCTACTTGTTATGAAATGTCTTTGTTCCAGGCTTTATTCTTACAGACTTCGATATTAACTGTCACATATCCAGAAGAAAGGGTGGATTCTTGGAGACGAGGATGGCAACAGTTTTATTAATATATTTCTTTGATACGATGTTTATATGTAATTAAAAGTAAAGTGTTCTAAATTTCTTCAAAATAAAATTTTTTTTTTAAAAAAAGTTATCCCAGGATTGATAGACTAGTGAATTGTCCAGCAGAACAGCATGGTTTAAACCCCTATATGGTAGTCAGGATGTTTTTGTAGCAACATAAATGAATAAAGTCCAAAAAATTCTCTTTTTTTCCCACATGGAAAGGTTTAATGGAAGAAGAGTAGAAGAGGGGAAGTAAAGGGCAGCTATGAGCACGTGGAGGAAATGGGGGAGGGGAATGGGGAGAGAAGGGACAAAGGGGAAGAGGGCAAGAGAAGAGCAGAGCAGAGCAGAGCAGAGCAGAGCAGAGCAGAGCAGAGCAGAGCAGAGCAGAGCAGAGCAGAGCAAGTCCAAATGATTCTACTGTTTAGGATTTTCCTACCTACTTGAAGAAAGTACGCAGACAGTAAATATACTTAAATTTAATCTGTGTCAACTTGGGATTTGGGTAGTAGTTGTTATATTTTCATCTTTAATTTTATTTTAGGAGAGTGGGTGTTTTGTCTGTATATATGGCTGATCACCATGTGTGTACCTGGTGCCCAAAGAGGCTGAAAGAGGACGTTGGATCCTCTGGAACTGGAAATACAGGTGGTTATGAGCCATCATGCTAGGAATTGAATCTGGGTCCTCGGAAGGACAGCCAATGTTCTTAACTGCTAAGCCACCTACCAGAGCCCTTGGGTAGTAGCTCTACAATTTCATCTTGATCACCTTTTTTTCTCACTTCCATCGACTATTTAGATAGTGGTCTCTAAAATATATTAATTAATTTTGGAAATACACTCACGCATGGAGAAATGGTTAGACTGGCTGCTGGGTTTAATTTGTTAGATGATAAAATACATATTCAAAAAACTACATATTCAAAGATAGTTCTGGATTAGAATTAGGAAGCAAAGGAAACTGTACTAAGCTTAACAGAGAGAAGTCAAAATTTCACATTAAGGGTTAATGATTTAATTATGTAAATATAAAATGGAGGAGATCCCAGAAGTTCTTATGAATATGACCTGGGAGATTTAATTGGTCTCAAGTGTAACACAAAGCAGCAAGTCTGCAAAATGTCCAAATGCTATGACTGCTGTAGCTGCGTAAACTCCTGAAGGCAGAACAGCCTGTTCTCTCTTGTGGCTTGCAGAAATGGAGGCACATTGCTTTGGAGTCACCAAATTCAGACTTACGATCATGATAGGTTTTCAACTGGGTGCAAGAGTCACTGTGTGCTAATGAGTCGATGTTTTGTTGAGGCACAAAGGCTGGGGACCTGTTCTCCAATAGCAAACTCACTCTCTCATTCTCCTTTCTCCTCCTGCAGCACTTTTAACCAACTAATGTACTCTTCCTATACATGGAGCTGGAGCACATAAAACCCCAAATTTGGACATAGGTGAAGTATATCCAGACAGAAGGCACTTAGATTAAGAAATTGGGGGGTGGAGGGGAGATAATGTTCCACTTTGCTCAGCTTGAGCATCAGAACGTTCTAAAGATTTATTTTAGTTTTCCTTTCCCCTTACTTTTTTTTGTGGGCTGACGTTGCTTTCATAACCCTTTTCAAGGTTGATGGCACTATTTTAAAGTAGGACGTACTGTTCTCAGATTCTTAGGCCAGAACACTAGTCATGAACAGAGTACCCTGATCCCTGTACTGTCTCAAACAGCTGCATTGAAAGGACAGAAAGAACTAATATCCTTCTCTACTGCAGACACATTTAAAAACTCTATTTCCTGTTTATATTAGGATGACCCATGGGTACCTCAAGAAAGACATCATCATCCGCTGCCTGAATCTTTGACCTTCCACATTTAGTTGGTGACTACCACCCTCCCCCCAATCTTTTGGAAGTATCAACCTTGTTTCTTATCCAAGTTTTCCATTAATGTCACCTGGGTTCTTTTCATTCCTGCCACAATGCTTGGCTCACAGTTTTGGCTTCTGGGAACGTTTAATTGAACAGGATGATAGAGAAACTCTGAATTTAATATTGGTTTCCTCAGAGATCAAATTGGCAAATTTTCGTTAATAAAATATAGAATTTTGAATAGTTTGGCTTCAACCATGGAGCAAACCATTTCATGAATCTTTGAGCTTTCCATCATTGAAACTATTCAAGAAGGGACTGGCTAGGCTTCAGGAACGGGTGCTGTCAAAAGGATGTTGGCTTCACTAAAATCCCAGACAACGTGATTTCTTTCTTTCTTTTTCTCTTTGTCTCTCTTTCTCTCTCTCTCTTTTTCCTGGAGCTGAGGGCCAAACTCAGACTCTTCCTTTCTTTTCTTCCTTCCTTCTTTCTTTCTTTCTTTCTTTCTTTCTTTCTTTCTTTCTTTCTTTCTTTCTTTCCTTCTTCCTTCCTTCCTTCCTTCCTTCCTTCCTTCCTTCCTTCCTTTCTTTATTCCTTCCTTTCTTTCTTTCTTTTTTCTAGACAGCCCAGGCTGTTCTGGAACTTACTCTTTAGACCAGACTGGCCTTGAACTCACAGAAATCAGCCTCCCTTTTCTTCTCAAGAATTAGAGGTAATTGAAGGTGTGTGCCGCCATTGCCGAGCAAGACAATATGATTTCTATAGTTCATTTCCACAATAAGGATCGATGATTAGGATATCCATTTTAAAAGTTTGCATACATCAAAGTTCCCAGTAGCACTAGTTCAGGCTGGCAGTTAGAGACAAGTATAATTTTCCACTTATAGTTTAAAAGTTTTACAATATAAAAGTATATTGTTCTAACATAAGAAAACTTAATTGTGAGGTAAGCCCAATAGCAGGTTTTTAAAGAACTTCTTGATGGCCTTTGAACACATGCATACTCCTTTTATTACATCTCGAAGAAACATTTTAGTCACTGTATATGTATCAACTGTTAGTTTGCTCAAGACTTAGTGGTATCAATAGTGACTTAAAATAGTCAAAACTCTAGGTTTCTGTACTATAAAAGAAGTTTTGATGTAGGCTATAGGAGGTAGTATAGTGTCTTTGTAATGTCAGGTACCAAAACTCATTTATTCAGTTCAGTTTTCTGTGGCCTTAACACCCAAAGTAAGTTTGTGATCCAAAATAGTCACTGCGTCCTAATATTACATGTATATTTTGAGCAGCAGGAAAGAGGAAGGAAAACAATATGGGCATATCACTTTCATTTAAATGATTTCCCTCAAATAAATACCAGATATTGATTCTATATACAAATTTCACTGGCAACAATTTTGACATAAGGCTACACCAAGCTTCGAGGAATTCTAGGATGTGGGAGTCAGAGTTTTGTTTCTAAAGAAGAGGAAATGGATGATGGAAGCTAACACTGGTCTCCATTATACTTATTGACTGCAAGTAAGTAAATTACAGAATAACTAAGGAAACAGGACATGCCACGGCTCCTTTGCTAATAGTTTTAGGAACTTTTCACTGGGCTTCATTTATCTGGGTCACTCAGGAGTTACCTCCTACAAACCTGCTATTTGCACAATTTTTGTTCATTAAAATGGCTCTGTATCTTCTTTGTGGGGTTGAAACGAATATTGAGAAAATACATGCAAAGCACTTGGAATGGCGCCGGATATATAAAGTACTCAATACATACCACTCTGATTACTGTAGTGAAGAAAGTTGAGATTGAAGATATAATTTCTGCCTTAAGTTCATTCCCTTCTGGCAAAGAAGGCAAGAGAGACAAACATGAAGTAATTTCAGAATAAGAAAGCAGTGGGTCAGGGGAGGGTGGGTGGGTGGGGAGCACCCTCATAGAGCAAAAAGAAGGGAGGAGAGGGCAGAGGGCAGGTGTGAAATGGGGAGGTTGTGGACAGGTAACAGGAATGGGATATCATCTGAGATGTAAGAGAATTGAATCAATAATGGTAGTAGTAATAATAATAATAATAATAATAATAATAATAATAATATAATGCATTAAAAGCCAGACGTCACACAGGAAGAGTATATCTTCTAAGAACTTAAAGAATGAAAATTCCTCATGTGTGTGTGTGTGTGTGTGTGTGTAGAGAGAGAGAGAGAGAGAGAGAGAGAGAGAGAGAGAGATAAACACCTAAGATTTTAAGATTTTTAGGTTTCATAATGGCATCTTAATTTCTTCTCAGAGTAGCCACACAGTTTGTTTACATATCCCATGCGTGTTGGTCACTGGTCTATCCTATCTTTTCAGGTCAGTCTGGGGAAAGTCTTTCTGTTTCTTGAAAGTTCTAATGGGAAGGTAATAGACTCCCCCCAAAGATTCTTTGGGGCCCATTTGTGGAATTACCAGTATTAGCTTTTTTTTGACAGAGAAAAAGCTTATGGATTAAATTATTTTTCTCAGTTTAAGAATATGGTACTTAAAACTGCATCAGTTGAATGAACAACAACATAGGTAAAGGTGAGCATGGATGACCTATTAGAAAAGATGGTCCCCACTATTTTTTTTCTGAAAAGAGAAGCCTTTCGTGGAGTAGCATTCTATTTTATGCAGTACATTTGCTAAGAGAATTCAAAAGAGGAGATGGGGCCCATTGTCCTTCATTCCAGCAGCACTGAAGGCCCAATTTCATCTTTTGAGGCTCTTAAGGAGCCTACTACATAAAAAGGAACAGACTGCTTGCTATTCAACCAGAGCTGGAATAGCAATACCAATCATTATACTGTTATCTATTTGAAAAATGTGGATTTTACTTGGAGATGGTATTTATTGAAGCCTGCAAGAAATCCGTTTTCTATCTACCTGGCAAGAGCAATTTCAAATGGAAAATTCAAGTTCAGAAATCCAGTTGAAATTTGACCTTCTCTATATTGCCATGGATTTTGGTATGATGATATATACAGGGGTGGGGGTGGGGTTGTCCATTGGCTCCAATCCTGTGCTGTATTTGTCTCCTGCTGCACAATAGGGCCATCTAAGAGAAACCTTCTCTAGCTTTATTAAAACAGGGAGGGTGTGGGATACTGGGGCTGATGCACTTAAAATGGGCTTTGAAGCATCATGGAAATTTTGCAAAAGACTTTTTTATGTAGCAACAATTCTTGATAGAGTCAATGGGAGTTTTGTCTGTGCGAGAGCTGCAGGATGAGACCCCAAGTCACATGCTTTCAAAATTATTCTCTCTTTGTTGGATATCACAAAGGATATTTTCCCATGAAAACAAGATCTTTTGTTTCTTATGAATTCATTCTAATTGTGAAGCTGCCTGATAGGGTTATTGCATGTTCTTCTCTCATGCTGCCAGGTGGCCTGGGGGAGCTTGGGAAATGGGCTCAATCATCTATTAAGGCTTTTCCCGGTCTTAATGTCACCCACTTCTCACCGAAACCCATGGTCGCCGATGTTCATTTCCAAAGGTGAGGTTATAAGAGATGGATTTGTTCCTGTTGCGCTTTCAAAGGTAGCGGGCAACATATCCCTGCCTTTCTGCTTTCTCCACCTTTTCCCACATGTGTATGGCTAACAAAGAAAGCCAGACACAAAATACAGACAGGTTGTGAAAACCAAGGCAACTTACAGCATCAGTTTCCGGAAGCGCTGATTAAGTAGTTCATTGCCTGTGCTAGGTTCTGTGCAAAATAAATAAAACAGGGGCAGTCTCCACTTTTGTAGGACTCGCACAAAAACCAAATACTGTGCACACATGTGCATGGATGAACAGTAGACCATCTGGGCTAAATACTGAAGATTCAAGATAGGTAAAGTCTAGGCACTACCCTCAGGAAACTCGTGCAAAAAATGTTATGGAAAGATGTGTTAGCGCTCCAGGAAAAGTGATGAATTTACAAGTACAGTAGGAACTGAGGCGAAATGAAAATTCAGCATGGAAACCCAAAAGACTGCATCAAACGTCTGCAATATATTAAACTAGGATGGAAAACGCATTAAAAAAAAATCCCGGTGTGAGCTGTTGTGGAAAGTTTTAGGCAGATCTTCTGCCACTGCATTTTTACGGAGCTCAATGCTATCAACAGAAGAGAGAGTGTGTACTCTGTGCTAGGTTATCAGATAGGAGCTGAAATGTGAACTCTAAATACCAATAATCGACTCTGAACTGTGAATCTGTACACGGGTACACCCTCATCCCTGCAAACTCAACCTCATGAGTGACAGTGTTCAACCAAGCAGCTATGAGGAGTAACGGAAGATGTGAGCCAGGGCATCAGCGCTTAATGCTCTATTGTGGAGGCTGATGGTTTTCCTTCCTTCCTTCCTTCCTTCCTTCCTTCCTTCCTCCTTCCTCCTTCCTTCCTTCCTCCTTCCTCCCCTTCCTTCCCTTCCTTTTCCTTCCCTTTCCTTTTCCTTCTTTTCTCTCTCTCTCTCTCTCTCTCTCTCTCTCTCTCTCTCTTTTCTTTCCATAATCTCACTGGGGGTGGTAATGGTTACAGGAAAAAGGTAGCTGAGGAATGTTACATAAGAACGATGCATGGCACTTTTGTGGATCTAGAAAATGAGTTTGTGGAAGGTTGTTTATGAGGCATTCCCTTGGTTGGAGAAGGGTAGATGCTACATCCCCCATCCTTTTCAGTGGGAGTAAAGGAATAAATCTGGTTAAGTAAAATGAATGAGGAATGAAAGTGTTCTTGGCCCAAGCTGGGGATCAGGTAGAATATAGGGCTAAAGGCAAGAGGAAATCAAGAATCATTACATCCAGTTTGATAACAAGCTATGCTGGGGCACAGATTGTTCGGGAGGCAGAAGTTGCTGCTCGGGGACCTGACACGATAATATGTGCTCTGGGACTGAAACCAGAGACACATGGTTCGATACGAGACTGATTCCTACCAATTGGGAAGAGACAGGCAGGGAAGGCTGTACCGAAGGTATTGAAACAAGCAGAGAGGGATTATATTCAAAACAGGCCTTCTGGTAAAGTCTGAATTGCAAAGATAGGAAACGATTGTTCCGTATTCATCGAGCTGCATCACTGTGAGACTGCCAAGGTCACTGGATTGCATTAGCTGCTTATTCCACTGCGTAACCAGACTTCATAAGGCCCTGGTTACACACTAACCTATAAACACACACAAGCCAACTTCTATGATTGGCGTGGTGAAGAGAAGAGGGTTTTTCCCGCTGTGCTGTTGTAATGAAGAGTGTGTGACAAACTCAAGTGACTGTTTCTTGCAGCCCCACAGCAGAAAGGGACTTAGAACTGAAGGAGGATCTTGAAGCATTCTCCTCCCATATTCACGCTTCCTTCACTTTCCTTGCTCTAAACATCTTTAAGAAAAGCACCTAGAAAGATACTAAATAAAAGCAGGCAAGGGAAAGTCTTTCCTGAGTATTCTTTGTTAAAGCTGCAGGAGTTAAGTGTGCTAAGGACTCATAGACAGTGCCCTTGCTTGCTCAAGAGCATTTCGTTTAGAAAAAATCCTTTGAAAAGCTCAACTTAAACCAGGATTTATTTTCTTCCTCTTACCTGACCCTTATTTTGTCCCTTGTCAGACACCACGAGCTAACAGACTCGTTTTCCTAAGGTCATTCATTTGGATTAGTATCCTCATAAGTGGATGACTGTGGGCTTCATAAAAGACAGAACTCCATTGCTATAAGCAAGGGTGAGCATTTCAGTGGGCCAAGGTGTTGGGTTTTGTTTAAAAATTCTGTATGAACCTCCACAGAAGTAAGGTCTGACCCGCAATTGCGTAGCTACCAAATAGAGAGAAGAAAGCAGTTTTTTTTCCCTCAGAAATATGAACCTGATCAAGGCTGATATAGATGAGGTCTTCAGAGTCTGACTGCTGTACTAACATCAAAGGAATTTTTAGACTTAAACACTTTAAAATGTTTTATTGGCATACATTGGTTATGAGTATTAATGTGATTCATTATGACATTTTATACAGCTATGAAATGTATTTTGATCATGTTTGTCCACTACTGCTTCCCTCTCTCTTTCTCTCTCTCTCTCTCTCTTTCTTTTTCCCTTTCTTATTCCTCTCCTCTCCCCCTGCTTTTGCTCGGGTACCAAAGAAATGAGGTGCTCACAAGAGCTATTTGTTACAAATTTGAAAGTAGCTAGAAGTAGCAAGAATATTTACACTGCAAAAATTAGCAAATGCACAAATCAGGTTGTTTTTTTTTCCTAGAGAGCTGGTGGTTAAACATTATCAGCATACCACTGGCTGGAGCACATTTGCAGAAACTACTGACAGAAAGGCTACAGGGAGAAAAAAAAAACGGAAAAAACCATGGGTGGCTCTAACAGACACTTTAAGTAAGAGAGGTCATGCGCCAAACATCCCACGCTGTTATCTCATTTCCACGAAGTTCTAGAACTGGGAAACCAATCTGTGTTGAAAAGGAAATCAGGATGGGTCTATGTCTTGAGGAAAAACTTAACTGTGAAGGATTTGAAGAATTTTCTGGGATGATGGAAATATTCTGCATCTTAATGTGATTATTCATTGCCTTTTGTCAAAACTCACCCAATCTGGCATGTAAGCTCATTCTGTCTGGTGTGGTGTAAACAAATATACCTCAGAAGTAAGGGGAAAAACCCATGTCCTCAAAGCCTTCTATCCTAAACAGTAGGTCTGCTTTGTGTACTCGTGTCAGCAATTTTAGAATTATTTGTGCATTCTACATTTGATCAAATAAATAAAATATTAAGAAAAATATGAGTGAGTTGAGTCACTGTTGAAGAAATATGCCCATAAGTAGGTAACCAGGGAGATAATCAACACTGCAGCACACTAACCCCACTACATATATAGAAAATGACTTTATTGAAAGGGTTGCTAACAAGTCAATTAAGAAGGATTTGATTCCATAGGACAGAGGATGGAGAATTACACATAAACTGGCTATCCTCAGTGATCTATGCTAATAATTCTGATTCTGGTACTCTGGACCTGAACAAAGCTACCTAGCAAATTGATGGTGGATGGTGGAAGTCACTGTTGGAGTGGGAACCTACAGGGAAAAAAAAAGAGAGAGAGACCTACACGGATCCATGTCCTGAATGAGTTCCAGTTGGAGATGCCAACATGAATCCATGTTTAGTTCAATCTATCAATATATGTAAATATACACTGCTTCATGAATTTGTCCTGTCAGCGAAGAGGGGCATGAAGAGATGACACTCAAGGAGTGAAAGCATACCTAGGGCTTAGATCTTCATTTCTAATTAGAACTCTCCAATAAACAAACAAACAAATGAAAAGAGAAAAATAATTCTCTTGGAGTTGGACAGGATATGTATAAGTTGAACTGGGAGCAACATCTTGTAGTGGGAAAAAATAGAATGCAACGAAATGCTCAAAAAATCCATTGATGGGACTACATCAAAGGGACACAAAGCCAACTGAAAGTACTCTCAGGGGACAATGCTGGGAAAATTTGAACAACAAGATAAATAATATTGATTGGAATCAAAAGTATAAAATAAATATCCATGAGCCTATGCTTATATAAATAATTGAGTAAACAAATAAATGGGAGAGGAGAGACAAATCTCCTGAATAAATTCTAAATAACTTACGTGAATATTCTTCCCTTAAAGGAACAGAACACAATGTTCTCTTCTGTACATGTAATCTGCATATGATTTCCTTCTAAAGACTGCAACATGAAGAAGAAGGGTGGGAAGTAACTTTAGAGTATAGACATCTAACACAATCTTAGCCAGGTGATCAGTGTCAACACACACCATGATCAATCTTGTTCCTAGGTCTCCTTGACGATGCGATGTAATGTGGTAACAATGCAATTCACATCTGTAGTTATTCTCAAACTCAGAACTACAGTCTACTGATGAGAAAGCGGCAGGCCAATTCTATATAGAGGGCCATTCGATATGACATATAACTAGTGTTATTCAAAACTGTTAAGGTGATGGCATTCAATGCAAATATGAGAAACTGCCTCAACCAAGAGGAACTTAAAGGTACATGAGGGACATGAGCTGAAGAGATGACTCAATGGTTAAAAGCAGTTACTGAACAATCATGGGGGCTTGGATTTAGATGCTAGCATTCACATAACAAGTAGGCTAGTTCACAAAAGTCTATAACTCTAGTTCAGAAAATCTGATATCTGCTTCTGCTATCTGAGTGCACACAGGCACACACACCCAAATACACATGCATATATGCTCATGCACACACACACATATACACATATAAATAAAATCATAAAATAATACCTGATAATTAAATGTAATCTGCAATTGTTGACAGGATTCTAAAACAATAGAAGGAAATCCAAATGAAATATGCCTCCAGTTAACATTAATATATCAGCATCAGTTTATCAACTACAACCACACGAATATACCACACTAATAGAAAAGCTGTAATAAGGGAAATTAGACACGAGATACAAGGGAAGTCTGTATTATTTATAACTCAGCAGCTACAATTTTCCTAAGTCTGACATAGAGCAAGAAAAGCTTATTTGAAAACTCAAAGCTCCTGATACAGATTACAGGAGGTCAACAGCTCTTGGAAGAGAGAGGGGAATTCAGCTTGAATATTGGTTTTGAGAGACCTTCTGTCGTGATGATACTTTCCTTTCAGAAGAATTCTCTCAATGGGCATACCCTGGGGCATGACCAATCTGATATGGACACTTTCCTTCATATACATTGAATGTGCCAGCATAGAGTACAGTGTAAATAGATCCTGCACAGAGTCCCCAGAAGGCCTAGAAACCCCCACAGAACCACCAAGACTTAACTGAGGAAGAGCTTACACTACCTGAACCAAACTCTGAAAATTCAACAGGCAAAGCGGATCTTACGTATTTCTGAGCATAACTTGTTCTCAGGAAGCATAAGGATGCTAACCTCCAAGGAATGTTTTCTTGGGCCTTTTCATAAGGATACAGTTTGGAATAACTAAATGAGTCTTCTCTGAGTATTTAGTTGAATTTTCTTATATGACATAATCTAGCAGTTTAAGCTGATAACCTCAAACAGCAGAACTGACAAGATGACTCAGTTCTATAGACCCTGGCCAGATTGTGGGTACTATTCACCAAGTCTATCTAAATAAGAGCTACTGGTAACAGCATCTCATGCACTAGGCAAATCATCAAGAGAGATGTCTACATTTATATTTCATGGATTTCTTTCCTCATAGCTACCCGGTGTTTCATTGGGTAAAACTTACTGATAGATTCCCAGGAATTAAGATGGATAAATATAAACCTGTTTAGGCCACTTCAAAGCAACCTATTGAATACAAGGTCTACTCCATGTTGCCTGGTATTGGTTCCATATGTTCATTCGGCAACACGAGTGACATATTCTTCTATACTTTTCCTATCTCTCTTGTGAATTTTAAAGATGGGAGAATGTATCATGGCTAGAGGGCGAGGTGTTTGTTATATGACAGTTAATCTAAGCTGAAAGTTTCATTACTTATTTTTTGAAAAAAAAATGACTGCATTATATGTTGAGCATGCATCAGACCAGGACCAACAAGAGTGGTTGAAACTGAGGCGCGTCATATAACAATGCACTTTGGTACCTTCTGTGTTGGTACCAGTGCATCAGGCAGTTGCCCACTCACAGGGATGGAAAAATTGGTCTCAGGAAAACAATTCTCTCTCTGACTTTTGGTTTATCCCATCATGGTGATCAGATCTCATCAATAAAAACACATTGCTAACTGACTGAGCCCCAGGGCTTTGCATATGCACAAGGCTCCGAAGAAGAATTGAAGGAGATGCAAAGCTCTGTGCACGTAGTGATCCAAGAGTGCGACTTCAGTTATCCAGAAAGTTCTACCCAGTTTCAGCTTCCACCGTGTACCCAGAAGTGGGAATGATAAATACCACTGTGTCATTGGAGCTGTCACTTTAGAGAGTGGCATGAATGATGATAAAAGACAGACACAAAATCCAGCAAAAGTTGGATTGGCTTTCCTGTCAACACCACTGAAATGGGAGACGGGAGACTATTGATAGAAAGCACTCGGTGTCCCCAATGCCGTGTTATATAACAATGACTGTACTGTGCAAAGGTACCTTTCACTGTCTCTGGAGAAGCAGGGATATGTTCTTCTGCACAGTCTGCTTTTAGAAAAAAAAAGATTCTCGTATTTTCTTTCCAAAGGAAACCAACGAAGAGAGAAAATGGAATTTGAAAATTTAGAACTCTACTAGACACTCTAAGACTATATTTGGGGATGACTCTGACTACGCTAGTCTCACTATTAGGCAGAGATGACAGTATTTGGGCTTTGCAGCAGCAGCTGGCACTGTTTTGAGCCATCTGACAGTAACCTGATTACTTGCTTTCTCTGTTGCTGTATGTTGTTAGCAATGCTAAACTGTCCTCAGGACTATTAATGGGATATGTAAATAACAAAGCCAAAGGTACTTCAAGACCTGACATGGATGCTGGGGATGGAACTCAGTTAGTAGAGTGTTTGCCTGACACGTGTAAGGATCCAGGATTAATTTCCGGTACCCCATAAACCATGGTGACACAGGCTTGTAATTTCAGCACTTAGGAGGTAGAGGCAGGGGGTTCCAAGTCACCCTCAATAACATAGAGAATTCCAAGCAAACCTGGGCCACATGAGACTCTGTCTCAAAACACATGCACACACAAAGGACATGGCACTGACACATCGTATTTACAAAATATATTAACATTTGTTATAGATGGCTGCTGGTACAGCACATACAATTGAAGTCTTGCTGTCTACAGTGCTTCGGAGTTCCTGTGCATATCAGAAGGTAGCCATTTGCTAGGTACCTGTGAAGCTTGTGTATCTCCTGGCCGGAGAATTTGCAGAAATGCTGGGGGAAGAAAGAGCCCAAGAAGCAAACCTTGATCAACAAAAATGTGATTCAAATAGATCAGTATAGCAGACTTCATGGCCTTAGGCAAGCCAGTCCTGGGGTTACACGGTTCCTCAATGGATTCCCAGTAGAATTGAGCTCTGTTTGCCCATAGGGGAAAGCAGTTCCTTTTCAGGTCTTTTCTCTCTTCCCTCAACTTCTCTCCACTGTGTTTCCTGGGATTACTCTCTATAGAAACTGTCTGAACCTAAGTACTTTCTCAGGGTCTATTTTCTGAGAAATTGGAACTAAGAAACTGTTGCTGAAATTAGCCACTGCAGAGCAAGGGCCTCTGAGCCATAAAAAAAAGTCATGGTCCAAAAACTTATTATTTATGGTTACACAGTGATTTGTCTTGTGAAGATAAATAGATGCAAGCTGGTTTAGGGATTTGTAGAAAATGATCGCCCCACTATTGAAGTAATAATACAATATTTTTGAACTGTGAGTATAGCTGGAAACCAAAGGGAAAAACATTTCTTTGTTAATGTAGAAACAAAGCAACAGCTATAGGATAACATGTAACCCCTGTGCTCAAATATCATAGATTTTCTTGTGTTCTAGCAGGACGAGGATAACATGGCTAACATGTATGCACAGAGGGCTGAACAAGTGCGTGGCAAATAAAAACTGTCCAAGCCTTTCAGTTCAATATCAATTTATTCCTCTAAAGGAAAATGCCACCCTAAACATTTTTTACTTGCAAAACAATCTTCAAACTATAGCACAATTTATTTCACATGACATTTACAGAAAATCTACAGAAGTAGTTTTTATAACATGGGAATCCACAAATCACATTTTCTTGCTCTGGTTATGCATTGCAATCTCTTGAGGTCTCTTCTGGTGCTGCCCTGGGAGTGAGCCTTTAGGGATGATTGTTTCTATTCACACAAGCAGCCCTTTCTCAACGGAAAATTTATATGATTCTCTACTTGGGGACTGCTGCCTGTTTCATTTCCAGGCCCGCAAAGATGTCCATTGACAAGTGTTCTGCCTTAATGGTTTCATTGTCTACAGCCTTTCAAATGGTGGTCAAATGAAACAAAATTGAAAGATGGAAATTAAGTAAAGGAATACTAAAGAAAATACAAGATGTATTAAGAGAAGAACTTAACAATACCAAAAATTATTTAAATACAGAAGATTTGAGGATGAATTCAATTGTAACAATTTTAAAGGAATCCAAGAAAATTTGGTGACAGTAATGGGAGCCATACTTAGCCCATATTTATTCCAAATGTCCCTTTTCTCTTCCTACACATTCCCTTCTAGACTGGAGGATGGGTTTCATATCAGCTGAGCTCAAGTGTAGAGAAGCTTCTCACTTGGTGCTATGCAGTCACACAATTGACACTCCAGCCCAGCCTGCTAGAGTTTGCTACTTAATGCTGGTCACTGTAAATTTAATTTTTTGGTGTCTATTTTTAATGATGGTTGTTACACATTTTAGCCTTCCTTTGAGTCCATCACCTATCAGACATAGTGGAAAAGAAAGGATACAGGGGAAGTGGACTTGTTTAGAAATTGATTTATTTTTTGGAGTAAATCTCATTTGTGTGGTCAGGAAATCAGTTCAATTCACAGGTCAGCTGCAGCAGCTCGATCTTCTGGTAAACACTTTTTGGATATACTCCAGTATAGTAGAATCGAGATAGTAAACACGGATCAGTTGCGGTGGCAGGACCTAGCAGAGACAGTCAGATCTTAGCCTCAGCATGAGTTAGTAGGAAAGACCAGCAGGAACCTCAGGAGAAGTTCTCGTCTGTTTATCTCTCAGTGAAATAAAGAATCCTTCCTCAAATATCCTTTCCCATGTTTGTTTTAGTAGAACAACCTTTCACCTGTGTCTACTTCAGTAAAATGTTTCTTCACAAGTCTGCCATAGCCTTTCACCTTTGTCTGCTTCAGCGAAATGTTTCTTCATGTGCTTGCCCCAACAAAACACCATCTAATACAACTAACTTTCCAAAGAACCCTTAAGTTTCCACTTCAGCTCGTAAGTTGCTATCTTATTCGGAAATAAACATCATCTTATATTGTTTGACTCATGGAGATTTGTCACTGATTTAGCCTAGATTAAGTTTTCACAGGGACAAAATAGTTATCAAAATGGTAGTAAGTTAAATGTAATAATGGGGGAAGCCCTTAAATAAGAAGAGTGGGCTTGGAAGGGCAGAGGATATACTTTCCATGAAAACTGTGTGAACGCTTTAGTGATTTTTTCAAAGTAACCAGCACAATTGTACAATCAAATCTTCTACTTTATAAGATTTATTTTTATTTATGTGTATGTGCCTCTGTGTGTGTGTGTGTGTGTGTGTGTGTGTGTGTGTGTGTGTGTACACGAGTGCTTGCACATGTGTACCATATGTGTGCAGGTGTCGGACCCTCATGCAGGTATCTTTGGAGGCCAGAAGAAGAAGTCAGAGTCCCTGGAGCTGAAATTATAGAGGTAATTATTATGCTGCTTAATGTGGGTGCTAGAAATTGAACCCAGGTCCTCTCGGAGAGCAAGCACTGAACCATCTCTCCAGTCCCAGTTCTAGTTTTTAAATTTTAGTAAAAACAAAACGAAACACACACTTAAAATCCTTGCATGTGAGTTGTCAGTGTTCACACTGATGTTTTCTGACCACTTAATCCACTGCTCGTATTTCTCCTCGACATTTCCCTTTCTCATCCCATTTCTCCTCCCCACTGTCTTTCACAATCACCAAATTTAAACGCCTTTTTTTCCCAGAAAATGAGGTTTCTGGATAAAGTGCACTCATTCTTTGTCTCCCTTTTCTTATCACTAGTATCATGTGAGTACATATGTACTTCATATGCACAAATGCACAGTCATACAACATACACACATGTACAGTATGACTGCACATATGCATGTGTCACACACACACACACACACACACACACACACACACACACACACACACACACACACTCTTTTCAGTAAGAGAATCAGGTCGAAGCTTCCTGTGTGGAAATGCAGAACATTACTGTCAGGCTGGTCCATTAAATATCATTTGAAAGTCAATTTTACCCCAGAGTGGCAAGCAGTACGCATGCTTATGTCTTCATCTACCTTAATTAGAAAAAGCAATTTGCTGCCCATTTCCTTAAAAAGGAGGGAAGGAAAGTGATCGCATTTGAGCTCCTGATAGATTGAAATGCTTCTCGTATTGTGGTGGTGGTACAAAGAGGTACAGCGCTTCCCACATCTAAATTATGTGCTGGTGTAAAGAACAACCTTATGATTTGCATACTTTTTAGGTAACTTGCACAGTTGTCCATAATTATAGAAATAGGGGCTATGTGCCAAAACCTAGCCTCTCCTCATTTTGTTTTTCAAAGTGCTACTAGGAAACTCCATTTTGAGTTTATCACTCAAGAGGTTTCCATCCTATCACATTTTTTGTGACTCTTGACCATGAACAGTCTTTAGACTGTTTTGCCACGTCTCTCTTTGCAAAAAAGCAGTCAGAACGGCTGAGAAGACTACAGCTTTGTTGAATGCCTGTCTTTCCCCTCCCCCCTAATTTGTTTCTTTTAAGTGGGCGAGGGCAATTTTCACCCACATGCTTGCCTCTCTCAGACTCGAATCCTCCTGTTACGCAGGTCGAGTGCCAACTGTACACCTCAGATAATGCTTCAGTGGCTTTGGAGTGTCTTGAGGGCTCTAGAGACGAGCTGATCAGAAGTCTTTGTGCCCAGGAACTCAGGGAGACTCCCCTGAGGCACAAACCCACTAGGAGGCCTTAGCGGGGGAGGGATCAGCCAGGCAAAAAGAACATGACCTGTACTTCGGAGAAAGGAGGAATGATTTCAGCTATGCTCTCCGTGGTCCCCTCAACCCTCTATCCTGACCTCTGCGCAGCCTCTGAATTCATGTCTGGGTTGTGGTACAGAATGGCTCATCTTTGCTCCCCTCCGGTATTCCGTTCACCATGCAGCAGACAAATAGCTGTTTTCAAATCATAAATCAGAGCACTCCTCTGCTTATAAACCTACAGCTTTCCACTCCACTTGGCAGTAAATGAAACTCCCTGTCCGGGAGTCTGCAAGGCCATAACCAAGAAGCTGCCTGTTCCAAACTCCTCAGCATGTACTGTTCTTTCCTCTGTTCTCCAACCACAGAGTCTTCCTTCATTCTCTTCTTTAACTTGGCCCATGCTCACGCAGTCTACGTATTTGCCCTTCCTTGGCCCCTGAATACTTTGATCTAGAGGACAGTTTATCACATTGTGGATATGAATGTAAACACCGTTTTCAAGTTCTTTTCTAAGCTCACTGTGTAAAATGACTGTCAGAATACGTGACCTCCACTCACCGACTGTTTTCATTGCTGACCCTTATTACAGGTTGATGTGATCATGTTTGCTTACTAATTTATTGCCTCTTCTCTCCTGAGAATAAAATATCAGTAAATTTGGCTTTTCTTTTAAAGAACCCAAGAGAGTGCTTGGTGCCTGCCTTATTTTTCTTGTCTTTTTTTATGTTGAGAATAACCCTTTGATATCTTACAAAAATATGGATGTTTACCCGGCATAGTGAACTTATATTAGCACCTAGGAGTCAGGAGGCAGAGGCAGGCAGATCTGTAAGATAGAGGCCAGCCTGGGCTACAGAGTGAGTTCTAGGGCAGAGCTGCATAGTAAGACTTGACTTGAAAGAACAAAAACAAAAAAGAAATGAGATAAAAGATCAGATATTGCATGTGCTTTGGGACATGTAAGGCAGTACGGATCAAAGAGACGGAAGCAGGGAATTTATGGAAATGGTCATTGATGACTTCACCAAAGTTCTCTGGGTTTTTGTGTCTCATCTGTTTTTCACACTTCCTGAGAACACCCCTACCTTCTGCCCTGACAACTGCACTGAGGTCCCTCACATTGACAAATTCTCACCTGTTACCGCGTAGGTAAAATCCACTAGAACTTGTGCTCAACTGTTCCCTAGAACCAAGCAGGAAGGAATGGCACTGAATGGATATGAGGAACTTGACCAAGAGATGGATGCTGCTTGTGATGATCGGTAGAAGAAATTCCTAGAACCTGGTCAAATCTTGTTTGGGGTACGTCTCTGAGGCTGTTTGCAGGGAAGTTTAGTGTGTTAATCCAAGCAGAAAAAGATTACCTCATTGGTGTGTATCGGTGTCAGGTGATCACCCACAGAGCAAAAGCCGCTTAAAAGGAAATGGACATATGACCTCAGTTGTGACACATTCTTCCTTTTTTGACCACAGAAAGCAGAACTCTAGGCTTTCTGGTGTTTAGACTCCAATACTTATATAAGACCTTGCACTGAGAGCTCCACTATCAACTGCCCTTCTCTAAGCTTATTTAGTGGGAGCTGAGCCAAACTATAGGCATCTTAGCACTTCTAGTTTGCAGGTGACATTTCATAAGACTTCTCAACCTCCATAATCATGTTAGTCAATTTCCTTAATATCTCTCTCTCTCTCTCTCTCTCTATATATATATATATATATATATATATATATATATATATATATATTGCTTCTTTCTGTCTGAGGAACTAACCAATTTCTCCTCTTCATTTCTTTGTTTTTTGTGACATAGATGCTGAATATGTGCTTGTTGATTGACAGATTCACAAAAGAGCTGAAACCAAGTAATGTTATGAAATCTGGGTACCCAGAAGCATTCAAATCATATTGTTCTAGGACTCTTCTACTAAAGACTATCTCAAAAATCGGAAAGTAGTCTATTTCTTATTCCACTGAGCTCAACCAACAAGTCAAAATTTCAGGCTTTAATGGCAGGGATTAGCAGAAAGTTATCAAACATATATGGCTTCCAGTGACGGGGTGGCAAAAGCATGTGAGAGAGACAATTGGGTCCCATGAATTGCTGTAGACAGAGGCAGGAGTGAGGGAAATGTCTGCTGTTGTCCTTCATGCCCTCTGGTTTGGTCATGGAAAACTTAGAAATAATAATATCTGTGAGAAAATGTGGAGTGAACATAGCCCCCAAGGACAGGACACATTGTTTTAAAGTTCATCAACTGCCAGTTTAGGTTGGCTGACTATGGGATCCCATTAAATGGTGAGAAAGTACTGGCTGAGAGAATAGAGGAGGGGAGGAGGAGATATGTTTGTTTAACCATGTTGTTCCTGCATCTGTTGATGGCGTGGATATGGGAGACAGCATGTGTCCATAGGCCTCCGGCCTAAAAGAAATCAAGTGGTGAAAAGATGAATTAGAATGTAAAATCGAACAAGCCAAAGCAAAGTACAAGTGCTGTACACTGCAGAGCATTAAAAATGCCTAGACCTCTGTGCAGTAAGTATGAGCCTGCTGAGGTCTGGGGATTAGTTGATGAGACAGAAGAGTGCTGCTCCATGAATTCCATTACAGAGAGTGATGCTGTCCCAGAAGCTACCCAGCTAAGATGTTTATAAACATCTATGTGGTGCATGTAGTTTAATTCTCAGCTTTTATTTGAGTCTTATTGGGCATCAGGATTACTCTTCATAACCGTGAATATGCCAATTCCATTCATTCAGCAAATATCAACTGATACTTTACTATGTGCCAAGACATGAGCTTAGCTCTAAGGATATAGCAATGAACAAAACAGAATTATACAACACTGAATTACACGTTTATTTAAAGACATGAAGGAATCAGTTCAAAACCCTATATAGACCCCATTCATAGCAACTTTACTTATAATAGACACAAACGACCAAAATGTCTGTCCATCAACTACAGAATTGCCCGCCTAACTGTGGTATATCCATATGATAGAGTACTATCAATAAGAGAAAAATCACTGCTACATATAATCACATAAATAAATACAAAAAAATGTTTTGCTAATTGAAAGAAGCCAGGCACAAGGTGACACACTGGATGGTTTTTATAGGGCAGTAGCCAGAAAGAAAACAATGTCATAGAGGCAGAATTCAGATCAATGCTTACTAATAGCTGCAGGGGACTGGTTGCAAAGGGACACAGAGTAACTTTTCAAGTGCTGGAAATGTTCCTTATCTTGATTAATGGGGGTGGATCTATGGCTGAATACACTTCTCAAACTCTTTGAACTCTGCATTTTAAATGATTAAAAACTACTGTATGTAAATTGCGCCTTAAGAAGCCTAACTTAGGAAAATCCAACAGACTATATTCTATTAGAGGAATAGATATTAATGGCTCTATATATCAGATGGAACAGACTTATTTGTACCCTACCATACTTCCCATCAGCCCATTTCCCATTTCACCTGGAGGTCCAAAAGGCAGGTGCCTCGAAGCTCATGTTCTTTTTGTCTTTCCAGACCAGTCTTTGGGTATGCTTTCCATGCTCTTTAAATGAAAAGCAAAAAAGTCTGCTTCTCTGGACTTTGGAAATACTCTTCCTGCAGGCAAGTATAGTCTGAGTGGCTGGATGTGTCAGCATTTAGAGGTAAGTTGAGTACTGTGGTCTAAAGATTTCATATATTTTTCAAGAGATCTCAGTGGAACCAAGTGCCCATGGCCCAAGTGGCAACACTGTTAAAGCACCGACCCCCTCTCTTCATTTTGCCACGCCCCCCCCAACCAAACTATTTTCCCAGGAGCTCTTGTTTTAGGTTCTGTTTCCAGGGAATCCAAACTGAGCCACAATGTGATAATACATGATGGGGACAAATGAGACAGAGAGAATACAGAACTATGAATGCTGACACCAAGAAGGTCAGGAAAACTTTTGATGAAATGAAGACCTCTGAGCAAAAACTTCAGCAGAAGAAAGAGCTGTGCACTTATCTGTGGAAGAATATTTGGGGTGTAGGAAGCAGTAAGCCTAAATATGGAACCTTCTAGAAATAGCAAGGAGTTCATTGTAGTCGAAGCTCAGTTAACAAATGATTAAAAGCTAGAGGTAATGGGACAAGGTCACATTGAATTTTGTGACCACACAAAGGACATAGGACTTTCTGAATTAGGTTGAAACCAACAGAGGGTTTTAAACAGAAGAACAAAATAACCTGACACAAGTTCTGAAGAAAGATACCTCTGGCTCCTTGTTGCTCGCGATGAGACTAGGAAGAATAGTCAGAGCCTAGTGTAGCAGTCTGGCTAAGGAAATGAAAACAAAAAAAAAGAAGGTGGATGGAGTCACAGTGACAGTGATAATGCCTGCTTAGAAGCAGCTATGTTCTAATTGCACTTTGTAGTTATCATGGTCAGAATTTTCAGTTGACTCGTATAAATAGTAAAAATACTGACTGGAGAGATGCCTCAGTGGTTAAGAGGGAGACGCTCTCTCAGAGGACCTGAGTTCCTAAATCAGGTGACTCACAATGTCGTCCTTAACTGCAGCTCTAGGATACCTCTGAGGGCAACTGCATACACACACACACACACACACACACACACACACACACACACACCTATGCATACCTAAAAATAATAAAAATAAGCCTTAAAGAGATATAAGCCTTTTTCTTAGAAGAAATAAGTTCCCAGTTAATGTCAGAGGACATCTCACAAGGGAAGGCGCCTGCAAAGCCCAATGGAGAAAATGCTTCCACAAATGAAGGAGGTACTGGGGGAAGGCAAACAGTAAACAAACCTCCTATCACAGCATGCCAATGAGACGGTGAGGAGAACAGCCTTGTTAGAGTACTCAGGGAAGATGAGAGAAAAACAGAGAATGGCCAAAAATAACTCCTAAATTTCACTGTAGCTAGGAGTAGAGAAACATAACAGTACCTACAGAGAGATGTGGGAAATCATGGGTTTTCTTTTGCATAGATTCATAGTATTAGAGGTTTGCATCCTGGTTGTGTAATAAGGGAAACAAAAACCTTCCTAATTAAGTTGAACAAGACAAGTGCAAGAGCCCCAAGAGCAGGCCTGAGAATCAGAGACCCACCCACTCCCACATTTAGGAGGCGCATACAATTACTAAATTGAAAGCTATAGTATACATATATACATTCTTAAGAGAACAAGTCAGTGGTGAGAAGACTTATCTTTTTTAAAGATTTATATAATGTACGAGCGCTTTATTTGTATGCATGTGCATCAGATTACAGATGGTTGTGAGCCACCCTGTGGTTGCTGAGCATTGAACTCAGGGCCTCTGGAAGAGCAGTCAGTGCTCTTAGCCACTGAGCAGCACATGTATACATTTTTAATGTGAGGCATCTTAGTGTGAATAGAACACATAGGAGGACAGTCTTGAGGAGGCAGAGGCAGAGCACAAATAGTACTTTGGCTTTAGAAAAGAGCATGGGCAGTTCATGCATTTGACAACAGAGAAGATGGAATCCGTGATTTCAAGAGCAGAGAAGCCAGTCTGAGAAAGCCCTGAGAGCAGACACAAGAACCAGAGACCCACTTGTTGTGGATGTTTCTTACACCTTTATGGGCAGTTCCTTCTTCAGGTTAGGGAAATTTCTTCTATGATTTTGTTGAAAATACTTTCTGAGCCTTTGAAATAGGATTTTTTCCTTCCTCTAGTCCCATTATTCCTAGATTTGGTCTTTTCATTGAGTCCCAGATTTTTGGATATTTTCTGCTAGTATCTTTTTTTTTGTAGATTTAATGTTTTCTTTGACCCACCCGTGTGTCCGTTTCTATTATCATATCTTCAACATCTCTTGTATTCTGTTGGTGAAGCTTGCCTCTGTAATTCCTGTTCGATTTCCTAAATTTTTTAACTTCCAGAATTCCTTCAGGTTTATTTTTTTGTTGTTGTTGTTCTGATCCTACTTTCATATTTAGGTTTTGAATAGTTTTATTCATTTCCTTGCAGTGTTAGCGTTTTCCTCCGTTTCTTTAAGTGATTTCTTCATTTCCTCTTTAGTGGCCTCTATCATCTTTGTATAGGCTGATGTAAGGTCTCTCTTTTGAGCTTCAGCTGGGTAGGAATATTGGGGGCCTGCTGTGGTAGGATTGCTGGGCTCCAGTGCAGACACTCTGTCCTGGCTGTTATTGATTGTGTTTACGCTGACGGCTTGGCATCTGGGACTGGGATGATTGTAGGTTTAGATGGTGAGATCTGGTTTTGTCGCTGTTGGTGTGTTTTTTTCCTTGCTTTGTGCTTCCTCTTTGAACTTTCGAAGAGTGTGGTGGCCGTGTGCTGCCTGCTAGGAATGTTTTGTGGACCTTTGCCCCTGGTCTGCTTAACGGATATGTTCCCTTGTGCTGGGGTTGGAGGTCAAGATAATGGGATGAATTGGAGGAAGGAAGAATGGGGGAGAAGATCTTTGCGATGCGTTGGGGGATGGGGTCAGAGGGAAAAGGGAAACTGTAGTAGCTTTCCTGCCATAGAAGGGCGGTCAGTGTGCTCCACTGCTGAGCCATCATCTCTCCAGCACTGAGGACCTTCGTTCTTCAGTCTTTTTTATCTAGAATTTCTAAAATGCCCAAGAGAATGGATGTTTACCAACAAAACTACAGCTACCGTATAATCTACAACTTTCACTACTGGTTATACTTTTTAAAAGGAAATAAATCAGCATTTAAAAGAGATTTGTGTTCCCATGCTTATTGCTGCATTATTCAAAATAGCAAAAGTAGAGAATAAACATCAGAGCCCCCACCAACAGATGAGTAGATTAAGAAAATACATATATGCACTAAAAGATTTTTTAATAATGAGGAATGGGTTTTACCATTTGTAACAGTGTGGATGAATCTGGGGAACATTATGTTTAAATGTTGAAAAAAACATATAAACTGAACCAGACACAGAAACGCAAACACCACGTGATATCTTGCATGTGTGGAAAGATGGTGGTGACCAAAGAAAGACTGGGTTGTTTTAAAGAGAATGTAGGAACACAAGAGGACTATTTTCAAAGAATATACAAGTATACTTAGATAGAAGGAAGAAACTTTAGGACACCATTTATGGGGCTGGAGAGATGTATTAATGGGTAAGAGCATTTGTTGCTCTTATAGAAGACCTGACTTTGGTTTCTAGCACTAACATGGTGGCTCACAACCATCTGTAACTACAGTTCCAAGACGTCTGATTCCTTCTTTTGATCTTTTTGTATGCGAGGGGCACATGTGACACACATAAATACATGCAGGCAAAATGGTCAAATGTATAAAGTAAAATAAGTAAATTGAAGAAAGATAGATCACTTGTCACACAAGCTGACAGTAGTTACTAATGTTATGCTGTAGTCTTTTAAAATGCTCAGGGGCTCGATGTCATATGCTATCACCACAAAACTTATAGCTATGAGAATTGATGTTACTACCATTAATAAGCTAGTTTTAGCTACTCCACAATCTATGTATACTTTAAAGCCAACATGTATGTAATTAAAAACACATAACACTGTCAATTAAAAATTAAGAAGTTGGGGAGGTGGCTCATTGGATAAAATGCTTGCCATGAAAGTGTGAAGACTGGAGTTAGGATCAGCAGAATCCACATGAAGTTAGCCAAGCAACTGTGGTGGCCAGCCTTTAATCCATGCATAGGATACCATGACAGGGGATCTGTGGGAGTAAATTAGGTAGCTAGACTAGCTGAATCTGTGCGCCCTGGATTTACAGGAGTCATTGCCTTGGTAAATTAAGTAGAGAGTGATTGTAGAAAAATATTTGACTCTGACCTATGGCCTACACATACACACAGGCACGCGTGCACATGCACACACACACACCCCCACAGAAAATGCAGCTGTGTTTCCAGATGTATTCCAGCACTTGTAGAAATCACATTTCAGAAGACGGAAAATCAACTTAACTGTACATTGTTGTTGTTGTTGTTGTCTTCAGTGCTCAGTGAAAGGAAGCTTTCAAGCCCAAGCAAGGATGATTTCTTCTAATCTGTAGAGTTATAGGCCAAAGGTGAGAGTTTAGAAAAGTCAACCAGCTGATGTTGTTCCTGATGCTTTAAATCTCCCTGTGTGTGTACACTGTAGTTCCACACACGTAGGATCTGGCCACAGAAGCTTGTTCATTTCTGCCAAGGCTTTTGGAATTTAAGTCAACTACAATAACTGGGGAAAGTATGGAAGCTGTTCTCAGTTTTCTCCCAGATTATTTCAACTAGAGTCGCTGAGGGCATTTTCCAGTGTTTGTCAGTTATCAAGACCATTTGAGAAACGTTCCACTAAAAGGATGGCTGTTGGCCTGGTTTGATTCTCTGTTGCTATGATAAAATGCTTACCTAAACCAATCTGCACAGGAAAGCATTTTATTTTAGCTCACATACTGTAGTCCATAATCCATCACCCAGGAAACCCAAGGTAAGCACTCAAGGCAGGACCTGAATAAGAAACTATGGAGAAATGCTTCTTAAAAGATCACAGTCTATTTTGCTCAACTACCATTCTTTGTTTATTCATTTGTTTGTTTGTTTGTTTGATAGTGGGATCTTTCTACATAGCCCTAGCTATCCAGGAACTCATCCTGTAGACCAGGCTGGCTTCGAACTCACAGTGATCCAATTGCCTCTGCCTCCTAAGTACTGGGATTAAAGATGTGGCCCACCACACTCAGCTTAACTTCCATTCTTATACAGCTTAAGCCTAGCTGTTCAGGGAAGCCACTGCCTATAGCCTGGGCCCTTCCACATTAAGAAAATGCTACCACATACATGGCCATAAACATTCTGACCGAGGCACTGTGCCAAGTTGAGGTTCCCTCTTTCCAAGTAAGTCTAGTTTGTGTCAACTTGACAAAAACTCACTAGCACAGTTGGCAAGGCTGGGCCTATTTTAGGTGTTTTCTTATCTTAAGAGTGGGAATAGCTGAGCAGGGTAGCATATGCTTTAATCATAGCACTCAGGGGACAGAGGCAGGAGGATCTTTGAGTTTGAGGCCAGCCTGATCTACAGAGTGAGTTCCAGGACAGACAGAGCTACACAAAGAAACTCTGTCTCAAAACACACACACACACACACACACACACACACACACACACACACACGCACGCACACACACACACCCCAAATGAAACATGAAACAAACAAAAAAGTGGGAATTTCTTTAATGGAAGACCACAGCCAGTTGCAAGGGAACAGTTCTTTAATGGTAGAATTAGGACACCTGTTAGGATACCATTAAGAAGCAAAGGCAGATAGGCAAATGTCAAAGTGTGCAAGTCTCGATTAAGGTGGAAATGGAACTGTTAAGGTGGAAATGGAACTGTAGTGGATGTAATTAGATTTTAGATTTTAACACTATAATGGTTCTCAACAAACGGTTCTTTAGGGCAGCGCAAAGGCAGCAGTAGCAGTCTCACCTGGGAACTCATTAAAAGGCAGATTCTCTGGTCTTGCTTTAGACCTGTTGAATCAAACATCAAAGCAGGGCAGCACTCTGTGTCTACAAAGTGCTGTTCTGGTATCTGTTCGAGTCCAAGAACCACTGGTCCCCAAACCTGTGAACCTAAGCTACAGAATGTTCTCTCTCATGAGTTCAATGTAGGCTGGTCGTGTACATCATATGGATGTCCCTATGCCTGTTACCCTGGGCATGTTCTAAGTGTGACAGGTGCCTTATTCTGATTATAATGCTAGGTCACATAGCAACAGTGATGACTAAGCAGGCATTAGAACAAAGATGTTTGTATATGAAATAGCCTTTGCTCTCCATTAAGCACCCTAAAAGGTCCTTTCATGTTTACTTCTTTTGTTTGTGCAGCTCTGACTGGCCTAGAACTCACAATGTAGACCAGGCTGACCTTGAATGTAGAGACCTGCCTGCCTGTCTCCTATTTCCACATTGAGCTCCATGTTTACTCTTAGAGCTGACCTAGAGTAATACATGCGGATATGTCTAAGCAGCAAACTGCCTGTGTTGACAAAGAAAAGTTGCTTTCTGATAAGCTTCAGAATATTCACTTTCCCTGGTCAGTTTGGATTTCACTGTTAAGTACCATAAGCTAATATCTCCCTGGTATAAACGCCACTATGTCACCCCAGCCAGCTTGTCCTTAAAGGCTGTCACTAATTTAAATAGGTAGTTCAGTAACATCAATAAAGGAGTGTCCACCTCTGGCAAAGTCACATTAAAATTGTTGGAAAACATTCCCCTCCCCAAGTACCCCCTTCATTAGTCCAGGAAATGAGGGTTTAGTTGCGTTACCCAGGAGTCTTACATTCGTTGTTGATTATTTTTATCCTTTAAAAGTAATAGAGATCGCATAATTTTATATGATCTGATTTTCATTCATATTTGAAAGTCATTCACATCAAATTAAAATTCCTTTGGGTCCTTTAACATGCTTTGAATTAAAGTTTATGATTTAATAACTAAAGGGTACAGAGGGAATGCAAACTGACTCTCTGAATCTTTAGTGATATGGAAATTTCCAGAAGATTCACAGCCTCTCCAAATTAATGTTTCTTGTATTTAACAGACAGGATAAGGATGGGGGAGAATCTATCCTCTGAGTCAATATACCTGGGATTCTGTCTAGGATTTAATGAAAGTGAATTTAGTGCAAAGAAAGGAACAGGAACCCTTGGCTGTTGTCCTTGAAGTACTTAGAAAACCAGAGGGCTAACATAGACTGGGAAAAATGGATAAAAAAATGTGTAAAAAACAAATGTGTAAAAACCCAGCAGTAGCAAGGAAATCATGGTGAGTGCAAGCTGATGTCCTAACTCTTTCTCTGTCCCTTCCCTCCATCTTCTTTCCCTGCTCCTTGATTCTCCTCTCATTTCTTCCTTGCTTCTCTTTTCCACTGCCCTCCATTTTATCAGCAGTCTTCATAATCCAATGAGGGTGCATTAGCTCTCTCTTGGTTCCAGAAATATGGGAAGTGTCATCATCAGTCCTTAGACCAGAGCTAGAAGGATCCATGCCTGGGACTTCAGACCCTTGTTACTCTTAGCATGGCCAATGGACCAACTATGTCAGGATCAATTGTGAGTTCCTTAGAAATGCAGACTCTTTTGTATCCCTACAGATCTGAGACCTAAATGTGCATTTTAATACAGATTCCCTGAAGACTGATATGCAAATTGAAGTTTGACAAGTATGATTTTTAGAGGCTTTTTCCTTTTACCGTGCCATTCTGTATCAAACAAAATTAAGAAATGTTAAGAGATGTTCCCACTAAGAATTTGTCCGTCATCTAGAACAGTCTCTGGGTTTCTGACCCTTAAATACCCTCCCCAGGGTTCCTGAACCTTCTTTCGGGATCTATACCCTGCTAATTACACAGCCAGTATTCAGGCCTATAGACTGAAAGGGGAGCAGCGTGGCGATTCAGAGTGAAGAATCAGGTGGATCTGTGGAAAACGTTTGGGGGAGGTGCTGAGAGATCCACACATGTTGCACACATGGGCCCCAAGGCTCCCTCAGTGTAGAAACCAACTTCCAGTGAGTGAGTGAGTGAGAGAAGGAGCAACTGCCGAGTACTGAGCCCCGCCCACTCTCACCCCGCCCCCAACTAAATTCACACCTGGCCTTCGAAGTTGTTATGACAGTTTGTTTGGGAAGATAGAAGCAAGGAACCCTTTCTTATTTAAACATTTGTTAGTTAGATACATAACTTTTAAACATTCCGGCATATGGTATGTGGGCCTCTGTTTGTACTCTTGGCTTAGTCCTGCAGATGTTTGGGGTGAGCCTGCTCCTAAGGAGCTGCAAAGACTTCTAAGGCTTTTCAGCACAGCACGCTCTCCTTGTCTTCAGGAGCCTGGCGGACTGCCTAACTCCCTGAGCCAAGCCACATTCTTTTCTTGCTTGGAGATTTTTCCCAAACCTCCTGGCTATTTAGTGGATTTCTTTTAGGATTTTCTTAAAGGAGCTATTTGTTTATCTCTTAACCAAGCCTTCTTCTGGCTTCTCTCAACCTTACTGGATCAGTCTCTTTGGATCCAAGTTTGTAATAGAAGTGTAGTTGTACCCATCTACTCAATGTAGAGCACAGAGGACAGTTTCTCTACCATACCAACTGGTAATCTGAGTCTTATCGCTGAAATTCTGATTTGTTAAAGGCAAGGCCCCGGGGATTTACATTTTTAACAAATCCTCTGGTTATTCTGATACTGGTGGCTGTTGGACCACACTTAGAGAACTGAGAGGGGAGTAGCTTCCCAGTCCCTTATGTGGCCTAGTTCCGTTTATAGCTTTGGCCTGACTACCAATTAGCTGTTTAGACAGTGGTGACTCATACGTGGCTTGGAGCTCACAAACTCCCCCGCATTTATTAGGCATTAGCTTCTCATGGAGGAATGTAATGGGTACAAGGATCCCACTAAAGTGTAAGACACCTCTCTAGTCATGAGGAACTTACATTCCATCCCTATTTATTTGCTCTTATTCAGGCCTGTCTTTAATATCATGCAAAGATCCATCTTAGTGTGTGAGGGAAAAGGTGCATGGGAGAAGGCAGAATGCAAACATATGAAAAATATACTGGTAAAGAACAAGGTATTGAATGACCACGTGACTCTAAATGAAACTCTAAGAAGTGTCAATCCAAAATTGTCAATCTGAAGACTGGTTTAAAACTTTTTGAACCGATAAAACTGGGTAAATTACATAGAAGTGGCATACAATAGAAAAATGCCTGTTTTCCATTGCGTTACCGGAAAAAAAGAGGGAAAGCATCTTTTGTTTCTGTTTAGCCTGGAATTACTCAAGTGGTTATCTGGGTTGTTCCCCAAATTCAGACTAATCACATGGCCTTAGCATTCTTTGATAGAGCTTGGCCATGGGGTTAGAAATGTAAGCAGTTTTCTGTTTAGCGGATTCCAGGCATGACCATCAAGGCTGACATCCCTGGAAAGGCATAGAAACCTTTCTGAACACTCTTGTTGAGGTTTCTCTCACATCAGCGCAAGGAAGGGGCCTCTGGAGGGGAGCTTGTGCATTAAATGCCCCTTCATCTTCAAGACATTGAGGGAATGAGTGAAAGATTTATTTGTAACAGGACCTCACTGCCACACCACACCTCAGTCCCCTGGCTTATATCTCAGAAGGAAAAATTTGTGATTGTGATTCGTCATTTAACTGGGGTGAATGTTTAAAACTTCTGATCTGAGTCTGAAAAGGGATTGGGCACATGCTCACTAGGAAGGGGAGACTAAAGGTCTCATTTATGTAGATCCTCCATGTTTACCTTTCTGACCTCTCTATTGACATCTCAGGAAAGAGTGAAGCAGTCTGGGCCTGAAGAAGCAGCTCTCAGAAACAGTCCCCATCATGCTTTGGGGACTTTTGACATGAAGCCACACTGGACTGCCACACAGAGGACCTTCTTTTGAACTTCCTGGGCAAGTTGCCAATCAAATTCTCTGGGACATTTTTCTCCCCCCGCTCCTCCTCCTTTAAAAGGGAAGCTACTGGAAGCAGCACCAAGGCTGATTTCTTTCTGCTCCTTTCTCCATCAGGGCTCAACCTTGTGTCAGAGCACTCTAACTGGGACAGCCCCATTCTCAGGCACCTAGCCTGGCATGTGAGTGAGTTCCCTGCCCAGCCATCCAGTGACTGACTCAAAGACCAGTGGGGCTGGTCTGTGCACAGTACTACAAGCAGCATTTTCCAGTCCACACCTGACGAGCAGGCAGCCAAGAGGGAGGTTTAGGAAGTGGAGAAAAGGTGAGATGGCATCAGGGTGAGCTAACTGTCCCACCTCTGCTCTTTCCTGCCAATGATGACTTGCAGTTTTTGCTTAGGCAAGTACTAGTCTAGTCTATCAGTCACTCACAGGACTGGAAGTGCCTGATTTTGGGCTCTTTGCTGCATAGTAGGGATGACGGGGAAGCACAAGTGGTGTTGGGTAGAAACGCTGCTTTCCCAATATGAAATCAAGCTACAGGCATGAGAGTGCCAAAAATGTGCAGACTGGGATGGTGGGAGGCACAATCTAAAGTGAACACAACCGAATTCTCCTCATTCCACTCAGTATTGTCTCTTGTCTCCCCAAGCTGTGTTATCTGCACACACACACACAGAAGAGGGGGCAGGGTGAACCTGACTGACTTATATACTTCATAGAACTCTCTCTATGCTACTCGCTGGTGGCGGCTATCCAGATACTGTTTAAATGTCTCTGATGATGGGGCCCAGGATATAAAAATATCCCAGATATCACTAATATTAGGCAGGTATAAAATGCTGAACTCAGTCACACGGGAACTTGCGAGGAACCTAAGCTAGAATGAAGACAGAATTGGCTCATCAACTTGCTGACCTTGAGTAGCTGTTAGCTTTCAGGGATTCTGATGTTAGGACCTTTGCGTCTGATCTGGAAACAACTCAGTTATGAATTCTGTTATAATCACATTTTAAAAATAGATTTTCTTCTCACACATTATTTTCTGATCATGATTTCCTCTCCAACTCTTCCATGCTCACCCAAATCCACATGGTATCTCCCTCGCATAGAAAATAGTCATCTAAAATAAAATAAATCCAGAATATTCCAGAACAAACAAATAGGAAAAAGAACCAAAACGCGCGAAAAAACACCCACAGAAAACATACAGATGAAGAAACACACATTCCCACAAACAGAAAATCCATAAAAACATAATATTTGAAATCATAATATGTAGGCAAAGGGCTTCTTAGGTAAAAAAAATGCATGGACAATGCATTATTAGACAAAAAAACAGCTCTGAAAATACCACTGTATTCCTATTTTGTCAGCCATCTTCTGTGAGTATAGTCACTTTTACTTCTTGTCTCTGCTGAAGGGGCAGGTGTTTTCAAAAGGGGTTCCAATTACCATAGTTGGAAAGTTTTTAAGTAATTCTTAATGAGAAGATGCATTTTAAAGTGAAATGAAGGCAGACAAAAGCTCGGGTCTGCAAAACACAGTTGAATTTTCCTAGGAACCTTCAGACACTAGAATGCTGTGCACTTTTGTTTTTTCTTTTAATTAAACCTTCTTTGGTCATTCGTTTTGCTTCATCCCCCATCCCCCTGCAGGCTGTCTCAGAGATTTCTACAATGGTCCTGAGTCCATTTCTGTTCCAAGAAAGTATCAACTAGGATTCGGATCAAGTGTTCAAAAATCTGACTCCCGGGATGGAGAGGTGGCTCAGTGGTTAAGAGCACTGACTGCTCCTGAGTTCAATTCCTAGCAACCACATGGTGGCTCACAACCATCTGTAATGGGATCTGATGCCCTCTTCTGGTGTGTCTGAAGAAAACTGCAGTGTACTCACAGACATTAAATAAATAATTCTAAAAAAAATAATAATCTGACTGCCGTGCTCCTGGGAGAAAATGAAAGAGAGTGATGCTCTGTGGAACTGGTAAGCTTAGAAAGGATTCTGGTCAGGGAAGGCTTGACTTTGCAGTTCCAGTTTTGTCCCCAGGACCAATGTTCTTCCATCTGGACTTTCAGCTTTCCTCTCCCCCATCAAATGCCTTTAATTTTCTATCCAGTGTTTTTTTAAAAAACTTTTTTATTGGATTTTTAAAAATTTACCTTTCAAATATTATCCCCTTTCCAAGTTTCCAGTCCATAACTCACCTATACCCTCCCCTTTCTTCTATGAGGGTGTTCCCCCACTCATTTTAGTCTGTTTTTTAAAGATATGATTTCTCTGTGTAGCCCTCGCTGTCCTGGAACTCATTCTGTAGACCAGGTTGGCCTTGAACTTATAGATGTGTTTGTCTCCGCCTCCCAAGTGTTAGGATTAAAGGCATGTGCCCTTATTGCCTGGCAAAATAGCTTTCCTTTTAAACAGGCTGAGAAAATGTGGGCAAGTAATTTCATTTAATTTTTTTTTTTTTTACTTTCAGATTTAGCTAATTCAGTGAGAGCAATGTCTGACAGGAGTTAACATACATTGACTATCTTTATTTATATAATGTGTAAAAGATAGACAGTACTTAGACCATTTGGGATGACGTTCTACCCAAAGAAACATTTGGGCTGTTCCTGGAAGACAGAGTGACAGGTACTCATAGGGAAACAGAATGTTCCCCAGAGCTACAGCCCTAGATTCATGGATGTGTCCTGCTCCTCACTGGGGCTCACACATACACACCTATCTAGGGAACGGCCACTAAGGTAGCTCTACCCTCAAAGGGGATAAACCAGGGGGTTTCTTCAATTAAATTACTAAAATATTTTTGAAATCAATGATGTTATTAGGAGACAGAGGGAATTCCACTCTGGGTGGCAAGGAGAGGGAGAGAACTAAGGAAAAAAATCAAAGGACACAGTGTTTAAGTGGGTTGGCTACGGCGTGCTTAAAAATCATGTGATAGTAGTAATTTCAGTGCATTGCAATCATGTTTATGGAACCTGATTTTAGATGTTATCTTGATATTATATGTATTCATCCATTTAATCTTCACAACAATCCTATGATGTCAAAACAGTATTTATCTTCATCATCATCTCTACACATGAGGAAATCAAAACTCAGTGAGGTTAACCAGGCTGCCCAACAACACAGAGCAGCCAAATGGCAGAGCTGGTATTCAACCCTTGGTTACTCTTAACCTCCACATATAGTATTCCCCATGTATGAAATGAATCAGAGATAACGATATGTTGATGACTCTAGGAGTAGGAAATGGCAGAAGGAGTGGCCACGGCATTTTCTATGACTTCCAGCCTCAAGGACCTTGAAGTACAGAGCAAAAAGAGAAAGGAGGTCAGTCTGTGCAGAGGTGGAAAGGGGATAATTGTGTCTCATACTGAGTAATAAAGTGTCCAGGTGACAGTGGACTAGGTGGAGAACAGAGCAGCTGAAAGCAGGTGTTCACACAGGCTCTGGCGTCTTTACCCTGCTAACCACCAACTTGCATGATGGCTCTGGACAAGATATTAATGTCTGTATGCCTCAGTTTCTACTTCCGTGGAGAAAGATAACTACCGTCTCGCTTCCCCCTTTTGAATTATTATGGAGATTAGACAAGATAATATGAGATGAAAGACTCTGTACAGAGAAACCCTGCTATAATTATGCTCTCTATAGGCACTTAAAAGCATACTTTTACTAAAGAAAAACCCCGTTTCCCTAAAAAGGGTTATTCTGTATCTTCTAGAATCAACTTATGTTTTAAAAATTGCATATTCAATGTAGGTAATTTAAAAAACAAAGATGAACACCAAGAAGAAAACAAAGAAATCATATTGAAAAATCTACTGAACACTTAGGTTAAAAAAACCCTAAAGATGATTTTCTATTTCTGTCATTTTAAAGCTAATAATATTTCACATTAGTATTTTATCATATATACTTTTAATTTTTTGCAGTCTACTTTTCTCATTTAATATACAATAAATATACGCATTCATTTTTTTACAATAGTGATTTGCAAAATTTCTGACTGTGATCCACAATAAAAAAATATATATTTATATTGCTACCAGAAAACACTCACACACACACACACACACACACACACACACACACACACACACACACACATTCATCCAATGCCTGTTCTTCCTGTTCTTTCAATATACTTATTCATAATTTGCAGTTATCATTTGTATTTTTGGAAAACAATCATTTTATTGGTTAGATAATCGGCCATTGTAGAGATTTTCCTTAATTATTAATAAACCTCTAATTGTTGGACTTCAATTATAATATTTTATTTTCATGCCTTTGTTCATTAAACTACTAAATACACACACACACACACACACACACACACACACACACACACACACACACATACACACACACACACATATATATATATATATAGAAAGAGTCTATTTCATGCCTGGTTGCTGAGAACCCAGAGGTACACTGGACTGATTTGGTGGACTTTCCTTCTATGATGCATATGCAGTTGCCTGGACCTAGAGATTAGAAGAGCCAGGTAGTCTTATAGTGATTCATATGGTGGGGCTACTTCAAGGGAAGATCAAGAACAGTTTCTCTGAGAAGTGATATATTATTGAACCACTACATGAGAGGAAATCTAGGGTCCTAGAACACAGGCCCAGAAAACATCAGAAAGGTCTCAATGTCGTTGAGACACCAATGAATGTTACCTGAGAGTAATGGATAAAGTGGGACAGGTACTAAGGAGGAAGTCAGAAAAAAAATGAAATCACATGGTTCGAAGGGAGCAGATCATCCTGTGCTTCTCATGACAAATATCCTCTGGCTTTGCCTAACGCAGTTAAAGCACCAAGAAAAGCTGAGGTGAGAAAAGAACCAGCAGCAGTTGTAGGTGGGGATTTAGGGTGGCTGGAGACTGGGGGATGTCTCTCTTGGTGGGAGCCTCAGCGTGAGAGGGAACCCATTCTCTGAGGGAAGAACATGTCCCTGGTGTGCCTTATGGTTCTGTTCCACAGGTGGTCTTTGTGAGGGACTTAAGTTTGCAGACAGGGGAAAAGGTCTTTTGTTCAGTTCACTGTCTCAGCCTCAGTACCTAGGTTTCTTACAATTTACTTTAAATTTATTTCTTTTATGTGTATGAGTCTTTGCCTGCATGTGCCTGGTACCTTCAGAGTTCAGAAGTGTGTGTCAGATCCTCTAAAACTGGAAGTAGGGGTGGTCGTCAGCTGAGCCTGGGGCCTCTCAAGCCCAGCAAGTGCCCCTAGCTGTTGATCTGTCACTACAGCCCCAGCGCCTTGGGAAATTTTGACACAGTAGGTGTTCAGCACATGTTTATGAAGCCAGCCAATACAACCGTGGCCATCCCCAGGCCTCTAGGCAAATAACACAGGTAATTTCTGACAAATCAAGATTGTGTCTTCACATTTTCTCAAATGTGATTCTCTGTCCTTATGCTAACGTGGGAGAAATTCTTTTATGTGGAGAAGGGAAGAGTTTCTCTTTCAGCTCCTTCTTTTTGTGTGAAATCACAAATAATTTCTCAGAAACCATTATGTATTTTATTTGGTCTTTTTTAAAAAAAAAATGAAATGGCATGACAATTCACCAGCTGCTTTTTGCAATGAAAAGAGTGCACATTGCGATTGCCAGAAACAGATGTTGAAGAGCCCTAGAAATCTGATTTTTCCACATCAAGGATCCTGTTGTGTATTAAAATAAATTGACGGGGTTACTGGAAGCTGGATTGCTGGTTTCTTTGAGGTTGCTCATTGCCTTGAAGAATGGAGAGTAGGAATAGCCATTAGAAAGGGCGGGCCACAGAGGAGACTCAAAAGGAACCCCTTGCTGGCCAGGAGTTCTTTGTAACTGCAACATGGGCTCCATGGAACACACACTCTTTGCCTGCTCTGCAGGTTCATCCTCAACATAAGCCTGTACCCTGGGTAAACATGACAGATACATTTTATTCTGTGTGGTTAATGAGTGCCTCTCTTGACTGTGGTCCAGTAACGTGGGCCTGGCACTTTGGGATATGGGAAACATTTCAGCGATTAGCGTAGGACAGAATATGACAACCAAAGAGTTGTCTTCCTATGAAATTTGAACTCTCAAGTGCACTCACAAGGTAAGACAATTGTAGAAATAATTTCTGCCCAAGAACAGGGGTCAGGGGAATGTTTATTGATCATCTAGGTCAGTTGGCATGCATGATGACGTCTGCTTTCTCTCTTACCAGAATTATCCTCTACACTTTTTCAAGCTTTTCACTGAAGTACACGCTCCATACAGGAAACACATCACTCAGAAGTTTACCATTGAATGGCTTTGCACAAAGTCAACATCTGTGAAAACAGTGCCCAGAAACAGACCGTGTCTGGTACTCTGTAAGAGTCCTTTGTGGCCCTTCCAGCCACTCCCCACCTCATAATAGGTCAGTTTTGTCTGCTTTTGAAGTCTGTATGAATGGAGTCATGTGTCTGTGCATATTTGGGCCTGGCTTTTTTCATTCACTGTCACATTTGTGAATGTCACGCATATTTTCATGTGTAGCAGTGGTTCTGTTATTCTCAGTGCCACAGAAGCATTCACAGTGAGCACATATCACCGTTAGTTTGCCCTTTCTACATTTTAAGCTTTTCGCTCATTTATTTGCATTTGTTTATTTGTGTGTTTGTTTGTTGATGAAGTTTCACTATGTAGCTCAGGCTAGCTTGAACTCACGATCCTCATGCTTCTGTCTCCTAAATATTGGCATTACACACATACACCATTATGCCTATTCCTTTTTTTTTCTTCTTTTGACAGACAACATGGTAGTTTCTACTTTTGTCTTGGTGTAGGTTTAAATGCCGATTTCACCATTTCTTTTTGATGCATTTATGTATGTCTGAATGGTAGAGTCCTGAAAGTAAAATTGTAAGGTCATAGATTTGTATGTATCACACTATTGATGCTCTCAGATAGTTATGCAACATGGTCTCAGGGATTTCTACTCTCGTGAATGTACTTACAGATCCCCTCTACTTTGCTGTGAATATCTGATTCTGCTTGGGCAGGATTTCACTTTGAAAGCATCTTCCCTACGTTCCCTTAAACAGGATATGTCTGCAGCTACATCAGTGTAGACTGCTCAGCAGTTGATAAACTATGCGATTAATCTTTACACAATGCTGCCTGCAATTGCTAGAGGGAGGGGATATAACTAGAAGAAACCATTTTGGCTACTTGGATTTGGATTTTAAGAACAGAGTTTCCAAATATCTGTGATTCCCTAGGTATTGAAAGCTGACAGAAGACGTGAGTGACAACTAAACTTGTTTTCTGAGGAGGATCGTTGCAGGTGCTCAAAAGCTATTAGAACCAGGAAGAACTGTAGAGGAGGGTTGTACTTCCTGGTTTACATCGTCTCTCCTTTGTTTACAGTGCAACATTGGACTGATTATCTGACATCTCTGGACTTTATATATCTCAGCTTCCAAATAGCCATATTATTAGTATTAACCTTATATATGGTAGATTTGTGAGCATTGTAAGCTGATTCAGGCCGAGCTTTTAGAATCTGGTGAACAACACTAGGATACTGTACAGAATCACCATGCTGAAATGTGCAGATACTATCTCCAGGCATTGTTTTGTTGCTGTTGTTTTGCTTTTAAGAATAAGACCTGAACTTGCAAGTTGGGCGTGATGGCACGTGACTTTAATTGAAGCATTCAGGAGGCAGAAACAGGTGGATTTTTGAGTTGGAGGCTAGTCTAGTCTACAGAGCAAGTTTTAAGATGGCAAAGAGTCTACAGGAAAACTCTTGTCGAAGAAGAAGAAGGAGGAGGAGGAGGAAGAAGAAGAGGAAGAAGAAGAAGAAGAAGAAGAAGGAGGAGGAGGAGGAGGAGGAAGAGGAGGAGGAGAAAAAGAAGAAGAAATATATTTGCTTAGCTTATTAATTTACTTATCTTGTATTCAATAACTGTCCAATTCTGGTACTCCATGCTAGACCTGTTATGGAAGGCTGCCTCAACACAAATAATTACGGTAGTAACAAATGCTAAAAGAGACACAAAGCAGCTTAGAGAGGGATGGCTACCACTGTCCACTACCACAGTGGAATCGGGAAGGCTTCTCGGTACACAAACCACTGCATCTAACCCATGTGCGATCTTATGGCACTTAAGAGCCCTGGTTGTTCTTCCCGAGGATGTGGGTTATAATTCCAGCATTCGTATGGCAGCTCACAACCTCTGAAACTTGGGTTTCAGGGCATCCTGTACCCTTTTCTCACCACCTTGAGCACTGTGTGGTGCAAGAGACATACATTCAGGTGAAACATCTTTATGCATAAAACTAGATAATAAAATAAAAATTTAAAACCGTTTCACAAAAGAAAGGAAGGAGGGAGGGAAGGAAGAAAGAAAGAAAGAAAGAAAGAAATCAATCAATCAATCAATCAATCTTGTGGGAACCAACTGAAGGCCAAAGTCTAAAAGCTGAATAAAAATGGAGTTTTCTTTTCCTGCACTTTGAATACAATGATTGATTTGCACAAAGACCTGTCATTTCATTCATGTAAATGGATCTGGATACCTCTGGCCCACACCAGCACCATTGTTTTTAATTTTTTTTTCCAGAGCTGGGGACCGAACCCAGGGCCTTGCGCTTGCTAGGCAAGCGCTCTACCACTGAGCTAAATCCCCAACCCCACCATTGTTTTTAATTCCCCAAATTTTTACAAGTTTTGCATCTGTGCTCTGTGAGTTGCCCCACTTAAATCTACCTGAAGGATACCTGATTGCAAAAGCCATCGAAAAGAATGCATCCTGGAAGAGTGACATCATTCCATCAAGAAAAATGAGCAGTTGTGTTTCCTAATAGTCTGTGACCCTGTGAAGAAATTTTAAAGCCCTTGCTGGATTTTCAAGGCTGATGGAGCTCATTCTGTTCACATCTTTTTCCCGGGTGGACAACAGACAGGGTGGCTGAGCAGTCTGCACGGGATCATTTCTCACTTTGTGACTCAGTGGTCAAAACAGAGCCCGTGGGAGCTGACTCTTGAGGCTTCACCATGAGCTGTAACTTCCTTGTTTCCTTTTTGGGCCGGTGAAGTTGGCATTGCACAAAGCAAATACAGTCAATGGTTCAGTACTGGCACTAAGTAGACACAGGACAGGCCCAATATACAAGAGAACACAGTGGCAGAGAAACAGCAAGGGAAGCCACCTACTAATGGGAATAGTGCCAGTAACGTACAGAGTGTGTCAGGTGCTGTTTTTAACATTTGTCTGAATTAATGCACTAAATTCTATCAATGTTCTATCAGTGTTTTTAAGGCATATCTGTAGACTTATTGTACAACAAAAGTCATCCAATCATCTAAGTCGATCAAGGTCAGAAAGGTTTAAGTTTCAGACCAGAACTGGTATCAAAAGCCTTCCTGCCCGTGGACTCAGTTCTTTTATTAGTATCCTGCTTAACTATCAAGAATGTGACCTTTAGGGGCTAGAGTGTCTGCTTCTCCACAGGACCAGAGTTCAAGTTCTAGCACCCACATGGCAGCTCACGACCACCTGGAATTGCAATGCTTTCTTCTCGCACAAGTAACACAGAAACACACACACTGGCAAAATATCCACATACATGAAGTAAAACCAGAACAAAATGAAAGGAGGAAACTTGAGGATGCACCCAAGTTCAGGTTCCAGCACCCATGTGCAGTGGATCATCATGGCCTGCAACTCCATCTTTGATCAGACGTCCTCTTCTGGCCTCCTTGAGCGTTGCAGTCATGTACGGAAAACCTACACTCAACAGACACATATACACTTAAGTTAAAATTTAATGGAACTGAAGAGATGGCTCAGTGATTAAGATAATGACTGCTCTTCCAGAGGACCTGGGTTCAATTCCCAGCAACTATGTGACAACTCACAATTGTTTGTCCTTCCTGTTCCAGGGAACCCAGCACCATCACACAGATGTACATGTAGTCAAATCACCAGTGTAAATAGATAAAAATGAAATAAATTTTAAAAAGGTTTAAAAACTTAAAAATGTAATTAATTAAAAAGGGGGGCTTTGAGATAAAAGAAAATAGAAATTTTTCTGACCTAGTGGGACTATTGAAACACCTTTTCCTATGGTCTTCTTTGAACAGTGGAACAAACCAGTGGGGATGAAATGGATAGATGAAGGTCTCTGGCCACAGTAGCGATGAATTAGACAGTATTTCCCCTTCTATGTGGGAATATCAGTTGGATTTGTTTATGAGAAGTGTGTTGAGAAAAACACTAGTTCAAGTTGAAGCTTTTTGGAAAGCTGAAATGAATGTTTCCTGTTCAGAAAATAAAGCCTCAAAATGAAGTAAGAGGAGGTGCCAGGCCTAGCTCAAGTTCGGTGAAGTATCTATCATTTTTGCTATGCCTTTTCAAAAAAACTCAACTTGGAACTAGTTTACCTTTATGTGCTTTTTGTGCCTATTTTTATACTCCTCTTCCTCCTCCTCCTCTCTCCTTCTCCTCCTCCTCTTCCTCTTTCTTCTCTTCCTTCTCCTTCTCCTCCTCTTTTTTGAGCTTAATTTGTTGTATTCCTTGCTTCTTGAAATGAATGAAACAGTTGATTTTTCTAGCCCCGTATTCGATTTTATGAAACCAGGCTATACATTTTCCTCTAAGCATGGCATTAGCTGCATCCCATACGTTTTGCTGTGCGATACTGTCACACACTGTTTGATGGAGAGTATTTATTCTGAGACAGTAGGCGGTTTTGTCAGCAGACTGTATGTACACAAACTTAGATGGTATAGGTCAATTACTGATGTGGTGTCTTGATGTGACTAGAAAACATGAACTCTTCCAGGCTGCTCCCAGCCTAACATTCCATGGTATTTTACAATCAACTGCTTTTTTATGAGCTGAAGGGAAACACTCTGAAATAATGACAAATAGAGTAGTAAATAATCTGGTAGCATAGTTATTTATTATGGTTATCAAACATTACTTCCGGACATAATTGAATTCACTGTGCTTTTATACAACTGGCAGCACAGTAGCTTGGTTTATGTCAGCATAAGTACAAATAAGCGACATGCTGGGACAGCTATGATGTCATTAGGGGATAGACATTCTTTTAGCTCCATTATGATATCATGCAGCAAGCTCCTGGGATCTGCCTGACTCCAACTGCCCAGCACCTTAGTTAAGGATGTATACTGTTTTGCACAGTTTTCCAAACTCAGCATCTCATGCCTACACAGCAAGCAGTTTTACCCACTAAGCCTTCACTTAGGTCCCATTTGAGTTTCTAAAAGAAAATACCAAATGTCTATTTTCTCCTCCTCTAATGCTGTTTGTTTGTTTTAGGGTCTATTTAGTTTGCTGGTGCTGAACCTGCTCCAACTTCATTCAGTGAAAGTTCAAACGGCCCTACTTATCTTTTACTTTCAATGTTTACTGTGCTTTTACCAAAGGGGAAGGCATTGTGTCAAATTCCTCACAGGATGGGGGACACACTTCAACATATTTTATTTCTCAAGGCGATCTTGGTCCCTTTGGTTTCTGGCTTTTGTATGTCTCTGAACTTCATGTTTTCTGTTGCCATGCTGTGAGACTTCTACCAACTTTATTTGGCTTCCTAGTGCCCTAGTTGTGGCTTCTTATACTCTTGCCTCTGAGAATCATCCTACTGTTTGAGGAGCAGCTTGGGTGTGGGATGCCAAGTTCTCCTGGGTAAATTTTTTTTTTCCGGAGCTGGGGACCGAACCCAGGGTCTTGCGCTTGTTAGGCAAGCGCTCTACTACTGAGCTAAATCCCCAACCTCTCCTGGGTAAATTTTGCTTCTTTGTGGGGTCCCATCTTTTAAATTCTTGGCTGTCTTTGAAACTCTCTAAGAGCTCCAGGTTGTTCTTCACGTGTGCATCTTACTCTTCTACTTGTTTCCTATGCAAGAACTCAGCAGTAAAACTAGTCCCAGTTTGGCAGAAGTGGATGACTTACTGAATATTTGGAACTCCAGCTTAACTCGGATCAGCCCTAGTTTCCTTACTAATAAAACAGGCATATGAAACATGACTCACAGAGTATTTTGAGGCTTAACTATATGTTAAATGTACTGATAAGCCTAAAAGATATTGAAGGTGTTATTAAGTCTTTATTGATTGATGTTCTTGAAGTAGAAACCCTAGCTGGCCATAGCTGGGCAGTTACTTTCTGTCTTTAAGACTACATGGGAATATTAATGAAATTGCTTCTGTTGGGAACACTGGTGGCTATTGTTATTAAACTTATTAAACTTTTGTTAAACAACTTACTTTGTTGTGATGATAGAATGCTCCAGATCTGTACCAAGCATTTTCCTGAGGGATCTTGAGAAAGCATAAGGAAGTCTGTGGACCACGCTTCTTTCTCAAATTTATCTTTCTGGCTAGCAAGGATTTATCTGAAGAATGGAATAGTACCAGTATATTCTGACATCTGGGCCATTATGGTTATTTCCAGACTCCTAGTTAATAATCTTTAGGTATTTCTCTGAGTGAGTTGCTCATTGTTCAAAGTCAACATTATCCTTATAACACTAAGTTCTGCCTCACAATGGCTTACATGGTCTTTTTGAGAAAATCACTTTACCCACCCACAGCTGAGTAATGACGGTGAGACGTGCTTCTAGTTCACAATGCCTGGTATTTGAAAGATCAACTTTTTATAGTCTGATCATGTCCACTATTCTAGTAATTTCAGAATTCTGTCATTTGGTGCATAGGAAACCCACTGTGAATTGAACGTGACTCACAGATCTAAACAAGGCAGGCACTGATCAGGCTTCAAATGTGCCTGATTTATAGATAGCAACTCAGAAAGGCACCAGTGTAATTCAGAAATACCCATTAAAACTTTAGTTCCAACCAATATCTTGAATTGGACTAAATAGCTCTTTGCTTGTCCTGATGATGAAGTGGATTATCAGGCTAGTGCAAGAAGAAATGAGAGTGAAAATTTTAGAAGGTAAAGCCATGGTTTATATTTTCAGGGAGTGGGGAAAACACTTTCAAAATGCAAATATCAAGCTGTACTTTTCTACTAATAAATCAGAGCTCTTGCTGGTGGCTTTCCCATGACCCTTTTCTTTGTTCGAAGAAGGGATGTTATTAAAGAGCAGGGACAGGTTCCATTGTCTGTGTATTCTGACAGCCATGGGTTCAGAGTTTGCCCCCATTTCCATCACTTGTATCAGGGCTCCACAGATTGTCACAAAAGATATTTACGAGGGGGAGGGCTGTTGAGATGACTTGGCAGGTAAAAATTTGCTGCCAAGCTTGGTGCACTGAGTTAGGACCACACATGATAGAAGGAAAGAACTGACTGAGAAAGCTGTTCTTTGAGTTACACACACATCTGTCTCCTGTCTGTCTGTCTGTCTGTCTGTCTGTCTGTCTGTCTGTCTCTCACATACACACACACACCACACACACACACACACATACACATTAACACTCTCACACATGTACAAATGCACACATGCATGCAAACTCTCACAATACATACAGAGAGGATATATGTGTATGTATAATACACACACACACACACACACACACACACACACACACATATATATATATATATATATATATATATATATATACAGAGAGAGAGAGAGAAAGAGCTTGCCCACCCCTAGAAACAAATGCTTAAAACCTGCTTTTAAAAGAGAGAACTTATTAAGTAATTAAATCTCAATATTCAGGGGACCTATTTCAGCTACACTGCCACTGTTTCTATGTCTAGGAATCATTGTTCCTATCATTCAAACAATACTTTCTTAAATAAGAAACAGGTTAATAAGATAGGTGTTTGGTAAAAGTTAATCCCCTGACACTGATGCTGTTACTGCTGTCAATGGAAGGATGAAGAATTAAACACTATTATTCACAGTGACTTTTGAGACTCCATATGAAAACTGATTGTTTCAAGGCTGATTTATATCAATTTTAAATCAGCATACTAATCAGCTATACCATGAACAAATTAGTTTTTCTTTCTGTATCCTAAAAACTAGAGGAATGCACATTTACAATTTTTCAGATAGGATTCTTATAGTTCCTGGCTGGCCTGGAGCTCTCTCCATAGAGTAGGTTGAACTTGAATTCCCAGAGTGTTCCTGGGTACTGAATTAAAGACGTTTGCCACTTTTCTTGAAATTTAAAAACAAAGAAACAAACTCTCTTGAAAGGAAGTTAGGTAATATATATGGCAGGCCTGAAATAGTCCTTCCTCAGACCAGGTAGAATTTAATACAGCTATGTTAAAGAAGTAGACAAGGTCAGCAATGTAACTGAATGATAATGTAAGGCCCTGTGTTCAATCACCCGTTGCACAAAATTAAAAAAAAAAAAAACTCCCTAAATTGTTTTGGTACCTATGTAAAATATTACTTGTCAACACTAATATTGTATTTAGATGAAGTCAAAATTCCTCTTTCTTTATTAGTTTATTCATATTTATTAAATATTTTTCTTGTTGATCCTGCTTCCCCACCCTCGTGCAACTTCCTCTGGCCACCACTTGCCCATCTTCTGTCTCCTCCTAACATTCCCCACTCTGCATTGACATCACCCTGTCTGCTCTCTTTTCCACTTAAGAGCTGTCTTTCTTCGCCCATGGTTGCCTTTAAGGGACTTTTGCTGTCTGGCATGAAGTTTGCCGGCTATAGCTGGACAACACTTGGCACACAGATGGTCAATAGTGATTGTTTTTAAATGAATGAACTGGAAAGTAAAACAAGCAAACAGGCAAAATACCCCAAGACACCCTAGTTGTGATGGATGCTGTGAGTGCCCATAGGATCTCCTTAAAAGGATGAAGCAAAAGCTGGGCATGGTGGTGATCATGCCTTCATCCCATCACTTGGGAGGCAGAGGCAGTCATATCTATGTGAGTTCTAGCTCAGCCTGGTCTAAAAAGCAAGCTTCAGGACACTCAGGGATACACAGAAACCCTGTCTGGAGAAAGGAAAAGCAAACACCACCACCATCACCACCACCACCACCAAACAAACAAATGAAGGAAAAAAGAAGGCCAAAACATCCATTTGTCAAGATTGGAAATACTGCCAACAAACAATTCTCAGTTGAATTTTCTCTTTGTGTTTGCTAAGACTGCAGAGAGCTCCCTAGCTTAATAGCATGCTTAGTTCTTGGAGTACCTCATACCCAGTGACCTTCTGGCATAACATGTAAAAGCAATAGCTCTTAACTTCAACTCAGAACAACTCTGACAAGCCACTTTAGCTTTAGTGTTCCCTCTGGGGTCATCTCAGGCCTTTGATGGAAGGACATTGCTGGCCAACTTCTCCCCCAGCCTGTTTCTATTTCTCTATTCTCCTGAATGCTAATGTAGTCCCAACAAATCTCTAATATATTCTTTACTGGAACTACAGAGTGAATTAAGCATAATAGCCAGAGACAGGCAACTGTCCACAGGAACACAGGACTACTTTTCCTCTAGACCAATAAATGGGCTCTTTTGTGTCCGAACAGAAGTGTTTTCTACAAGAACCTGTGGATAGAGGTCATGGAAGGAATTGTAGAAGGGCCTAAGACTTGTACCTAAGCTATTTAGTATGGTGTCCTAGTTAAATGAGTGGACTTGGGAATCAGACAGATGCAATTTCATAAGCCAACACTGCCATTTACCAGCTGTATGACTTTTCTTTCTTGGTCTGGATTTCATTGTCTCCGAAATGGGATTCAGAAGAAGAAATGCCTGCTTCTTACTTTGTTATGAAGGTCACATGAGATAAAAGAGGCACAGTTCATAGCATGGCATGAATTTATGTTTAATCAAAAGGAACTTCTGTTATCTTGAGGCACTGAAGCTCTGCACCTCCTCCTGCCCCATCCCACCTGTGCTTCTTCCCTCCTATGTGGGGTCGATCCTCACAGGCTTGATAAAATTCCCTTTCAAGGCCTGCTGCACAGACTCCAGCTTGTGTAGCCTGAAAGCACAATGAAAGGGTGGATGTTAACGCACCACCCTGTCCACCTCCTACTTCTTTCGTTCCTCCCTTGATCTCTCCGTCTTCCTCTTTGTACGTACTTTGTTCTTGACATATTGGGAACCCTGCGTTTTAATGGCCTGTTGTACATTGCTTGTCCAGGAGCTGTTAGGTTAAGGAAGAAGCCTGTTTAGACAGGTTGTCAGGTCAAACGAGAGACGGGAAAATATCCTAAATCAGTGTGCTTACACTTACCCCTGGGCTAGTTTTTCTGGGGCCATGTTCTAGCCTTCGAGTAATTGGAGTGTGGGGCTATGAGCCGGGTGGCTGTCAGAGTGGCTTTTGTTGGAAGAAAGACAACGCAATTATTTATGGTAACCATTGCTATTTACCCGTGCACACAAGTGTGTGTGTGTGTGTGTGTGTGTGTGTGTGTGTGTGTGTGTGTGTGTGTGTGTGTTTTAATGAAAAGGCTCTGTGCTGATGAAGGCTCATCTGCTGCTGCAGCCCAGGACAGAGACCTGGAACAATTAAGATGATTCAAGTCCTCTTACCTTTTCCCCAGCTTCTCAGGCAACAGCACGGCTAGTTACTTAAAGAGCCCTTGGGCCTTAGCTGGGGGAGGGGGATGGGAGCAAATGTCCACAGCCTTGAGAGTAGGAAAAACAGCAGGTGGGTTGCTAGGGTGATTGTCTAGAAATAACAACAGAAGCCCATTTCAAGGCAAAACCAAAACAGACGGACAAAAAGAAACATCCCCCTCTCCTCCAAACAAAAGCAAAACCAAAAAACAAACTAACGACAGAGCAAGCCTTCCAGAGGTGCTGACTTAGGCCAGAAACAAGAATAAAAGATCAGAAACCACCTTTCTATTACAAAACTGAAGCACACACACACAGGTGCACACGTAACAATTTTTTTTGAGATAGTTACAACCATGGTTGATTTAATGCTGCACTATGCCACAAGAACAAACTACGTCCCATTTGAATGGAAAACTCCAAATATGGTATTTACTTTGATAGTTGGTACTTCTCTTTGCATCCTTGTCCATTCCTACCATCATAGCTGAAATTCAGACAAGGACAGTTAAAGAATCTTGTTCAAACTGTGAGGAAGGCATTTCTCTAGGCCTGCAGCTGTATCTGGGGCTAGACTTAGAAGCATACAGTAACGGGGCTGTGACTTCTGGAGCTCTTCCCACTTCTCCTCTTTTCTCAGCCTTTTATATTTATTCCTTCCACAGTCAGAATCATTAAATGCTACTGCTCTCGTGGCTGGAGCCTGAGAGTGGAAGGGGGCAGAGTAGGGGCATTTCTGACAATCATTTCTGTTAAGAAAGCCAGGATCGGGAATCAAAATAGCTGTCTTTCCCCAAACTAAGAAGGCAGATGAAAGCCTAGGTATTCTAGAACTCCCACCCAATTGAGAAACACTTGACCCAAAACAGAGCAGTAGAAAGTTTTACTGCAGAGACCAATTTCCAGCAGATCCTCTAGCCAGACTCACTCTGCTGCAATTTCTACAATGTCGTAGCAAGAGATTTTTATCTTTGAAAATCCAAACATTTAATAAATGAGTGTAGTGATTTACTTTTGCCCTTTGTAAAGAGACTGAAATTTTTTACCAAGAAAAGGAACCTCGATTACCTATTTAAAGATGCTGAAAACCAGGCCTAGTGGCATATACCTTAATATCAGCAGAAGCAGGCAGATGTCTCTGAGGTTGAGCCCTGTTTAGTCTATAGAGTGAGTACCACAACGGCCAGAGCTACATAATGAAACCCATGTCTCAAAGGAAAAAAGTTTGTGTAAGAGAAGATGTTTTTAAAAAGGCATTACCAAATGTAGTGGTGGTGCATGCCTTTAACCTCAGCACTCAGGAGGCAGAGGCAAGCAGATCTCTGAGCTTGAGGCCAGCCTGGTCTACAGACCTTCTTCAAGGACAGCCAGGGCTACACAGAGAAACCTTATCTCAAAGAGCCAAAAAGGGTTGGGCGAGGGGAATTAACATTTGTCTCCTTGTGATAGGAAACACATGTGAACGTTTATATCGTTGCCTCACACCTCCATCTATTAAAAACGTCATTAGCTGGTTTCTCTTAATTGGCTAGAATTTGCAAAACCCCAAATATCTAGTTTTTGGTCTCTAGCTGGTCCCTTTCAAAACCATAGAAAACTGTTCACTAATATAATGACATAGTGAGCAAGTGGCAGGCACCATGGTAGGGAACACAAGAAACACAAATCTAAAGGGCCCAGCCTTTGCCTGTAAATTGTGTGTTGTCTAAGGAAGGAGTAGAGAAAGTGACCAAGACTGGAAAACATGAGAGTGAGGAGAGGCACATGTAGTTGATGTGTTTTTTTTTCCAGTTAGGAGGCTGAGTGTTGACATGTGTTGTCATTCAGTCCTTAGAAGAACCCTTTTAGGTGGGTTGATAGAAATATACTATGGTTAAGCGAGTTGTTGAGGTCTCATAGCTCGTAATCAGCAAAGACAGAGTCTAAACCCAAACAGTCTGGTGCAAAGTGTTCACCTTCCTCCTGGAAATGTGGCAGGAAGCTGAGGTTGGGCGTATGGAGATGGTGTTCTTACGGAAGAGTCAAGAATGCTCCAGATGAGATGACAGATGGAATAGACTTGCCTACGCCATGATGGGTATGTGTGGAAACCCAATTCGCACACAAATCAGAAGGCTGAGAGGAAAGCAAGAGAGCACATGGCTCCGTGGAAGAAGAGCAAACACTGGTCTAGGATGGTGGCACTGAAAGCGTTTCCATAGTGACTGTGTTCCAACCTTGATGCTCCCTGGAACTATAATGGGCAGTCCAACGATCAGGGTGTCAAGGTCAAGGATATTCAGGAAGCATCACAGACTCGGAAAACAAGCAGGTATCTCTGCTCCCACATTTGCAAAAGCCTCTCACCTCTTTATGTATGAAACTCCACGAGAAAATAAGACGCGACCACAGACTTTCCCCGATCGGAATGGAGAACTCAGAGAACGAGTCCCAGGGCACACGGTCTAGGAGTTCCAGTCTTGCAGGGGCCAGGTCAGGCTATCTGGAGCTCTGAGTCTGCTGAGCCTCTTATCATAAGGTCAGAGAATCTCTGCTTTGGGCGGCAGACAGCGGGTTTGATATTTAGTGCTTTCCTATCCATTCAGCCTCTGCTCTTGCCAGTTATTTATGCGCGGTCCCTAGAATCCTATCTCTTGGTCCTCAGTTTTCGTCTAAAAATTGTAGACTCCTACTTCAGTTCTTCCCGTTCTTCTGAAGCCATCCTGTCACTCTAGCGCTCATTGCCTTTCATGCTTGACCTTTGAACATGGGGATCTGTTCACGTGAACCTCAGATTGGCCTAATTTCGACTGCTGTTTCTCCTGACTATACCAGCCCCATCCTCAGTGCTCCAGCCATCTCTTTTGTGTTTTCTTTCCCCGCCTTTCTTTCTGCCCTTACATCACTTAACATTTATTTTGTGCATTTTACAAGAGTCCGAAAATTATAGGGTTTAGGATAGCCATTCATAACTCATAGCTTATGTCAAAGTCCTGAAGCAATTTGTAGAAGTTAGGACAAGTGTCTGCATCGTAGCTAAACAGTCGAAAATAAGCTTACTGGAAGGTCTACTGTGACTCGTAAGTAATATTTTTCACTTATGTTTTCAAATGTATGTAGATCCTGTTGGGATTGATAAAAAACTGTCTATGTGTCTGTGGACTACTGAAACACACAAAACCTATTTTAATTTATACTGAATGATCATTGTTTTTGTCATTATATACATTCTCCTGTGTATGTGTACGTGTATGTGCATGCTTATGTGTATATGGGTATATGTGGTATTCACATGTATATACATGTTTATCTTTGTGAATGTTCCTGTGTGTGTGTATGTGTGTGTGTTTGTGTGTGTGTGTGTGTGTGTGTGTGTGTGTGTGTGTGTGTGTGTGGTCCTTCCGTTTTTGCCTACGGAGTACTGGGATTACAGGCATGTGGCTCAGTGTTTAGGTTCTTTTTACAAATATGCTAGGAAGCGCACTGCAATGCTTCCTGACTGCAACTCTCTCATCTTGTATTTTTAAATCAACATGTTAGATAAGGATCATTGTCTCATTCGTCTCTATACTTTTTACTGTAAAAGGGGGTTGTTTATACCATCTGAACCTCATGTGTGAACTGAATTGGATCCGGATTCGAATTGAACTTCTGGTAGAAATGAGCTGTGCGCCTTTGATTATGTCGCCTTTTTCATTTAATGAACTCTCTCATTGCTTCTCTATGTTTTGAGATTATCCTATAACTACACCATCTACCTCTTCCCTCCTCTCCCTCCAAGCTCTCTCATAAAGGCCAAGAAGCTCTCTTTCAACTCCTGGCCACTTATTTCATTAATCATTATTGCATGCATATATGTATCTGTTGATACATATATATTCCTAAACTGCTAAGTCTATATAGTGGTACTTGTATGTAAGTTTTCAGAGACGATAATACACAAAGGACTACAGGCAACTGAGAAATATTGAGAGCAAGAGAAATTGTCTTCTTTTCAGAAGAGCATTTCCGGCTGCCCTTATTAGTTTTATAACCTTAATTCCTTTAGCTGAAAATGGGAGCCATCAGACATCATTCGTGGATTTCTATGGTGACTGAACAAATAATGAATGTGGAATCATATAACAAACTTTATGGTTGCCTAATAAGCAATTATTAACATTGCTCATAAATAATAGAGTAGAGGGGCTGATGAATAGCTTCCGTGTAACCATGAGGACCAGCATCATGTATTCCAGCATGAATGTAACAAGTCAGACATCCTGCAAATTCCTATAACTCCAGCTCACAGAGATCTGATGCGTCCTTCTGGCCTCCCCTGGGTCATAGACATGCATGAGTGTGCATCCCCTTCACGTGTGTACATACACTTTCACAAACACATAGATACACACATAAGTAAATAAAATATATCTTTAAATAAAATAAAGAAGAAAAAACAAGGAAGGTAACAAGATGACATTAGCCACAAATTAGACAAAGATATAGGGGTTATGGCTATCAAGGAACATTGAAAAACTCTGCATTGGGGCTGGAGAGATGGCTTAGCTGTTAAGAACACTGGCTGCTCTTCCAAAGGACCCATGTTATATTCTCAGAACCCAGATGTTGACTCTCAACTCTTCCTAACTCCAGTTTCAGGCAATCCAAAGCCTTCTTCTGGCCTCTTCAAGTACTGCATATACTTGACGGACTGACAGACATGCAGGAAAAACCCATACACATAAAACATTTTTTAAAAGACCACTATCTGTGACTTCATATCTTCCAACATATCACTGGCTCTTTTTTTTTTTATCTTTATTAACTTTGGTATTTCTTATTTACATTTCGATTGTTATTCCCTTTCCCACTTTCCAGGCCAACATCCCCCTAACCTCTCCTCTCCCCTTCTTTATGGGTGTTCCCCTTCCCATCCTCCCCCCATTGCCGCCCTCCCCCAACAATCACATTCACTGGGGGTTCAGTCTTGGCAGGACCAAGGGCTTCCCCTTCCACTGGTGCTCTTACTAGGATATTCATTGCTACCTATGAGATCAGAGTCCAGGGTCAGTCCATGTATAGTCTTTGGATAGTGGCTTAGTCCCTGGAAGCTCTGGTTGCTTGGTATTGTTGTACATATGGGGTCTCGAGCCCCTTCAAGCTCTTCCAGTTTTTCTCTGATTCCTTCAACGGGGGTCCCATTCTCAGTTCAGTGGTTTGCTGCTGGCATTCGCCTCTGTATTTGCTGTATTCTGGCTGTGTCTCTCAGGAGAGATCTACATCCGGCTCCTGTCGGTCTGCACTTCTTTGCTTCATCCATCTTGTCTAATTGGGTGGCTGTATATGTATGGGCCACATGTGGGACAGGCTCTGAATGGGTGTTCCTTCTGCCTCTGTTCTAAACTTTGCCTCCCTATTCCCTGCCAAGGGTATTCTTGTTCCCCTTTTAAAGAAGGTCACTGACTCTTTCAAAGTTGAGCATACAATCATTAAATGGATGGATGATTAACAGTGCTGGTCAGTGCTATAAGACACTAGCTGTAGTTTAGCCACTCTACACTTGATCTTCCTTCTGAATGTTTCTGAGACGATTTTGATGAAGGATAAGGAGGTGAATGGAATCTATTATTTAATTACCACCAATCTAATGGCACTAGTAATATTCAGGGGTGGCATTTGGAGGTAACAATGCTTGGACCATGATAATCAATCAAGCTGATGTTGCAATATGATCTTATGTGTGTTGGTGGCCTGCAACTTCCTTTGCTCATTTCGTCCTCTTGCTTTTTAGCAAGTCTATGAGCTAATCAAAAGCCTACCAACAAATTTAATTTTTTTTTGTTTGTATTTTCTAGAACCAGTTCCTGATGTTTGTAATCAAGACTGCAGCTTGGCATACCCGTGGTGGATTTGTTTCGTGCAGCTTGTCTGTAGGTTCCAGATCCAATGGCTTGTAGCAGACCCTTTCAGCCCAGTCCTGTAGGAGAAACTTAACCAAGCAGGCCCAGCTGCAATGCTGGCGCATACACCGCTGATACTTCCTTTTGGAGCCAACCTAGAATCTGTCCACGTGACCCCTGAAGCTGGATCAGGCATTAGAGTGAGCCAAGAGAAAGAGAAAGCACCACATCTGGCTACTTGACAGCCAATGCGATGCTGGGTGGGAGGTATAATGGTTTGTGCAGTTCTTGCAATAAATGAGTCTGCTTTGGCAACTTGCCTGACTCCCCGAGTCTGTGTCATTGATTCTGCACATTCTTACCCCTACCCCCAAGGGTCTTGGTTTGGTGCCTAAACAACAAAGTCCCCCACGCACTGTAGAGCCTTTGTCATTGACATAGCCTACTGATACATGAGTCTTCCTGCTGGAGCAGTTAGTGTCCAACTCAGATCACCCCACATTTCCTCTCTGCACCTTTAGGACTACTTGGGCTATCAGATGCTAAGAGTGGATTGGCCTCGGACAAGAGGCAGCTGAGTTGTGACTGGTTTCTCTCATCCTCTGCAGACCCATTTGCATACTCGGTTTAATCTGCAGAAGACAAAACCAGCTCAACCCTTCAGTGGGTTGAAGGGTAATGCTGGCTTTCAGCTCCTCTGCCTTCTCTTCCTCACACTGCCTCTCTGTCTCAGTTTATACTGTTGTTTGTTGTGGAAAGGGACAAGACAAGGGTGAGTACTGCTTTTTTAAAAAAAAATCCCAGGCTCCCTGAAAGTGCTCAACAGATCCCAGATGCGTACAGAGTGCTCTTGTTTTGTTTTCGAATTTCAGATGTTAATTATAAGGAAGAGAATTAGGCATATAAAACAAATTACATTGGCAGCGTTTACTTCACTTGTGCACAACGGGGCCCAGGCTCCCCTAATGAGATGTGACTACAGATCATTGTGCTTCCTGCAAACAGCCAATTGCTTCTAATGGGGCAGAGTCGTCCCTGTGCTGCCTGAGAATTAGCCACAGGTGTAGCATTTGACTTGGGAAAGCAGCACTGTCTAGGGAAGTATGGTTAGGTCAACAGCAAGGAAAGGAAGGGGTTGAGGAGAGGAGAGAGAGAAGGAGAAGTTTCAGTGCTCGTTGATAATTTCTATCTGCTTCTTGGCCTCTGACTATAATGCTTAATCCAAGGAAAATGTGATACTTCTATATCTTTTCTATAGAAAGTAATTTTATAGCTGGGAAAGGATGCAGGCAATGAATCCTATCTTCTTGTCAACATTTGATAATATTAATGTCTGCAGCAAAGAACAAACACCCACTCTTCCATGGGTCGAAAGCTGTTTGTGGGCTAATTGGAAAACAATACTTAATGTTGTTCTTAATTAGAATTAATTACAAGACCCCACTGAAGAAATAAGTACATATGTGTGATGCTAGGACTTCACACTGTGATGCTAAATTTCCTTAAGAAAGCTGGCCCTCATTCTATCGCACCTTCTAAACCTACAGGGCTCAACAAAAGCAGCTCTAGTTACCAATAAAATATCTATACCTAGGTATCTCTCTGTGTCCTTGGTGGGCTTGTATTGATGATATTGATTTAAGCCTAGGTAAAACAGGCTAATTGGTAAACTAGAAGGCAAAACAGTGTTGGGACCGAGAAGCATAGAGGAAGGAACTAATTTCTTGGTCTTACTTGATACTAACTGGCCACAGCTCTTTGACCTGTCAATCAAAAGGTTCTTTAAGCCCAACACTCCGTCTGATTCTCTAATTTTCCAGACCTGGCATTCTGCCTTGAAATTTCTAACTGTGAAACGAAAGGCAAGTTTTTGGAACTAAAGAATATCCCAGATAAATGACTTTTATTGAATCTTTAACTTTGTTTGGGGGCAGTCAGTGATAATTAATCTACACAAAAACCTGTTTTTGTCAAAGAAATAACAAAAGAAACACTGAACTAAGTCAAATGCACAATTATTTTGCAAACAACCAGTTAAAAAGTCATGACTAAATACTAGTTTGGATGAATCAGGCTATGTTCTGCAAAACAATATGCTTGTTTTCATGTAGACAGAGTCATTGTTTTCTGCAAGATTTCCAAAGTCCTATTTTGAGGATTCCCAAGAGAGAAGTTTGGGGTGAGAGAAGCCTTAGGAATGCCGAATGACAGCTCCATAAGGTGTCCTCATAAGAGGATCTTCATAGTAATTATACACTTTGCAATGTTTGATTTTATTTCATACTGGAATCCTTTTTTACTTTTATAGTTATTGTTATTATTAATTTTATTCTATGTATATTGTTATTTTCCTTATATTTCATGTATGTCTGTCGGTGATGTATGTGCCCAGTACCCTCAGAGGCCAGAAGTTGCTTTCAGACGCACTCTGGACTGAAGTTACAGACAATTGTCAAATGTCATGTAAGTGCTAGGAATCAAACCTGGCTTCTCTGCGAAAACGGCCAGCAGGATTCTCAGTGGCTAATCCACCTCTAACACTTGGAAGCCCTCTGAATTAGTATGCATCAACAGCTTCTGAGACACTGGTACACCACAAAATCTGGGTAATAATATGCTGCTAGGACCTGAATATCCATGTCCCTCTTAAATTAGCATGTTATAACGTAATCACCAGGGGCTGGAGAGATGGCTCGGTGGTTAAGACTGCTCTTCCAGAGGTCCTGAGTTCAATTCCCAGCAATCACTTGGTGGCTCACAACCGTCTGTAATGGGATCTGATGCCCTCTTCTGGTGTGTCTGAAGACAGCAACAGTGTACTCACATACATTAAATAAATAAGGAAATAAATCTTTAAAAAATAAATAAAAAATAAAAAATAATGCAATCACCATGTTAAAGCTATTTGAAGTTGGGCATTTTGAAACGCAATTAATTCCTGAGGGTTTTGGTAAGAGGTCACAGCAAGACTCTTTTGCCCTTCTTCCAGGTGGAAGGAAGTACAGGAGGACCTTTATGAGCTCTTCATCAGCTTTGCAGTACTTGTAAAACTTGGGCTTGTATTCCTCAACCTCCAGCAGTACGAACGAGCATTTCTATTGCTTATAAATTACCCAGTATAAGATGTTTTGTTACAGTAGCTCAAATTGACTTAGATATATGTTGTGCAATTAGAACTGCTGAAAAATCTAAGCCAAAATAAGGGAGAAGGAAGGATAAATCGGGAAAATAGTGAAGAATGGTGGACGCAGATAAATTTTGTAATGATTAGATTCTCATAGTGTTTGAAACTGCTCACCATTAAGAAACTAATAGTAACCCCATAAGAACAACAATGCCAACCAACCAGAGCTCCCAGGAATTAAAGCACTACCCAAAGACTGTACATGAACTGACCCGTGGCTCCAGCCTCATATGTAGCAGAGGATGGCCTTGTTTTGCACCAATGGAAGGAGAAGCCCTTAGTTCTGCCAAGGTTGGAGCCCCCAGTATAGGGGAATGTTGGGGAGGGAGCAGGAAGAGGGGATGGATGGGGAGGAGAACACCCTTATAGAAGCAGGGGAGGGGGATGGGATAGGTGACTTATGTCCAGGAAAGGGAATAAAATATTCCCTGAGGTGTAAATAAGAAATATCCAATAAAAGAAAAAAATGAAACTAATAGTAATTAAACTGAACTAAATGATTACTTATAAGAGTCAAATGCAAAAACCAAATACTATGTCAAAAGTAAATTTTTGAAAGAGACAGTTATTTTGCTGTTAGGCTAAGTATTTTTTTTTCGTATTGTACAATTTAGAAAGAGATAAAAAAGATTAGACACAGAGAGTGTGGTTTTATTTTTCTCTCTTTAGTAGCTACTAAATCAAACTCCATTAATGTGAACAAAAAAAATCTTCTTTCCTTTGTGCTATGAAAACAATAGCAGGTAAATTTCTAAGAGTCGTGAAGAGCATCGTGGGTGTTAAGTTGTTGTGATTACTGATACGAGTTGTGCCTGCACTAAGCAAAAGAAAATCTGTTTTATAAATGACCACTAAATAGTAATTTCTCTAGAGAAAAAAGAAACCCCTGCAATGTACTAAGTAACACAATAAATAAAGATGCGAGGGTCACAAGTTCCCAGACTAGGGCTATTTCTCATGTGGTAGGTATATTATTTTTCTCAAAGTCATGAGATATGTATGTCCATCAACAAAGCAAACACCTTAGGGAGATATCTTAAGATGAGTAAGAGGCTTTATTCCCAGTGCAGTTTTTGTGCTTATTTATTAGAGATACCACACCAAACTCAATTTATTATTTTCTATTCCATTTAATAATGTCTTTGTTCTTTCTTCCTTTTCCCAGTTGCTTAGCACCCACTATCAATGATGTCAAAAGATGGCAGGAAGGAGAGAAAGAAGGATTTTAAAAAGAAATCACAGAATAATTTATCAGCAGGAGTCTTCCTTGAATGCCCTGCAATTTTGTTCTCAAGTAGGAATTTTCAACCCTAACAGAGTGGATCTTTGTCTCTCAGGGAAGGGGATAGTTCTCTTCTCGGGTTGGTCAGAGCTCCAGGCAGCCTTGCAGCGCGGCTATCTCTCACCATAACTGTGACTGTTATGCTTCTACTTGAAAAGACATGGGATTTATGCTGTGCAGCACGCACAGATGGGACACTGGCCTGTAAAGTTTGATTGATAGGATTCACAGGAGGCTGCCCAATGCCACATGAGTCAAAGGCCTGTGTCCTCACCCCAACCTGCAGCCCAGTCTCTGAGGCAAGCTGCCCCACTGGAAATGGATTTGATCACCTGAGACCGGCAGGCTACACTTTTCAATTTCATTCAGTTCAGTCATGGCAACATAGAGCAGCTCAAGCTCTTTGGGGCAGTCTGTGAGCTACATCTTCGCCATTGGCTCTTGCCAGCTGTCTAATCTTAGCTTGCAAAGGTGGAAACAGCACTCTTTGGCTTGAGAGGAGACGGGAGAGGTGAGGCCTGCCTTGTATTTCATATTGTAATGAAAGGATGGTCACACGCCAGCAGGATATTAAAACCATAAATATCACAAAAGATGAGTTCACAAACATCGTTTCCTAAGAGAAATCTTTGCTTATGCTCTGGATTAGGTAAGGGACCTTTGTTCTGAATTCCTTTTTCATGGCTTTCGCTGTCATTGTCATGAGTGAATCCATTATCTGAAGTATCATTTGCCTCTTGTTAGTCCTTAGTTCTATAAATACAAAGACTCTTCTGTCTTCTCCCCAGCACAGAAGGCAATATTCTTTTCTCTTCCTTTCTTTTTTCTTTCATTCCTTCTCTTTCCTTCTCGTCATGAATAATTTACATCTAAAGCCATTAGGCAAGGAAAAATGAAATCGGTATCTGCAGTGGAAGGGGGAGGAATTCGAAGGTCTAGGCCTGGAGATGAGAGGCCTAGCAGGGCCAAGAGGGAAACCTATGCTTTCATACAGCTGAAGGACAAGCCAATTTACCTCGTGTCCCCTGGCAGCAAACTCTTGACCTACTCAGTCTCTTTGGGGTTAGGTGGGACGTGAGGATGTTGGAGAGGGCCGGACACGTGTGAATATACTTAAAACACATCTGCTAGATTGACCTTCCTCATTGTTCCAGACAGTTCTTGTGCCATAATAGACACAGATTACTAATTAGTTTCCTTTGATGGCCAGTAGTGTCCAAGCTAATTGCATTTTCAACTGGCTGTTTGGGAATCATGAAAACATGTGTCTCTGTGTGTGCGTTCACATACACCATCTTAGGTGATAGAGAGGCTCCTGCCCTCTACATCCAATTCTCCCTCAGGCCTCAGTTTCGTCTTTCATTAAGCAGGGTTAATGATAACTTCGTTAGTGAGATTGTGATATTAGAGCAGATAAGCTAACTGTGTGTATTCATTATGGACTTCTGGTATTGCAGCTTCAGTGTGTGTGTGTGTGTGTGTGTGTGTGTGTGTGTGTATTATACACAGCAGTCTAGCAAGGCTAATAGATTCCCTCTCAAAAGAGTGTTTTTAAAATGCACCCAAATACATAAGGCTAAAACTCAATGATTTATTGTGAAATTTAGCTCTAAAATATCAGTAAATGCATCTGTAATATCGTAATTGGTTTTATTGATATATCTAATGAAATATAGTAACAGACTTAATATACCTGCTGTAATTTTGAAGCAAACATGAGTATAAGTGATATTTATTTATTGGGAACGTGATGTGATATAAATGAATATGTAACTTTATTGATGACAAGGACATAGGTGCTACTAATAGCCATAAACAGAAACCACTAAGTATTACTCGGAAGTTAGTATAAACAACAAAAAAATGCGGATGGTCTTTCCCATTTAAACCCTTAATCTATGAGAGCTGCGGCGGTCTACAAATCCCCGTACTCTTTCACCTCCTCCAAAAATAAGAACCAGAGTCTCTCATGAAAACTGTGGGACTTCCTGTCCTTCCCTTGCCTCAGTCTAGAATACCAGAAGCAATGCTTGTGGCTGTTTATGCCGTTCTCTGTCTTAAGTCTGATGTGTTTGGGGACATGAGGTAGATAAGCCTGTGTGTGCTTATACATGGAGAGACCTTTGAAATATCCATAGTGTGCTTCATTGCTTGACATGGAGGATAATATGCACATGCCCAGAATCCTTTACAGTTTGTCATTTCTGACTCTGAACATGGATAGGCTTGCTTCAGAGGAAACGAATGCCATCATGGCCTCTTGTGTTAGTAAAACAATCTCCTTAGCCTCCAGCAAGCTATTTTACCTCTGAACTTTATTTATAAACACCCCACAGTTAAGGCATCTGCTTCTTCATGTTAATTTTCCATGCCTCAGCCTTCCAACCCAGAAGGCAAGTTTCAGGCTGCAGGTAGGCCAAAAGAGAGAAGCAGGTTGTAGAAGATCAAGAGTGGCAGAGAGAGACTTGCCACAGGCCCTGTAGCAAGGGCAGATGGAAATTCTGGGGAGGTGCCATTTTATTCCTGATCTCCCCTGGAGGTTTCTAGGGTATGGATGAGAAGAGGAGCCAGGAAGCCTGAAGTGAGCACTGGCAATCCTGGCCTTCTGCTGGGACTGCAGATGCAAATGAAGTAGAGAAACCCAGACTCTGGGAAGAGGATTCAGGACATTTCAATCTGGAGAAAAGAGAAGCTGCAGACATGAGGATAGCAGTTCTTCTGGCTTTTGTAATTGAAAGGGATAAATATTATGTGTGTCCCTTTTCTCAGAAGCTGGCTTCTCCTCTAGGCTCAGAGGGAACCTGTAAGAAACAGTGAGAATCTCGGAACTTTGCAGCTATTGGAGCTGACCTGGTTGGGCCAGCCGCTGGCTGGGCTCTTTGCAAACACTCTGACTCCCTTCTGTGGGTGAAGTGTGAAGGAAACTGGGTCACTTGGAAGTGAACACAAAGGCAAGAGAAGACTAGATGCAGTCCTGGACTGGATTGTGAGGCAAGCTGGAAACCACCAAGGATCAGACCGAGGAAGGACTCCTTGTCGTCTCTCACTAACAGTGGAAATTATCCACTGGGAGAACTATTCTGAACAGAAAAGGAAAAAGATGGTGTGCCAGACTGCCACCATTGATATGTTTTGTAAGGCAGTGGCATGATGCAGCAGGAGAGGCTGCCTTAGCAGGCCCAGGCTGAGAAATCCCCCTCTCTGAGGTACCAGCCATATGACAACAGGTCTAGTATAAAATGATGTTTATTTGGGGACATGAGAAGGTGGGTTGAGAAGGGAGTAGAGGCAGAGACAGAGACAGAGAGAGAGAGAGGGAGAGAGAGAGAGGGAGAGAGAGAGAGAGACAGAGAGACAGAGAGAGGGAAAGAGAGAGAGAGAGAGACAGAGAGACAGAGAGAGAGAGAGAGAGAGAGAGAGAGAGAGAGAGACAGAGACAGAGAGAGAGAGAGAGAGAGAGAGAGAGAGAAAGAGAGAGAGAGAGAGAGAGAAAGAAAGAGAGAGAGAGAGTCCTTTTATAGCAAGCCAGGCTCCTACCTGGCTGTTGCTTGGTAACTGTGGGGTGTAGCCTAGAAGAAATGCTAACACAGATGCCTGTGTAAGGAAAGGATTGTCCATCTAAGGCATCAACCAAGAGTTAGTAGCACTTGCAGTCCCTGGTTTGAAGATGACAGAGGATGAGAACATGATTAATTAAAAAAAACCAAACAAACAAGTTGGCCCAGATGAAAATCAAATGAGTACTAAATCACCAAAGTCTTGGACTCATCAATACAAAACCTTTCTCTGAGTTTAATCTGCTTTATAAAGTATTCATAACACCCGGCTCTGGCTAAAATCTTCCAGCTGATTTTTGCTGTAGAGTTCAACCCAGTCCCAAGTCTCATCCCATTGGGGATCTGTGAGACAAATATTCCCGAACAACCAGCTAGAGCTTTACTTGGTACAGAGATGTTATGCAGCAGTGTGGGCCTTCTGTGGTGGAGGAGTGCAAGGTTCATATCTCTGCTCCTGCTGCTTCTGATAAAAATGTCCTCTTCGGTAGACAACAGTCTATATTCCTGGTTTCATTTTCATTGGACAAATTATAAATTGAGCAAGATTTATTTCATAGCTAACTACTTGGTAATAGAGGGAAGATAGTCCTGGATTTCAAGTTGTTCGCTGTTCAATGCAGCACACCATCCTGTCAGTTGGCCACTTTCCTATCCTTCTCTTATTAGACAAAGAATAATTAATTGTTCCAAAATCATCTCCATCCTCTCCCTTAGTGTCTCCTAACCAATTCCTATGACAATCTCTCTCTCTCTCTCTCTCTCTCTCTCTCTCTCTCTCTCTCTCTCTCTCTCTCTCTCCCCTCTCTCTCTCTCTCTCTCTCTCTCTCTCTCTCTCTCTCTCTCTCTCTCTCTCTCTCTCTCTCTCTCTCTCTCACACACACACACACACACACACACACACACACAACACACACAAACACCCCCATAAGTTTCTTTCCAAAACTTCAGAAGTCAGAGGTGTCTAATCCCCTTATTGGGATTGGAGTTTCAGGCAGTTGCAAATCATTAGGGATGGCTGCTAGGAATTGAACTCAAGTCCTCTAGAAGAGCAGTACATATGCTTAACCACTGAGCCATCTCTCCAGCTCCCCTCGAGAATTCAGTAATCATTTCCAATGGTTTTCCTTTTAAGAAATAACTTAAGGGCTGGAGAAATAGCTCAGTCATTAAAGGCAGGGCTCACAACTGAAAATGTAAGAAACAACTTAAATTGCAACTTTGGTTTAGGCCCAACTCTAGGTACTTTAGCATATATCACTTACCGTAGTCCTATTAATTTTTATATATCAGGGCTGGGCCAGTCTTTGGAATGCAGAAGTTTGACTAGAAAGGCACTGTGGATGGAGTATAAGCCCTGGAGTTAGACTGGGTTTGCACAGCTTCTACATAGCAGTGCTACCTTGGAATGGGGATTGAATCTCTCAAATCCCAAGGTCACTATTTCCAAGATAGAAAACACACACACACACACACACACACACACACACACACACACACATCAGTAGAGGCTTGTGAAATTTATAAAATTATGCATGTCATGCATCCTATACATATTAAGTGAATGAATGAATGGAAACTGGTTTTGAGGAAAGCAACTCGAAGGACTTGTGTGTATATCCTGAAGCACATAAGGTTCTAACACAAATGGAAGATGTACTATGTCTTAACCTTCTGGTTCTAGGGACTTCATTCCCTCTCTTCAAAGCTGGTATTTGGAGTAGTGCTAATGTGAGTCATGACCTCTAGGCACGAGGTTAAGTAGATATGCTTCATCTGAGACATACATGGAGTCAAAGTCAAATTTCTTCTTACAGTTTTTCAGTGTGTGTGTGTGTGTGTGTGTGTGTGTGTGTGTGTACTTATGCATGCATGCATACATGATGTATGCTTGTACCACACAGTACATGTGAAGGTCAGAGGACAACTTTCAGGAGTCTTTCTTTCCAATATGTGAGTTCTAGGTATCGAACTCAGATCATTAAGCTTGGTCACAAATATCTTTATCCACTGGATCATCTCACTGGCCCTGAAATCAAGCATCTCATATTCTGGTTCGAGTCATAATTGCATTATACTTCCAGGGCATTTTCAATATCTTCTGAAGCCCATCTGTGTACCATGTGCTGTCTGTTATGGACCCTTTAGGACTCCATAAATACTGATTGGGAGGTCATAAAAATAGTAGAAAAGAGATTTGAAGATCCGGATGCATTTTGTTGGAAGCAAGTCTGGATATTATTGTAGAATCTAACTCATGAAGTAGTAACTGTTGAATTCTGGTGGCACCAGCCTGTGGAAAGGTAAAATGTAAAGCTTCCAGAGGCATCACACGGTGAGAACAAAGCACTATGTGGCTCCTTCTACAAGAAAAGGAAAATGAAGAGAGGATTCTAGTTTTCCTAAGATATGATGTGTCCCTTGGGTACTGCGTGGGAGAATAGAGAGAGAGCTAGAACTAACTCTCCATGAAATAGAAAATGGACCTGACCTTCGTTATAGTAAATTTTGGGGTACTTGGGAAGCAGTAAGTATAGAATTTCCATCAGGGATCTGGAGATATAAATGTCTGAAGGAAAGCAGGACATTTCAGCACTAGTATCAGGAATCCATGATGATTCAGGGAAAAGACTAGGGTCAAACCAATGATTTATATATCTTCATCTTGAACTTGAGATTAAAGGAATCAAGAAGGCAGATAAATTGGTTGAGGGAAACAATGAAGACATGAAATAGTAGAGGGTCAGTCAGGTACTGGATCTTGAAATAAGTCCACATTTAGGGGCAAGAGGAAGAAGTGAGTCATGCAAGGCAGCTCTAAGAAGTGCAGGTGGAGTAGACGTGGGGGTTTGTGCATGGAAGGGAAATTCTTTTGCATTACCAAAATGTATATCAGAAACAAAGAAGAAACTTAATGGGGAAAATGCTTCTTTTGGCTTGTTTCCAGATGTGTTTTCCTCAGGGATGAAAAGCATGTCAGAGCTCATGACAATAGGAGTATTAGCAGGGACTGTTCACATTGTGGAAGATCAGAAAGCAGAGACAGCAAGCCAAATCAAGGGGAGGTAGAACCTTTGAAGGTCTGCTGTACTGCCAACCAGGGCCTATCTCCTAAAGCAGTGGTTTTCAACCTTCCTACTGCTGTGACCCTTTAATTCAGTTCCTTATGTCGTGATGACCCCCCAACCATAAAATTATTTTCATTGCTACTTCATAACTGCAATTTTGATACCCTCATGAATCATAATGTAAATATCTGATATTCAGGATATCTGATATGTTACTCCTGGGAAAGGATCATTTGACTCCCAGAGGAGTCATGACCCAGAGGTTGAGACCCAGAAGAGAAGGAAGAAATGGGGGAAGAGATAGAAATGGGGATACAGCAGAGAATGGACAGCTCAGAAAGGCAGAGAATGGGAACTGAGGATGCAGTGAGATGTCTAAATATTTAGCAGATGGAGGTAAGAGGGAGCACCTCTTCCTATTGATAGCAGACAGCATTAGAGAAGACAGATGCTCTAGCTGGGGAGAGAGATGGGGGTGGGGTCAGCACACGGAATTCGAAGTCTACTTGAGCTTCAAGATGGATAATTGAGAAAGTCACTCGTGTCTGACAGCCTATTAGTGATTGGACAATGTTTTTTTTTTTTTTTTTTTTTTTTTTGCAAAGACAGATGAGAGAACTGGATAAAATTTAAGTCCAGTTCTAGGATTTTTTAAATTATAGCTTGAATACTTGAATTGGCGACTTAGGAATTTCTACTGTCTGAGCCACGCTAACTTGATGTAAGAGCTATTTATTGTCTTCTCTCCAGACAGGTATATCACAAATCTTTTCAAAGTCTTCAACTCCTCTTACTTCGTTATCTTATTTGATTAACCTCATGGGAAATAAGGCAAGCACTAGTTTCCCAAAGTGAGGCTTTGACAGACAAATGCACATTTCCAAAGGGACAGTGTTTGTGTACAACCATACAAGGACTCAAAGGCATGACTTTTGACTCCTCATTCACTGTTTGTTCTAGACCAGAACTCCTTCTGAAGATATATCCAGAAGTTCTTGCCACTCACTTGAGAGTCTTTTTTATTTTAATCTTTCAGCTTATACAACCCAAGGTATAGAAGAGAATACATCATTTAGGTCAGTATATAAAACAGTTTTGTTTATGTGTTGTTGTGAAGTGTGTGTGTGTGTGTGTGTGTGTGTGTGTGTGTGTGTGCATGCCCATGTTTGTGTTGTGATGTTTGTACACAGACATTTATATATCTGTGTGCATATGTCAGGGAAGGGGCATTTCCAAGTCATTTTGAAGCATAAAGTTTCTCAAATCTCTTGAAGTTTATGGTTGCAGGGCATCTCTTGGGTAGCATAGTTGCCAAAAGCATGGCTCACTGCATGGTTTCAGATGATTTTGTCCCTTCCCCTGTCTTCCCTGTAAAATGAAGTTGATATATTTTGTAGGGAGACTTGGAAGATTAAACTGAGTCAACTGTGGAAACTACTTGAGTATCTGATCTTCCAGTTGTAACACACACTACCCACTGTCACCAGCCAACACAAGCACAATCTGGTGAAGGGTAGCTCATGATGGCTGGTCTACTTCCATGGTCCAAATAGGAATTATTTCTGACCATCTCTTGTGACCTAAGTTTGGCTTGCAGCTACTTCTTTAACCTTGAGAAAAAAATCCAGTTAGGGAAAAATGTGAGAGTGATAGATTTTAAAAAAAATGACTTGGGTAAGTTGTCTGGTATCTTACTTTTAGTTACTATTGATGTGATGAAGCACCATGACTCAAAGCATGTTGGGGAGTAAAGGGGTTATTTGACTTACATTTCCATATCATTATTCATTATCAAATGAAGTCAGGACAGGATCCAGGAGGCAGGAGCTGGTCCAGAGGCCATGGAAGAGTGTTGCTTGCTGACTCGTTTCCTGTGGCTTGCTCAGTCTGCTTTCTTATACAACCCAGGGCCATTAGCCTAGGGATATCACCACCTACAATGGTCTGTACCCTCCCACATCAATCACTAATTAAGAAAATGCTTGCCTACAGCATAACTTTATGGAGGCATCTTCTTAACTGGGGTCCCTTCTTCTCAGAAGACTTTGGCTGTATCATGCTGACTTAAAAGTACCTAGCACATCTGGTTTGTGGAATAGTTAGAGTTGGCATACATGTTCTTGGAAAATACACTACTGTAACTAGGGCCAGTAGAATGACTCTTTCAACAGAAGTGGCTGTAACTTTGCTCATACAGTGGAGATGTAATGACAGAAAGCATGGCAAGAGAGGAAAAGAAGGAAGAAGATGGCTAGTCAGATCAATAAGCACAATGCATCTACCCTCTGCCATGCACAGAGGCACCAGTGTTCTAATTTCACTTCTATTACTGTAATAAATAAAATATTCTGATAAAATGCAACTTAAGGGAGAAAGGGTTCATCACAATTGCAGGCTATAGTCTGCCACTGCAAGGAAATCACAATGACAGCTGGTCACATCACACCTACAGTCAAGAGCAGAGAGAAATAAATACATTCATGTTTAGCATTCATCCAGTTTTTTCTACTCTTACATGAAGTGAAAAATTTTGATTTCTTTGGAGATTCACATAGTCTGGGACCCACTCTCAGAGTCAATCTTTCTACCTCAATTAAACTAAGTAAGAACGGCCCTCCCAGGCTACCCCTAGGCCAACCCAATCCAGAAAAGTCCTTATTGAACCTGTCTTCCAGGTTTCTGGGTTGTATCAAGTTGAGCAGTAGAACCTGACATAACAGTCAGGCTCTAGGAACTGCAGGCAAAAGAGCTGGGAGAAAAACGGTGGGCAGAGGGATAAACAGAGACTGAGGCTAGGAGAAGTGATAATGTTTCTATCCCCTAAAATAAAACACAGCAGACTCTGCTGCACTTTCCTAAATCCAAATGTATGTTGGGGGCTTTTAAAGATGGGTTTGGAAAGTGATTTCCTAAAGCATATTCAGGGAGATACATATGATAAGGTTACATCCTGGGTTCCCATCAAGTTATCATCCTGGTTCGATCATGGCATGGAAGAAACAATTTTAACTGAATTGCTAAATTATACACATGCTTTACGCTGGCCCTCAGCAGCTAAGATTTTGTTTTGTTTCATATGTAGAGTGGTAGGCTAGCCAAGCCGTGCAATTCTGTTTGAGTTAATGGAAAGCATGCTCCAAGGAAGAAGTGACTTAGAAAGACACAAATCATTACCAGGGCATTCAAACTGCAACTCAGAGTGAATTAAGTCTCCTCTAGGGTTGAGAACCAGGAAAAGGCAACTTTTCTGCTTGATGGATTGTGCTCAGGGTCTGAGCGGGTGAGGCTGAGCGGAGCATAGTGTCCTCTTTTGGTTCTTCCTAGCCTGTGGTTTTCTTTACTGCTCACAAAGGCCTCTTTTATCAGGCAAAGGCACAATTATAATTCTTTCTTAAAAAAAAAAACTGAGCCCTGGATCAGTGTGGTCACCACTTATAGTTGTGATGGGGTGAGCATTTGAATAAGGTGTGGTTTTATCACCTATGCTCCTTGATGACTGCAGAGGTTACCCTATGCTTGCCTCTATACTTTCTGTGTCTGCTTTGTAATGTCACATACATATTCTCCCAAGCAAGTATCTCACTGGGAGGGGGCATCCTGTACATTTTTATTTTTTTTAAGTTCCATAAAAGACTCTTCTGTGAATAAGAGCATGAGGATTGTCACAAATCATTAGAATTAATTCTACACTGGGCCAGGGAAATAGATGTGGGGTTTTTCAAAGGTCTGGTAAATACTCGATATGTGTGATGTTCTCAAACTCACCCTCTACTTCAGCAAGATAAGATTAAAACCATTAGCCTGTTTATTCATTAATTCACTCAGAAAATGTTAATGGGAACTTACTGTATGTATATGAACCAGCATTTTAGATATGGAGACTATGGGTTGTATGTGAGGGAGGCAGACAGTAGGTAAGCATATTGCATGTCAGGCACAGAAAAGACACATGAAAAAATACTGCAGGGTAGAAAGATAAATGATAGACTGGAATAGACTGAGAAGTTTGGCAAGATTTTCCCAGGAGGATGGAGATATGCAGGAATAAAATCATGAGGGAGATGTCTTAGATACTTGTTTCATTGCTGTGCAAGGCTGTTGTCGAAGGTAGCTTTAGGAAGTGTTGTTTTAGGCTTATACTTCATGGGATGCAGACCACTGTGGCAGGAAAGGTGACAGTGTCAGGAGCCGGAAGCAGCTGTTCTCACTGCATCCACAGACAGGAAACAGAGAGAGATAATATTTCTTTCTATTCACTTCATCCTTTTTATGAATTTGGGGATCCTAGTCCATGGCAAAGTGGTACCCACATTTCAGAGAGGCCTTCGCATCTCACGTAACATAATGTAGAAAATCTTTCACAGATCTTATTAAATTGACTGTTAGTATAAACTAAGTGGAGACAATTGCATATACAAAGTCCCCAAGGTTTGAGCACGTTGGATTGGAGCCCAATATTCATAGGGAAGATTTGGGAGAGGAAGTCACAAAGGAAGCCAGGACACATACAGCGCCTTAAAATTCTAGTGATACATACATATTTTACTGGTTATGACATAGATATTTTGGTGAGGCAATAAATAGAGAAGCAATATGATTTGAGCTGCCATTTAAAGGAAGCAACTGAAAGGAGGAAAGAGTCATAGAAGCTATGGCATTAGTCCATGGTTTTGGACCAGAGTGGTAGTATAGAAATGTCAAAACAGGTATGGCTGGTCTTTGGATGTTTTCTGGTGGATTATATTTAAAGGCACAGTGCCAAATCAGCTCACCTTGGCAAGAGATATAGCTAGAGTGGGCAAGAGACTCAAGGAGTGATCTAGGTATAATACTCCAAAATTAAAATCAGGAATAAAGGAAGAGAGTTGAAGGAAGAGACAGAGGCATATTGTGGGGAGAGCTCTGTCAAATGCTGCTGAGAGGCTGGGCCAGATGAGATGGCTGTCAGCCTGGGAGTTGCTAACACTGGAGAGGATAATTTAAGTGTAGCGACTGTGGCTAGAAGCCTGATTGGAAAGGGATGCAGGAAGGCAACAAAAGAGGAGGTAGAGACAGCCATGACAGGTACATTTCACCTTAACGTAGCTACAAAATTCATCAGGGAAATGGAGTCCTAACTGGAGACAGTTGTGGAAGCAAGAGAGACTGTTAATGGCCAGCAACAGTTTGTGGCATTTCTTTTTCTCTATTTTTCATTTTTTTTTCAAGATGGGTCTTGCTATGTAACTCAGGTGACTTTGAACTAGCAATCTTCCTACTTCCTGCTCTGCTTGGTGTACTGGGGTTATACATGTTACATGCTACCCAGTCAGTCAGGATGTGTCTATGTAGCTGCTACTTAGCCTGGAGGGAAGTGTTGATGACTGCAGGCAGAATATCTTCAAGATGAGAGCTGATAAGACCTGGAGCCCAAGAAGGAAGCGGCGGTGGCAGAGGCATTGTGGAAAAGTCTTGCTTTGGGAATCCAGAGTCAAGATTAGAGATTCAGGGAGGTGAGGAAGTTGGCAGCAGGCCTGTGTGTAATTTTCACTTCTGATAATATCAGTGTCTTTCAGTAAAGGAGAAGGAAAGTTGGGGGCTGAAGGATGGTGTCCTCCACCTTAGTTTACTTCATACCATAGTATAATGGAAAAAAGTGCCTTCCTGTTTCTCTATTCAAAACACCAGTGATCTCGTGTTCACATATGCATATGACTAAACTTTCTTTTTGTAGTGCTAATGAAGGAATCACAGGGACTTGCACATGCTAGGGAAGCACCTTACCATCAAGTTATACCTCCAGCTAGCCGGGACTTTTCATGAACAATTTTTGGAGAGAACTTGACAATTTCTAACATCATCTTTGAAGACAATCTCTTCCTAATCAAAACACCACACACCGATCACAACCGAAAATGCAATTCTCTCCCTCATGAGGAACATCAAATAGGGTCTTGTTTATATTCTATTCACTTGAAAATGTCTCCCTTTCCCCTTGGGTCTTGAAAGTCCTTTTCCTTTTTAGATATTGACAGCCTTCATTTCATTTCTGATATATTAACATGAGAGGTGACTATGAGTCCAAATATTTCTGCCCTCTTCCCTTGCACATTTAAAGTACTTCAGTGGGCTCCTCAGTAGCTGTCCTCGTCTTATTTTTCTGTGTACAGCGATTGTCAGGCTTGGCTACACATCAGAATCCCTGGGAGAGTTGCGAAAACTCAGAGCATTTGATCCCATTCACATAGTATCTGAATTGATAGCCCTGGGAAGGAGCCGGAGCAAGTGTACTTCAGCAAGGTGATACTGATGCTGATGGCTTCCAGGACACCCTTTTAAAAATGGCCCGGTAGAGCCTGAGAACTACTCATTCCCAGTAGTTTTTGGTAAGGGCCAGGCAACTGCATAACCTCTCACTGGACCTGCAGAAGTGGTGGGGGAGATGCTCGAAGAATGGCTCACTGCTCACTCCAACCCTCTCTCTTGCCCACAGAAGCTCCTGGATGATTCCTAACAGAGGAGACCCAGAGCTGCGCGGACCTTTGACCCCCACTGCATAGCATCTCTGATAAGTCTTCTGTTTGTCCTTCTCTGAAAACAGTCATGACTGCAGCATCCCCAGGCTGCTTTTATGTTTCAAGTCTTGATCCTTTATGCCCCTGCCCAACCTCCTCTCACCCCAAATCGCCTTTCCCAGCTCAGATCCCTGATCTTCGGCTTTCCCCTGTCTGCTGCCAGTTGTTCCCAGTGAGCCCACAGTACAGGATGGATGGGCCTTATAATAACCCCTGCAGGCTGCCGGGAGGCCCAGCCTCCCATTTGTGTCTGGTGAGCCTTTGATTTCGAAACAGATTAGCAGCACAGAGAAGTGAAGCCTACAGGAGAGGGTGGAGGGAAAGGACCAGCTCTCCACATGACACATGCCTGCGGTACATCGTGACTGGCAGGTGAAGGGAAAATCTATTTGCAGCTCCCAGCAAGCTGCATGCTTTCTAAAGCACTTGCATGGCCTAAAAATATCACAAAGGGTGAGAGTAAGAAAACTTTTAGCATGGAGTATTTTCAAAAATTTAAAAATAGAAAGGCCTTTGGTAAATCAGAGTCACCAGTTGCTGTCCTATTCACCACCTACAGGGCTTTCAGGATTCTTAGCAGACAGCAAGGGGATAGTGTGGTGGGAACAGTGACATTATTTCTGGGAACAGAGTCACACCACCAATAGATGGACAGCTGAGTCAACTGTGGAGAGATGCGAGTACCATGTGGTGGGCTGTGCTGATTGAGATCGACAATAAACCAGTCTGGGAATGAATGAGATCCAATAAGTGTGGGCCTTCACTTCTGCCTTGATGAACCACGTCGTCAGGCTTATTTAGCCTTGGTCTAAAATCAGTGATGCCCTGAAGCCTGGAAAAGGACACTACTGCTGTGCCTCTTCTTTTTAGGAGGCTGTGTCAACCTCCCCGTCCCCACAGCCCCTTCATTTACCTTAAGCTTGTCAGGTGGATGGTTTGCTCTTGTCTTTTATTCCTTGATGCTTTTCTGGAGGACATAAACAAATGCCTTGCCCCATGAATGAACTGTACTGAAAATGGATCTCACAGGAAAATTTATCTGTCTGTGACCCAGATAGATCTTGAGCCACGGGAAGTGTAGTCATATCAGCATCATGCAGAGGACAAATGACTTAAATTCTCTAAGGGATCCTATGATTGGGCTCATTGGGGTGCACTCAGTTAGATTGGGAACACAAGTACTCACCAACTTCTCTGGAAAATCAAGGGTAGAAATGTGGACTCCAGGACCAGGAAGAAATTGAATTTATTGTCTAGTTCTGTCCAGTAGTTGAAACAGAGAATGCTCAGTAAATGTTTACTGATTAGACACATAGTCAAGGGTGTTGGACTGGATTTGGCTGGAAATTATTCACTGAGAGATGAAATGAACTGTTTTGGGGTACACCAAAGTCTGGCAAGTTCTCAACACAATTGTGCCTAGTAACACGTCTATAAACACAAGGTTATCCACTGCATGCCAGGCTTCAAGGACAGCTGTTTCCAGAGAGACAATTAGCAGGGTCACTGTGTTAAAAGTGTCAAGAGTGTGCCCAAACACAGTTATAAGCTGACCTCGAAGTATGGCCCTGTATTCCTGAGCAGCCTCCGACCAATGTTATCAGGCCTGGGTGTGTTTGTAAATGCCTATTTTCAAAGACAAATGATTGATACATGCTACAGGTTGCTGAATTCCCATGGCATTCTGAAAATTCCATGAGGCTAGACAGCAGGGATATTGTTAAGATGTGGGAATTTTATTATATTAAATGCAGTCAAAAGTGCCAAGGCTTTATGGAGATACTCAGACACACATATAAGGAGCACAAAATGTCTCTGATGGAATTAACTTAGATATGGGAGACTGGAAGGCTGACTAGTGTCTTGTCAAGAGCTTTATTGGTGAAGATTCGGAAATATGGAATCTTGACACCAATATTTTTAATGTATACTTAAGTCTAAGAAGACTCTAACTTAATGTGTGAGGGTCAGAGGAATTCAGTTACTTTTCAAGGTTTGTCATAGTTTAAGGCATTAAAGTAAGAAACCTGAACTTAGAATGTAAGAGAAGGTCCTTCTATGTTAAAATACTGAAGGCTCTTTTCGTTAATGAGTATCCATGATTTCATGGAAGGTTAGGAGTATTAGGTAAAAGAATAATACTGACTGAGTATATTGTGCATACCTTGAATGGTGTCAGATACTTCATATTCATGGGCATAACTAATTCTTAAAATACACTTTTAGAGTCTGTATTAAAAGAAGCCTTTTTCATTTGAGTAAACCAAAGTTTAAAGAAGTAGTTAGAGTAGCACCTGGATGTTAAATATGTTAATTTGACTTAGAAACAATGCTTGGCTCTATTATCACACCCAAGATAGTCAGCCAGAGTCAGTCAGGGGTCTCAATAGATAGGCTAGACCTTGCCCTTATCTACTACCAGACTACAAGGGCACTGAGTTAAGAAAAGGCCGAGGCTACAATAGCCTTGGTACGTAGTAGAAGGTTATACACAACTTCTTTGGGGATCAGGAAGACCAACAAGCTTGAAATAACAGTGTTCTAGTAAGCAATCTCAAGTTATAAATTAAAACACGAATCAGTACTCGCCTTTCCCTAAGTCCCTACCTTCTTCTATTTGTATCCTTCTTCAATCCATGTTTGGAATGAACCTAGCTTTCTCTGGTTCCAAAAAGGCTCTTAGAATATTTTTAAAAGTCTCATTCCTATGAATTCCAGTATATGAAATAAAGGCCAATAGATAGACATTAAAAGAAGGCCACTGTAAGCCATCAATTGTGATACATGCCTGTAATTCCATCACGTGGGTGATTCAGTAAATTCAAGGTCATATTTGGCTAATCAATAACCTCAAGGCCAGTCTGAGATACAGGAGATCCTGCTAGGAAGAAAAGAAAGAAAGAAAGGGAAAAAGGAAGGAAGGAAAGAAGAAAGAGACACTTCAAGCCACAAAGAAGAAGGCCAATGCATGTTTTGGTTTGTGGAATGAGTTTCTTTAAAATAAGCTAAGTTCTTTTCCTGGGAAGTATTTAACAAAAGTCTACAACTACTTTTGATTTTTTTGCATTGGATAATCTCCATGGGCCTAAAAGGTCCTAAGAGTTCTTGACATATGGCACCAAGGGTGAGATGCTCAGTAGTTGACTAGATTCTTAGCCTTTTCTAACTTGTCATCAAGCTATGACTTTGTTTAGTATGTGTATGATATCCATCAAGACTGATGGCAATGGTGATGAGCCTAAATCTTTCTTCAGGTGAAGATAAAGCTCTAGTGGGTGGAGTGATGGCTCAGTGGTTAAGAACACTCACTGGCTGTTCTCCCGGAGGACCTGAGTTCAATTTCCAGCAGCCACATGATGGCTCACAACCATCTGTAATGAGATCCAATGCCCTCTTCCGGTGTGTCTGAAGACAGTAACAGTGTATTCATACACATAGAAATGAATAAAAGAAAGAAAGAAAGAAAGAAAGAAAGAAAGAAAGAAAGAAAGAAAGAAAGGAAGGAAGGAAGGAAGGAAGGAAGAAAGAAAGGTAGGAAGGAAGCTCTAGGTCATCTCTAGTGGATTATCAAGTGCCAAAAAGAGGATCTGTGGTACAAGCTTCTTTAAGACAAATGAATATGCATGATCCTACTTGATGTTCAGGACATTGAAAACAAAGAAGATTGAAAGCCACCAGAAGGCAGGAAAATCTGTCTAAGTCCTCTCCAGGTATTATCTGTGGCTTGCCGAAGCTCACCTATGAATAGAGCTATGAAATGGCAGAACTGTCATGTGGAAGGTAAGACCATTGCCCTTTTAAGGTGTCTTCTAGTTAAAGACTATGGTTTTTAATGAGGAATCTTTCTCCAGTATAAAGCCCTGTTCTCTGCCAACTCTTTTTTTTTCAGATGAGAAAAACCCTTAACAGACTTTCTCAAGTAACACACATATTAAAACGCAACACACACCAATCCAGTGACTCAGCAATCCACATTTCCCAATTCACCCAATAGAAATGTAAGCTTCATATCTGAAGAATATTTATGCTAGTTTTTGGTCATACTAGTTTATGGCTGATAGTGTGCATTGATAGCATAACAGTAAGTAACTAATGGTGTATTTAGTCAATGAAACACCATACAGCAATGAAAAGATAGTGATGTCCACTATGTGAAGCAATGCTGACACCACCCACAGACATAACAGTGAGTGCAAGAGATTAGACAAAGACAGGTACTGCCCAATCCCCTGTCTACGAACTCCCCACATAGTAAACATAATCTATAATGAAGGAAGTATAAACAATAGTTGTTTGAGGGAGGAGAGCATTAACTGATATTGTGATTTCTAGAACTGTTCTGTACCCCAGTCTGTTGGGGAATAGGTGGAAGCATTTAAACAACTTTGATTTGTCAACTTTTACTGATGTATAAGGCATAGATCACTTGGGAAAAAAGGAGAGTGTGGTTCCTTTCCCCTGGAAACTGAGTTTTTGCTCAGGATTCTTTCGGCATTCCGTGTTACAGAAACTCTCTCAGACTGCTGCATTGGTGAACTGGTTCTAAAACAAAAAAGTTATTGTACTGATACTAATATAACCACTAATTATGGAAGATACCCAATACACCATATGATTATGTGAATTTGGAAAGGCACTGAATTACATTTTGGCTTCCAAGTCTGCATTCTGCTTCCAGCTCCACCAATTATTATATGTACATGGTGCTTTTGTCTCGGGGGGGGGGGGTCTCAGTCTTCTCATTGATACAATGAAAAGCTATTCATCAAATTATAGAACAAATGTTTATGGAATGCCTACCTTGTGTAAGGCATCACATTTAATGTGCCTGGGGAACAGATACATCACTGTCTTACAGAACTGAGAGATTTGACTAAGCTAGGGCATGTGAAACTCCCCAACACAAAGGGCTGGGGGGTGATAAAAATTTGTAATTAAGACTTGATGATTCCAGTCAGTGTTACATTTGGCACAACAAGGTAATATTTTGCCCCAGGAAATCAGTAATTTAAAAAAAATAGTCTTCTCAGTCTTCTATGTATATAACTATTTACATTTAATTGGAAAACTGATTTTGTACTGAAATTTTCAATTTCAAAAGTTCTTTTAGATAATGATGTGTCATGAATTGAGAAAGACTTAACATAGAGTGAGTTGGATATAATATAGTTGTTCAATATTTGGAAATCAAATGTGTTCTGTGCTTAGTTACATTTCCTTGAACCAGAAAACTACAAAATGCGTAAACAAGCACAAATCACATTATTTTTATAGATTCATTTTAAACATGCAAGTAAGTAATTGTTTCTATATATATGGAGGCATTCATGATAAAGGTAATAAAAACATCACCCCATGCCTGCCTATAAGCAGTGTCAAGTTATAGAAGAATGTGTCTTATACTGGGTATGCCTTTAGTAGTACCTAAGACCAGATTTTTAGTTCTCAGTGTTTATGGGCCAGAGTGTAATTCCAGGGCAAGGGAAGTGAGGATATACTATTGCCGCCACTATTGACTGCCAAAGAGCTCAACTTTAGTGGAGACTCTGAGAATCAGGTATTGTAAGTGCCTTTTATACACACAGGGGTCCAGCTGTATCTGTAGTTCCATAGAATCAACCACATTTGGACAGAGAATACCAAGTGGGAAAGTGCCAGAATCTTGAGAAATGTGAAGATTGAGTTGACCATGTGCTAGATACAATGTCAAATCTACGCAAATGAAGTGATATATATTCATTCTGCTGGGTTACTGTCTCTAGAGTAGAGGTTCTCAACTTATGGGTCTCAACCCCACTAGAGTTGAATGACTTTTTATGGATTGCCTAAGAACATTGGAACAATGCAGATATTTACATTATGATTCATAACAACAGCAAAATTACAATTATGAAGTAGTCACACAAGCAATTTTATGGTTGCGGTCACGGTAACATGAAGAACTGTATAAAAGAGTGGCAGCATTAGGAAGAGTGAGAATTACTGCTCTAGAGGATCTTGATTGGGAGGTTGCATGCAAATAGTATATAAGCTTATTTTATTTATTCTGTGTTTAGGTATATGTACATAATTGTTTGGGTGTGCACCTTTGTGTGTGTGTGGGGGGGCAGAAGTTGATGTTGGGTATTTTCTTCAATGGTTCCCCATCTTACTTTAGGAAACAGGATCTCTCACTGAGTGTGGAGCTTGCTATTGTAGCTAGATCGGCTAGTCATTAAGCCCAGAATCTGCCTTTTTCCTCTGTTACCAAGCTCTAGGACTACAGAATGCCCAACATTTTATGTGAGCACTATGGATCTGAGCTCAGGTCCTCATGATGACTCAGTAAGTACTTTAACTACCAAGCCACCTCCTCTACTCTGCAAATATTGTGAGATCTGAACATTTGTGGATTTGGGTAGTGCATTGGGAGGTACTTGTACAACCAATGAGGGCTGACTGTTTACTGGCTCTGTCTTTCGGTCTTCCTCGGGTGATGTTATCTCCCCTGGAGGTGTTGATCTCCCTTCCCAATTCCCGTACCTAGGATGGTCAAATGGACTTTCAAGGGTTTTGTGGGGATTCTTTTCAGAAATTCCACTTGGGCTCTTGGGACGGGCTACTCTCAGTGTGGCTAAAATAGAAAAAATATGAGAGCACGTGGCTTGGAAGAAGAGTGGAAGGCACAGAAAGACCATCTCTGTGGGCAGGACCACATTTACCTTTTGGTTCTGAAGAAAGTGTGTGAAGGAAGGATGTGCAAGTGTGACTGCAGAGCAAAGCTGGATAGCAGGGGTGGGGCTGTTTGCTAGATTATTCTTCATACTTCTCTGTATTCTTGAACTATTTCAAATTTAAAAAAATTAGGTTGCATCAGCATTAATTTGTTTCAGGGGAGTTCTGATTGAATGATTATGCAGTGCAGTTATGTGTCAAATAGTAATAAAATTTGCCACCAGTTTTTAAATTAAGTTAATGTACCTAAGTATAATTTCGATGGAATTTGACTAACAAAATATTGAGTTTTCTCCAAATGTCATGGTATAATTTTTATTCTAGTTGAGAGATCTCACTTGATAAACTTTTGATTATGTTTCCAGTTGTCTTATCCGAGCACTTTGTAAACAGGGGGGTGACTTATCTATTTTCTGGTTGGGGAAGCTGTTACTCCAAGGAATTTAGTAATTCATTTGTGATCACTCAGCAGTGGAATGTAGGGAGAACAATACCGTGTTTGAACCTCTTCTTTTGTATCTGTGATCCCCTCTCCACAAATAATCTAGACTAAGACCTGGAATACATATGCATGTGAGTTGGTCAGCATAGGAGGTACAGGGTGGGAGGCAGGTGTAGAGATTATGATCTTTACCATCTAGGACTTTATAGTCCAGTAAAGATGGGGATTAACATACTAGCCATTTCAGCTTGAGTTTCCCAAGGGAGAGGCACTAGCCACAGTAGGTTTTGCCTATAGAGTACCATCTGAAGAAGCTACCACACAGTGGTTTACCAAGCATGCATTGTGTGCAGGGACTACTGTTAGCATTGTTCATTTCTAGACTCTGTTCCCAAGTCTCTCTTAGCCCTTCCTTAGATGTGCATGAACTGCATTTTGTCCCCTAAGGAACAAAGGACAGTTTGTAACAGGAGGTGTTTTAAGGAACAAGCAAAGTCAGATCCAACAACTATAATACCAACCACAATGCCCAGTTCAGCCCAACCTTGAGGATCTCCCTTCCTTTGTAAGAAGGAGTGTTTGAAATTTCACGGCACCACACAAGTCAAACATTTCAAGCGGTTGAGCTCACAACTTGGACTCAGAACTATATGTTCTGGAGGCAACGTGATCGGTTATTGCAATGGTCAATGAGTAAATGCAGCAGAATAACAGCTGTGGACCTTGGAGCCTTTGACACTTATGACTGATGGAGAAAGCCGTTTGTATCCCCTTGATTTACATGTAAAAAGCCCAGTGCAAAATTACAGCTGAAAGGTTTGTTTTTCTTTCTGCCTCTTCTAGCTGAATGACATTTTAATGGAGGCATTCTTATGGCACAAAGGCAAGTGGCTTGGCCTCCTCTATATATTTTCCAGGCCCATCACTGAGCCCAGGAATGATTAAATATCCCTTCCATCCTGGGGTCCTGAGAACTGCCCCCTAATTCTCAGGCTGTTCTTACACAGTTAGCACTCCCAAAATATTCCATTTGGTCTTTGAATTGTCATAGCAAGCAGTGTCAGAAAAAGGGAGCTCAAAATTTCAATGGGAAACAAAACAAACAAACAAAACAAAACAGGATCACTGCCAGCAATAAATTTTCCTATGACTTCAGTGGGACCCAGTTAGAGAAAAACTAGGATGTTCTGGATCACTTAGCAATGCTTGTGTTTTTCTTTTACTTTTCATCACAGCTCAAATTCTCCCTCCATTGCTCCCTAACAATGGTCAAGGCTGCATACCAGTGTCTAAATGACAGTCTCCTCAGAAAATTAGACAAGTGACAATATTCACAAATCATCTTGCCTCCCTCTTTTTTTTTTTTACCTCAATGTTGTATCACATAATCAAAGGAATCCCAAGTCTTTCGGATCATTTATCGATTTCTAGTCTGTTGTGGTTGTCTTATTTTAGTTGTGATTAAAAAGTCTGTGATACTGTTCTCAGACTCCTGTCTTACTCTGCTTAAATAAGCACATTCCTCACATTACAGTGTTATCTTCCTAAGGAGCATATCTGACCTTGGCACTACCAGGAGCTCACTGTTAGTCTTATGATAAAGTTCTTCATGTGCCCTTGATCTTCAGTACATCATCCCCTGATATCGCTAACGTATCTCCCCACATGTGTGGGGCTTGCTTTGTTTGCAAGTACTGGGCTTCAGATAAATTAGTTAAATCAACAACTTGGGGCTTCAGGGACCATTGCTCCCTTTGTTTATGATTCTATTATTACCTCTATCCACCACCTCAGGCATGCACACACAGAGACTAACTCAGACACATAAATACACATAGACAGACAGACAGACAGACAGATGGACACACACACACACACACACACACACACACACACACACACACACACACACACACACGCCCATACCAACTCTTCTCTTTCTTAGAAGTCCCTAGTGACACACCTGGAACATATCTTAGGCTGACTTACCCAGTATACGAGCCCAGAGTGAAGATTTCTGGGAAATCAATTGACAATGAAGCATTTCCAGGCTATTACTGGAGGAGGAAGCATTGTTAAGCTGTGTCCCTCAAACAGAGGGTGACTTTGTAGCTGTCTCTAGGGCAGCTCTAATGATGGTAAAGTGAAAATCTTAGAACACACAGGGAGCAAGGAGCTGGAATGTTTATGTTTAGAAGTGTGGAAAACAGAATTCCCGGTCCTGCCTGCCTTCCTTCCTTAGTTCCTTCGTTCATTCCTTCATTCCTTCCTTCATTCATGCCCTCCCTATGGTATAAGCAAAACAGACTTTATTCAGCATTCCTATCATTCCTATTCCAAAATAGCAGATGTTGTCTCATACTATACCTGGATACTGTCTACAGTCCTCTGCTCCACATGGCATTGGACTTGTGGCTAGTAGAGCATCTTTGAAGATGAGAAACACTTAGCAGAGAGCAAGTGTTCAAAGATGAATTCTTCAATGAATGATGAATAGATAGATGGTCAACTGAAGGGAGGACTTAACGACATGCATCTTCCAGCAGTGGCCTTTGCAATAGGAGCCTTCAATAGTCTGCACCAACATACAGGTACAGTTTTCCAGAATTTGAAAAAAAAATTTCCTTCCATTGAGGGAAACTGTCATGCATTCTACTAAGAAAGAGGCTCTTCCCTGTCCCCAGGGACCTGAGAGGGTTAGGTCTTATTTATACTTCACTCCAACCACGTTTCACAGAAGTCTACCCTTCCCAGCTCAGAAGTCTGGAGGCTCCAGGCAGCAAGAGCACGAGGCTCTGTGCCGTAGAAGCAATAGGTGGGTCTGGATGCTCTTTTGTCTTGACAGCACTCAGGGACCATGTTCTCTCAGGCCCAGAAACTATTGCTGGAGATAAATCCCTCATCGTTGCTGTTTTCCTTGACATTGAGGATAAGGGGAGTTAATTTCATTGCCCAAAGTCTCACAGACTGGTTGGCCCAAGACAAATTGCAAAGGCCAGGATGTCAATCTAGACTGGAAGCTCTTGCCTTTTTGACGCAAATTACTCCATCACTTACAATTGTTTTAAAATTCTTCTTCCTTGTACTCCCAATACCTGCCCATTATCTAAACATTTGCTTAAACATTAACTTTTTCTAGAAGCTGGGTGTGGTGGTTTAATCATCCAAATTCTTGAAAGTGGAGGCAGTAGGACGAACATGCAGGATATCTTCCCTGCCCCCGGGCTTAGAAAAATCCCATGGCCAGCCAGAGACTCAAAGAAACAACCTTCCTAATATGGCTGAGGTGTAATCCACACAGATGGAAACGGGACATTTGGAAGCATGCGGTTCAAAGGGTTTTATCAAATGTACACAGTCACATGTAGTATGTACAACCGCTGCAACCAACAAGTACAGCATTCCTGATCCCACACTGATTTTCCTCGTGTCCATGTGCAGGCAACCCAGTCCTTCCTTCTCATCTCAGGCCCCCGCTCATCTGCTTTTCATCACTATGGATTAGCTTTGTTTGCTTTCAAATATGATATGATATCAATGGAATCCTACACTGTACTCTTTCCTGTTGTCTGGTTTCTTTCACTCAGCATAATTATTGCGAGATTCTGCATAGTGTGCTCCCTTTTATTGCCGAATAGTGTTTTGCTGTCTTGGTGAATGAAAATGTGTTCATCTACTCTCTTGTTGGTTGACATTTCAGTTGTTGCTAATCTTTGTATGCTATGAGTAAAGCTTCTAGCCACACATTCTATTATAAATTAAGCCTTTTATTAAAGGCTTCCTGCATTCTTATTATTTTTATTTCTTTTGAGTAAGTGCCTAGAAGTGGCATGACTCAGTCATATTGATGAACAGCTACAAAATTGGTCTCAAAAGAGGCTGTACCATTTCCTAGACTTGCCAGCCATGTAGGGAATCTATTTGCTATATACTCTTGCCAAAATTTGATCGTGTTAGGTCTTTCTCCCTTTCTCTCTTTTTTCCTCTCTTCTTTGCAATACTAGAGATTCGACTCTGGGCTTATGTATGCTAGAGAAGTGCTCAACCACTAAGATGTATTCTTGGCTAAGGCCTTTCCATTTTAGAACCACTACTCTGGGCTTCATTTGTGTATTGGCAAAGAGTATCAAACAGGTGTTCATGCACTGATTGGTTTTATGTATTATCATCTGCAGATGTGTCTACTCAAGTAGTTTGCCCATTTTTATTAGGCATGCTCGCATTGTTGTTGAGCTGTCCACATTGTGGATACAAGTCCTTTGTCAAAAATATGGACCATAAATATTTCCTCTTGGTTTGTGGCTATTTTTAAAGCTGTCATTTGAAGAAGTGAAGTTTCATATTTTGATACAAACCAACTTATCTTTTTAAAAATGGTTCGTCATTTATATTTTCATTGCCATCCAGCAATATTTCAAGAAAGAACAAATTCTCATTATCTATGTCATGCTGGCTTTGAACTCAACATATAGCCTAGGCTGGTTTCAAATGCTCTGTCTTCCTGTCTCAGGCTTCCAAGTATTGTGATTTTATGTAGATTCCACCATGCCTACCTCACCTATAAATCTTTGATCTTTGTCTACTCCAGTGTCACAGAGTGATATATATATATATGTATATATATAACCATTTCTTATTATTTAAACCTTTGTACTTGAGTTTGTGATTTTTTTGTGAAAGGATTTTTCTGTGCAGTAGTCCTGACTGTCCCAGAACTCTCTATGAAGACCAGGGTATCCTCAAACACTCAGAGATCTGCTTGAATCTGCCTCCATAGTGCTAGGATTGAAATAGGCACCACCAGTGCCTGGTTGCACCTATGATGTATTTTTTAAAGCTCCCTGAGTTTTCCAAATCTCAGGGGAAACTTCCATGCTGAAGCTGATGATTCCATACATGGGTATTGAAATAGGGGACCCTTGCCATAGGGGCTAACTTCTTTAAGATCTTCTGTGCTTCTAGAGGTAACTTCCATTACGGAAGGTCCAGAGCCCAGAGAAATGTGTAACTGCAGAGGGACATTTAATGAAGTGCTCTCAGAAACCCAGGCTATCAAATCTAAGGAGATGACTCAGTGGGTGAAGGCACTTGGCACAAAAGCCTGATAACCTAAGTCTGGATGCCAGGACTCCTCATAAAAGCCTGGGCACAGTGGTGTCTGTAATCCAACTATCCCTGTGGTGAGATGGCAGGCAGAGACAGGAGACTCTCCCAGAAGCTGGTGGGCAAGCATGGAGTATACAGCACATCAGCAAAGCAATAAGAGAGATTCTGCTTCAAAAACAAGGTGCAAGGTGAGAACTGACACCCGAGGCTGACCCCTGACCTCTGTGTGCATGTGTGCTATAGTAGGTGAGCACCCTTGCACACCATTTGCACATGCAAACCACATACATGCATATACACAAATAAACGGGAAAAAAAAGAAGTGTATGGATCAGGGTCATGTGATGACCTTTGGCCTTTCTGAACCTATCTTCTAGTGTGTAATATTTTCCTCAAGGCTAAGCATGCCTCTAATACCAAAGGCTAGGGTAGAGTGATTTGAACTCTGAACCCATCCTGGGTTGAATAGTAAGACTTTTCCAAAAGGTAAACGACAACAGCAAAACAAGTAAAAAATAAAATAAATAAAGCATTTTCTATGGGATATGCCTAGGACGAAGGAGAGAGTATACCCAAGGAAACACTTAGCAGAGTCATACCTGCAGGAGGCTAGGGCTATGTAGTGGTTTCCCTTAGTATCACTGATGCTGCAGCAAGATTATATTTTACATTATTTGAGTTCCAGGTAGAGAGAGCCTGCCTTAATTTGTACAAAGTTCTGTTGTTGTTGGCCCTCTGTAAACTCGTTTGAACCTTTACTTTTAAACTAGAGCTCATGGTGTATCTGGCGGGTCACCGTTCTGGTATGACGGGACTTGAAGAGGCAGGCTGGTGAAGCTCAGAGGTAGCGGCCACCAGTCAGCTGTGTGTCAGAACATCATTGTCAGGGTTGTTCTGCCGAATTTAAGAATGAGTCTGTGTGGGAGCTTGCTATTTCCAGAAGTAGGGACCGATGAGAAATATGGGAAGCTAGACTCTCTACTGTCACAGCTTATGTGGTCACATCCTCTCCTCCCCCAAATTCAGAAACTGGGCCAGTAAGTGAAGTTCAGTGGTAGCAATAGACGTGAATATGAATGAAGTTCTGACCTTTGGGGTTTACTTCCCTTTCAAATTTTACCCATGTATCTGAATAGACATATTTTTTCTAAAATCTTTTATAAAAAGTAGTGAGTTAACAGTACAAATGTTGCTAGGATGCCTGATTTGGGTAACCGTCTGTATATACTACACAGAAGTTGGAATTTCCTTTATCAACTTATGGTGCCTTTCCTCTGTCATAAAATGGTAATACTAATATCTCATAGATTTGCTGTAAGGGTTAAATTGCCTCCTGCAAATGTGTTCTGGATGGGCCAAGCGCAAAGCAACCAGCATGGTGAGTGCTACCTAGTGTTGCGGTTTTCTGACTGAAATCCTCTTCCTGTCTTTTGAGAAAAGTACACACCAGGCAGTACCTGAGTGTTGGGAAAGGCCTTATCTGCAATTAACATTCTTCCTTTGATCAACCTTGAAAGTCCTTGGGTAGTAGATTAGTAATTAACAGCCATATTCTTGCTAAACTTTATTTAATGTACCAAAAAGTCTCCCAGTTTCAATGACATTTGATGGTTTCTGTCCCTACTCCTACTCCCACCCTCCAAGGGGCAGTCTCTTCAAGAGGTTCGGGAAGTTTTGACTGAGTCTATGAAAATCGCCTTTCTGGTCCCAGCAGGCCACTCCTGAGGTTCTCTATTCCCTGCCCCAGTCCTCAGTGCTGCAGGGCCATTCAAACCAGCCCACTCCTTCGTCCTCTCAGATTGGTGTGTGGAGAAGGTGCAAATGAAGAAATGGGGACAGGATTAACAGAGAGACGTCATCAAGAGAGCCTATGAAGCAACACCACGAGTTGTTTCCACTAAAATCTTTGAAAGGGGATGTTTCCAGGGCTACTAATTTCAACAATTAGATTGAACCAAGTTGGTTCCCTAATAGACTGCCATCTACAATCAAATGGACTGCCATCTTGCCTGGAGTCACAAGCCAACAGTGTCTTTGATTTGTGGGATGTGGGAAGATAACTCACTCTGTTCCCCATTGCCTTCTTCAACAGGATTTCTCAGAATGTTCTCCTTCCTGCATGAAATCTCAGGCAGACCCTGAAGGCTTTTATTCCCCTGTGGCCTCAAGTGTCATCTAGTTTCAGTAACTAAAATACCTCATACAGTCTAACCTGAAGACTTCAATCTTTTATTTGACCTTAAGCACCTTTCCACCTTACCCCTGTGCAAGTCAACTTCTGACTGGGACAGGGGACAGAGAGGGTGGCACAAGTGCTGTCCTCTGTAGTCTCTTCTTTTTCCTTTCATTTCCTTCCCTGCCTCTCCCATCCCTGTATCTAGCTGCCAGTTTTTAGTCCTTCCATGGCTGACACACAGGAAAAGGGAGACAGAACTAGATAGGGCCTTTCACCAGTCTGGTGCAGATGGTACTAAACAAGGAACTTGTTACTACAGAACACTCAAAGCTCACTCTTATGTTGGCACCTTTAAGGGTCTCGTGTGCATGGCTGGGTATCTCTCACTAGCAAGTCTCAGGTCGAACTTGGTGAGACTTGTGAAGCTGATTTTCTTTTTGAACAGAACCTAGCTGAGACTACTCAGTTCTCATTGCTTCCAGGGACCACATCTGTGTACCACATCTGCCCACTCCAGCACTAGCAATGTTGCTACTTTCCATGGCACCCACCTCTCCTCTGTCTGCTTTCAAGGGAACTATAGATTTGGATCTTCGTACTTCACAATGAGGGAGTCTGGTGGCTTGATAATGTCCCTACAATGCCAGAGAGATCAATTCAGGTAATAATTAGTTCTCCCAAATCCCTTGTCACTTGGTTCAAGTGAAGAAGTTCCCTAGTCACACCCTCATCACGGAAGCAGTGATGTCAGTGATTTTCCTTTCCTTTGAATGAATTACTTGGCATCTTCGATGTTGCCTGGATCTGTTGTGGACACGGTGCCTGTAACATTTACCTGTAGCTAGTTTTCCTGTGTCATAAACTGCCTTTACTTAAATACAGCATTAATATACTAAAGTAGATCAATCGTTAAGTGTTTACCTTGATGAAAGTAAATTTGCCGGCATGACAGGATTGAAAATCACCAAGGAGATGGACCTCTGAACATGTCCCTGAAAGAATTTCTAGAGGAGTTTAACAGATGTGGAAAGAACCATCCTGAATATGGGCAGCACTGTTCCATGCCCTGGAATTCCAGTGATTTGAATAGAAGAACTAAGAAAATTAGCACCCTGTCTATGTCTCTCCGTCTCTGTCTCTCCCTGTCTGTCTCTGTCTCTCTGACTCCGTCTCTCTGTCTCCCTGTCTCTCTGTATCTCTCTCTCTGTATCTCTCTCTCTCTCTTTCTCTCTCTCTCTCTCTCTCTCTCTCTCTCTCTCTCTCTCTCTTTGCTTCTTGACTGATAATGCAAAGTGAAAAGCTGTCTAAAGTTTCTACCATTAATCCTTCTCTGATGGTACCCCCAAACTGTTAGTCAAAACAGACCCTTCCCCCTTTAAGTTGCTTCCTATCAGGCATCCAGTCACAGCAACAATAAAGTAATGAACTGTTGCTTCTAAATATGAACAATAGTATGTGTTGTTGTAAAAATATAAAAAATAAAAAGAGTATTGTGGTCTTTTACCTCACTAGGTCCTGCACCGCGGTGCCCCAAGATATCTGCTAGATATCTTGGTAGAAACACATCCCAACTCCGCTGCGGTGGCCCAGCGTCTCCAGCGGCCACACACTTTCCTACACTCAAACCCTCACATAAAAGAACACACAACACAACAGTGTTAGATCCAATTGGTAAGATATAATTGCCCACTTAAACATACAAAGCCCGGTACCACCCATCCCTTAAGAACATTGATAACAACCTGTAAATACACAGAGAAAGATCTTTACGTCAGCCTCCATTGTCCTGCCACGGCTTCTCGGCCATCCTCCTCCTCCTCTCTTCCTCTCTCTTCGTTTCAGTCTCCTCCTCTTCCTTCAAAATTTTCTCCCACCCATCCTTCCTTCTCATTCAATGACAGGCCTCCTTCTATGCCTCACCTGTGACATCATCCCACAAGTATGTGACTTCTGAATGAGAAGAAATTATGGGTAGTCGGACAGATGCCATATGCACCTTATACTCTGTTACTTATATGATATAAATACCAGTTACTGTGATGGTTAGTCTTTGTTTATGTTATTTTATGTAATTATATATGCCTACTTTGATCAAAAAGTATTTCAGGGTTCTGATAAGTACCCCAAACATAATGAGTTGTTGACATTGATTTTGGCTACCTTCTAAGAACTTGTTGGTAAGAACCTAATACTCTGTTCTTAAAAACACTACTTACCTTAGTCATAGAGCCTAGGGAAATCAAGGTAGTACTGACCTGGAAGTTTCATCTCTATTGACCAGCGTTCACAGTGATGGAAGATTCTATTCAATACTGTGTGGGGCATAGGGGTAGGGAGAGGGGGAGGCAATCAACAACTACTCAGCTGTGGACTTCGCAAGCTGTGATAATAACTAAATCATCAAGATCTCCCCAATGGTACAAGAGTTGCACCAATATTATAGGAGTAAACAACCACTTTTTAAATGTCTGTTCCACAAGATGGAGCTCACATTAGTACCATCAACTATGCCCATTCCTTTGGCTACCTAAGTCTGAAGGCCATCTGGTCACAACCCAATACTACTGAGGAGAGCCCACTAATATTATTCTGTTGGATGGCCATAGTGACGAACTTCCTGAGTTCTCATCTTTAGACCCAGGGGTTAATCCATCTTACAACCCTTATTAGAAACGTCTCTTTGAAGGAGACGAGATAGATACACAAGACCTGTGAAAGATCAAACCAACCAAAATCTCAGCATGGATGGGGAAGGGGCTTCTGAAATTCCACCTCTAGCTGAGAAGATATTGTAGACTGATCGTAGCTAGGGTAGGAAGAATCCGTTTTCCTCTTATGAAGTTGGGTACAAAAAACAGTAGGAGGTGGAATTGGGAGGAATTGGAAACAAGGGAGGAGAGATTGAATTTGATCAAACTACATTATATGCATGTATAAAATTCTTAAACAATAAAAAAATCATAAAACAAAATTTAACAAAAACAGAGGTGTAAGTAAGCCTGCCATTTTCTTCTTTCCTTCCTTTCTTTCCCTTCTCTCCCCTGCCTCATCCTCCCCTTTTATGTTTTCTCAAGACAGGGTTTCTCTGTGTAGGCTGTCCTGGAACTGACTCTGTAGACCAAGCTGGCCTTGCACTCACATAGATCCACCTGCCTCTGCTTCCCTTGTGCTGTGATTAAAGGTGAGCACCACCTCTGCCTGGCCAAGAATGCCATTTCTAAAAAACAAACCAAAACAAACAAAATAAAACCATGTAAAGTGTCTGTAACTAAGTCACAAACAATGAGAGCTGTTTAGTCATAAATACAATGCAGGTCTTCTTTTGAAACAACAAAACCAGAAGAATATTTCAGATAGAAAACGTTGCTAATTGTGGTACATTATTGACTCTAAGTGACCATGAATAAAATCTAAACTACTCTGTTGAAGAGAAGACTATATGAGAGGAATACTTGAGTGCCAATGATCAATATTTAACATTCAGTTTAATGAGTTCAGCCCCCAACCCATTGCCATCTAACCATAAGTGTTGCAATTTCCACTTGTAAATCTTCAAGGAGAAATTCTTTTTGATCCTCAGTTCCTAGAAGTCTTTAAGTACAGGTAACTTTTGCACTTAGAAAAGAATTTTATTTATGGTTGATTCACTTTGCTGTATGAATACTATACTTAAGTAAAGAGATTTTTAAAAATTTTTATTATATATTTCTTTACTTACATTTCAAAGGTTATTCCCCTTCCCAGTTTTCTGTCCATAAGCCCCCATTCCTTCCCCCCTCCATATGGGTATTACCCCTACACATTCCCCTTGTTGCCCTCCCCCATATTCCCCTGCACTGGGGGTCCAACCTTGGCAGGACCAACAGTTTCCCCTTCCACTGGTGCCCCAAAAAGGCTATTCTCTGCTACTACATATGCAGTTGGAGCCCAGGGTCAGTCCATGTATAGTCTTTGGGTAGTAGCTTAGTTGGTTGGCATGGTTGTTTTTATGGGGTTGCAAGCTCCTTCACCTCTTTCAATAATTCGTCTAATTAGCCCCAAGGGGGTCCTGTTCTCAGTTCAGTGGTTTGCTGCTAGCATTGACCTCTGTATTGGACATGATCTGGATGTCCAATTTCAGGAGAGATCTATATCTGGACGCTTTCTGCATGCATTTTTTAGCTTCATCAATCTTACCTAGTTTTGGTGGCTGTATATATATGGGCCACACGTGGGGCAGGCTCTGAATGGACATTCCTTCAGTCACAGCTCTAAACTTTGCTTCTATATCCACTCCTATGGATATTTCTTCACTTTTACGAAGGAGTGGGAGCATCCACATTTTATTAATCCTTCTTCTTGAGCTTCCTGTGGTCTGTGGATTGCATCTTGGGTAATTCAAGCTTTTGAGCTAATATCCACTTATCAATGAGTGCATACCATGTGTGTTTTTCTGTGATTGGGTTACGTCACTCAGGATATTTTCTAGTTCATTCCATTTGCCTATGAATTTTATGAAGTCATTGTTTTTGATAGCTGAGTAGTACTACATTGTATAGATGTACCACATTTTTTGAATCCATTCCTCTGTTGAAGGGCATCTAGTTTCTTTCCAGCTTCTGGTTATTATAAATAAGGCTGCTATGAACATAGTGGAGCATGTGTCTCTGTTATATGTTAGAGCATCTTTTGGGTATATGCCCAGGAGAGGTAGAGCTGGGTCCTCAGGTTGTGGGATGTCCAATTTTCTGAGGAAACTCCAGACTGATTTCCAGAGTGGTTGTACCAGTTTGCAATCCCACCAACAATGGAGGAGTGTTCCTCTTTCTCCACATCCTCGCCAGCATCTGCTATCACCTGAGTTTCTGATTTTAGCCATTCAGACTGGTGTGAGGTGGAATCTCAGGGTTGTTTTGATTTGCATTTCCCTGATGACTAAGGATGCTGAACATTTCTTTAGGCCCTTTTTGGCCATTCGATAATCCTCAGCTGAGAATGTTTTGTTTATCTCTGTACCCCATTATTAACTGGGTGATTTGGCTCTCTGAAGTCTAACTTGAGTTCTTTGTATATTTTGGATATAAGCCCTCTATCAGTTGTAGGATTGGTAAAGATCTTTTCCCAATCTGTTGGTTGCTGTTTTCTCCTAACAACAGTGTCCTTTGCCTTACAGAAGTTTTGTAGTTTTATGAGATCCCATTTGTCGATTCTTGATCTTAGAGCACAAGACATTGGTGTTTGGTTCAGAAAATTTTCCACAGTGCCCATGTGTTCGAGACTCTTCCCACTTTTTCTTCTATTAGTTTGAGTGTATCTGGTTTGATGTGGAGGTCCTTGATCCACTTGGACTTAAGCTTTGTACATGGTGATAAGAATGGATCGATTTGCATTCTTCTACATGCTGACATCCATTTGAACCAGCACCATTTGTTGAAAATTCTATCTTTCTTCAATTGGATGGTTTTAGCTCCTTTGTCAAAGAACAAGTGGTTATAGGTGTGTGGGTTCATTTCTAGGTCTTCAATTCTATTCCCTTGATCTATCTGCCTGTCTCTGTTTTAAAGTCATACAGTTTTTATCACTATTGCTCTGTAACACTTTCTAGTCAGGGATGGTGATTCCCCCCAGAAGTTCTTTTATTGTTAAGGATAGTTTTAGCTATCCTGAGTGTTTTGTTATTTCAAATGAATTTGCAAATTGCTCTTTCTATCTCTATAAAGAATTTAATAGGAATTTCGATAGGGATTGCATTGAATCTGTAGATTGCTTTTGGCAAAATGGACATCTTTACTATATTAAACCTGCCAATCCATGAGCAGGGAAGATCTTTCCATCTTCTGAGATCTTCCTCAATTTCTTTCTTAAGAGATTTGAAGTTCTTGTCATACAGATCTTTCACTTGCTTGGTTAAAGTCACACCAAGATATTTTATGTTATTTGAGACTATTGTGAAGGGTGTCATTTCCTTAATTTCTTTCTCAGCCTGTTTGTCCTTTGAGTAGAGGAAGGCTACTGATTTCTTTGAGTTAATTTTGTACCCCAATACTTTGCTGAAGTTGTTTATCAGGTTAAGTAGTTCTCTGGTGGAACTTTTGGAGTCGCTTAAGTACACTATCATAGCTTCTGCAAAATAGTGATATTTTGGATTCTTCCCTTTTAATTTGTATCCCTTTGACCTCCTTTCGCTGTCTGATTGCTCTGGCTAGGAATTCCAGTACTATATTGAATAAGTAGGACGAGAGTGGGCAGCCTTGTCTAGTCCCTGATTTTAGTGGGATTGCTTCAAGTTTCTCTCCATTTAGTTTGATGTTAGCTACTGGTTTGCTGTATATTGCTTTTACTTTGTTTAGATATGGGCCTTGAAATCCTGATCTTTCCAGGACTTTTATCATGAAGAGGTATTGAATTTTGTCAAATGCTTTCTTAGCATCTACTGAAATGACCATGTGGTTCTTATCTTTGAGTTTGTTTATATAGTGGATTACATTGATGGATTTTCATATATTAAACTATTCCTTCATCCCTGGGATGAAGCTTGTATGATCATGATGGATGATATTTTTGATGTGTTCTTGGATTCAGTTTATAAGAATTTTATTGAGGATTTTTTCGTTAATATTCATGAGGGAAATTGATCTGAAGTTCTCTTTCTTTGTTGGGTCTTTGTGTGGTTTTGGTATAAAAGTAATTGTGGCTTCACAGAAGGAATTTGGTAGTGCTCTGTCTGTTTCAATTTTGTGGAATAGTTTGGTCAGTATTGGTATGAGGTCTTCTATGAAGGTCTGATAGAATTCTGCACTGAACCTATCTGGACCTGGGCTCTTTTTGGTTGGGAGACTTTTAGTAACTGCTTCTATTTCTTTAGGAGTTATGCGGTTGTTTAGATGATTTATTTGTTCCTGATTTAACTTTGGTACCTGGTATCTGTCTAGAAAATTGTCTATTTCCTCCAGATTTTCCAGTTTTGTTGAATATAGGCTTTTGTGGTAGGATCTGATGATTTTTTAAAATTTCTTCAGATTCTGTTGTTATGTCTCCCTTTTCATTTCTGATTTTGTTAATTTGGATACACACTCTATGTGTCATCTGGTTAGTCTGGCTAAGGGTTTATCTATCTTGTTGATTTTCTCAAAGAACCAGCTCCTGCTTTTGTTGATTCTTTGTATAGTCCTTTTCATTTCTACTTGGTTGATTTCAACTCTGAGTTTGATTATTTCCTGCCTTCTACCCCTCTTGGGTTTATTTATTTCTTTTTGTTCTAGAGCTTTAAAGTGTGCTGTCAAGCTGCTGACATATGTGCTCTCCTGTTTCTTTTTGGAGGCACTCAGAGCTATGAGTTTTCTGCTTAGCATGGCTTTCATTGAGTCCCATAAGTTTGGGAATGTTGTATCTTCATTTTCATTAAATTCTGAAAAGTCTTTAATTTCTTTCTTTATTTCTTCCTTGACCAAGTTGTCATTGAGTAGAGCATTGTTCAACTTCCATTTATATGTGGGTTTTCTGTCATTATTGTTGTTATTGAAGACCAGTCTTAGTGCGCGCTGATCTGATAGGATGCATGAGAATATTTCTATCTTCATGTATCTGTTGAGGTCTATTTTGTGACTGATTATATGGTCAATTTTGGAGAAGGTTCTATGAGGTGCTGAGGAGAAGGCATATCCTTTTGTTTTAGGATGGAATGTTCTGTAAATACCTGTTAAATCCAATTGGTTCTTAACTTCTGTTAGTTTCTCTACATCTCTGTGCAATTTCTATTTCCATGATCTGTCCAGTGATGAGAGTGGGGTGTTGAAATCTCCTACTATTATCATGTGAGGTGCAATGTGTTCTTTGAGCTTTAGTAAGGTTTCTTTTATGAATGTAGGTGCCCTTGTATTTGGAGCATAGATATTTAGGATTGAGAGTTCATCTTGGTGGATTTTTCCTTTGATGAATATGAAGTATTCTTACTTATCTTTTTTAATGATTCTTGTTTGAAAGTCAATTTTATTTGATATTACAATAGCAACTCAGCTTGTTTCTTTGGGCCATTTGCTTGTAAATTGTTTTCTACCATTTACTCTGATGTAGTATCTGTCTCTGATGTGTGTTTTCTTCATGCAGCAAAATGATCGGTCCTCTTTACATATCCTTTCTGTTAGTCTATGTCTTTTTATTGGGGGAATTGAGTCTGTTGATGTTGAGAGATATTAAGGAATAGTTATTGTTGCTTCCTATTATTTTGTTTGTTAGAGGTCGAATTATGTTTGTTTGTCTCTCTTTTGGTTTCATTGGAAGGATATTATATTCTTGTTTTCTGTACGGTGTAGTTTCTCTCCTTGTGTTGGAGTTTTCCTTATATTATCCTTTGTATGACTTGATTTGAAGAAAGATATTGTGTAAATTTGGTTTTGTCATGGAATATCTTGGTTTCTCCATCTATGTTGATTGAAAGTTTTGCTGGATACAGTAATTTGGGCTGACATTTGTGTTCTCTTAGGGTCTGTATGACATCTGTCCAGGATCTTCTGGCTTTCATAGACTCTGGTGAAAAGTCTGGTGTGTTTCTTATAGGTCTGCCTTTGTATGTCACTTGATCTTTTTCCCTTACTGCTTTTAATATTCTTTCTTTGTTTTGTGCATTTGGTATTTTAACTATTATGTGATGGGAAGAATTTCTCTTCTGGTCCAATCTATTTGGAGTTCTGTAGGCTTCTTGTATGATTATGGGCATCTCTTTCTTTAGGTTAGGGAAGTTTTCTTCTATGATTTTGTTGAATATATTTACTGGCCCTTAAATTGGGAGTCTTCACTTTCTTCTATACCTATTATCCTTAGGTTTGATCTTCTCATTTTGTCCTGGATTTCCTGTATGTTTTGCACTAGGAGCTTTTTGCATTTTACATTTTCTTTGACAGTTGTGTCGATGTTTTCTATGGTATCTTCTGCCCCTGAGATTCTCTCTTCTATCTCTTGTATTCTGTTGGTGATGCTTATGTCTACGGCTCCTCGCTCCTCGTCTCTTCCTTTGGTTTTCAATATCCAGGGTTGTCTCCCTTTGTGCTTTCTTTATTGTTTCTATTTCCATTTTCAAGTCTGTCACCTGTTTGATTGTGTTTTCCTGTAATTCTTTCAGGGATTTTTGTGTTTCCTCTCTAAGCGCTTCTACTTGTTTACTTGTGTTTTCCTGCATTTCTCTAAGGGACTTCTTTTTGTCTTTCTTAAAGTCCTCCATCATCATGATCAAATGTGATTTTAAATCTAGATCTTGCTTTTCTGGTGTGTTTGGATATTCAGTGTTTGCTTTGGTGGGAGAATTGGTCTTTGGTGATGCCATGTAGTCTTGGTTTTTGTTGCTTGGGTTCCTGCACTTGCCTCTCGCCATCAGGTTGTCTCTTGTGTTACGTTGTTCTGCTATTTCTGACAGTGGCTTGACCATATAGGCCTGTGTGTCAGAAGTGTTGGTTCAACTGGAGGTCAGCATGTAGAAGAATGCAAATTGATCCATTCTTATTTCCTTGTACAAATCTCAAGTCCAAGTGGATCAAGGACCTCCACATAAAACCACATACACTGAAACTAATAGAAGAGAAAGTGGGCTTGTTTGTTTTTTAAAGAGAGGGAAAAGGTATGAGATTGGATGATTGGGGAGCTGGGGAGGATCTGAAGGGGATGGGAGAAAGCAAAATGTGAAGAGAATACATTGTGCAAAAAGTTATTTTCACCTTTTAAAAAAGGAACAACCCACACCTAGAATTTCTCTATTAATTTATCATTAGTTATAAGTTCTAGAAGGAAATATTGCAATTGCTCTTGATACCTTTTTTTGACTCAATTGGTAAGATATAATTGCCCATCTAAACATACAAAGCCCAGTACCACCCATCCCTTAAGAACATTAATAACAACCTGCAAATACACAGCGGAATCTTAATGTCATCTGCCATGGCTTCTTGCCCTCTCCCTCCTGTCTCTTCTCCCTTCCTTTCCAGTCTCCTCCTCTTCCTTCAAACTTCTCTCCCACCCATCCTTCCTTCTCCTCCAATCACAGGCCTCCTTCTATCCTGCCTGCCTCTCACCTGTAGTTTACAAATTCAATGGAGAGAAGGTTCGGTGAAATCAACTGAGTCCTGAGTAAGTGACTAGGCAACTTTCCTTGGGGCAGTGAAATTAGCATCAAAATACAGGTAACTCCAGGGCAAACCACAACATTTCCCCCTTTTTATCCAGTTAAAAGGCCTTTTCACTTATATATAAATTGAGTACAATTATTACCATTCTACAATTGATAAAACATTTGACACGCAACACCCAGTCCATCAATTTTGTCCATTACCTAAAGCAGCTTGTCACCTATCCTAAAAGACTATAATTCTATACCTGACTTATATCCTGGTTTGAGATCATATGCCATCTGAAAAACCACCCTTTAAAATTTATTATCCTTCTCAATGCTAAACAGTTTGGGTTGTTTACAAAACTACCAGTCTTCAACCATGTCAGAAATCTTTGAATGACCAAATATCTATACACATAGGAAGTCTAACACAGCTTCCAGAACTGAGAGGTTGTAGAGACAAATCTCCACTAGCACATACTGCGATGTATGCTGTGGTTTAGATATTGAATATCCCTTAAAGCCCTGTGGGTCAAAGACAAAGACAGAACATTGAGACATGGTAGAATATTTAGAAGCTAGGGTCTAATGAAATGTCCTAAGAGAATTGGAAGTGTGTCCCCAAAGGAGCTAGGGTGAACCTAGGCTCTCCCTCTTTTTGTTCTTTTTATTTTCATTGTTATTGTTCTTCATCATCTTTTTCTAGTTTATGCTCCTCTTTTCGCTCCTCCTCCTCACACTCCCCTTCTTCTGGACCATGAAATGGAAATTTTAACCCGCCATGTACTTCCTACCATCTGCATGGAGCACTATCCCCTTGTGGCCAAAGATAGGTTATCTGTCAAGGATGGGTCTATCTGATCAAAGATGGGTCTATCTGATCACGTGTCTGGAATTTCCAAGGCTATGAGCCTAAATGGACCTTTATTCTTTGTGAGCTAATTATGTTGGGCATTTTGTTCCAGTTATGGTAATTTAGCTAATACAGTATATTTCATCTATATTTTTAAAATCTCAAGTACTTCCACCTCAATGTTGTCTAAGAAAGTATTCTAAAACTGTGAAGAAGACAGAATAAAGGGAACAGAATAAGATAGCTTTAGATCGTCTGTTGCTACAGAAGCCACTGTGAAACTTCATACCTTAAGCAGCAGTATTTATTGTATTGCATGGTTATTGCGTTGGTTGGAGTTAACTGGGTAGGGATTTATCTCTGTATTTCTTTTTGTTTGTTTGTTTTGCTTTGTTTTGTTTTGGGCTGAAGTCACTCATTTCTGCATTCAGCTCAAAGTAGAGCTGGAAAAATTTGGTTCTTTATTGGTTCTGCTATTACCTTGAACTTCCTATCAGCCTTGCTTCATAATCATCATATTGGTTGAGTTTTCAGACTCAACAAATTAGAAGCATCCATGTAGTATGGTTGTGCTAACAATAGATAAGTTTCCTTGCCTGGAAGCAATAAAATACGTGTGTGTTGGGGGTGCATGTTGTTACATCAGCCAGAGTTACCTGAATTTAAGTCTATATTTGTTAAGCTTCCATGGTTTCAAGTATTATGAAATAGTACAGAGTACAGAGAAGCAATGTTTAAGGCCTCGTTTATACAGTGAAAGGTAGTATTGGAAGCATATTTTGCCAACCAGATTTCTAAATACCAATGCTTCCCACCCTTAAAGTCACATCTGTAGAATTCCATTCTTCGAGATGGCACAGACCACAGGCCCATGATTACCCTACAGAAGAGTGGCTATGGAGAGTCCTTGGTGGCTTTTTTGAAACAAGCTATGTGTTAGAAATGCAGTTAGCATCTTCTGAAAGACAATCAGGAACTGAGCCCTGCCTCCCCCATTAAGCCTGAGAGGAAGTAGAAGCCTGACAGGCACTGTTATCAGTGAATTTGCAAATGAATTTTTCTCTAGTTGAACCTTGTGACGCGCTTGAGGCCTCTGCCAACCAAAACCTCAACTGCAGCTTGTGAGAGGCCCAAGACACGGGACCTAACAAAAGTGCCCCCAGATTCTTCACCCACAGAGACTATCAGATAATACAAGCGTTACTTAACTTCTAAAATTTGGGATAATGGCTCAAGCCAAAACTTAAAATCAAGACACACAACAGTGGCTTCTAATATGGAGTTTACTTGCAGTAAATTGACACAAGTGATTTTTTAGCTCCAAGGAGATAATCTTAGAAATAAACACATGCTGAACTGTTTTCTGGAAACCATGTGGGTCTTTAAAACAAAAACTTCTGGAAGCAAGAAAGGAAAAGTTTCCTATCACACATCTCTGCTTACTTTATACATTGCTGGCTATGATGAAATGATGAAAGTGCTGTTTAAAATGTGTCTGGTTTGGAGTGGGAAGGTATTGCAAAAAGACATCTGTGAAGGAAAAAAAAACAAGAGGAGGATGGAGTGTGCTGGATGACCTAGCAAAATGACACTCCCAAAATCCGGAGTTTTCTTTATTCGCCGATGAAATGGAATAAAGGAAGCTGCTCAAAGAACAACACATTGAAGAGGTATCAGTAGTCTTATTAGTATCAATAGTGTCAGGTGGTGGATTAGTATGTGAAAAGGATGTAGAAATGTTCTGTGGGGAAAAGAATGTACAAGAGAAGTAAATCTTACTTGAAAGGTACAACCACCATGAGTTCATCCCATTTGCCAACTATCGACTGGAGGTGTGAGGAGGCTGGGTTCTCTTGATAAGGTTTGTCCAGACAGTTGCTCAATTATCACCCTAATGTCCCCAACTCTGAAGGTGTATTTCAGACTCCATCTGCTGCCCTCTGTACAGAGTGGTTCTTTCCCTGTAGCTTCTTTTTTTTTTTTTTTTGCTCTGTTGAAAACACTGGGTATCTACATGTAGCATCCTATGTTATGTATAAAGGGAATTATAAAACAAAAGGGACCACACGAAACTTTAAGAACAGAAGTGAAAATGGGAGCATTTAAAGGAGAACTTGAAGGCTTGCTGCTCTTAAACCAGTTCCATTTCTGGTCCTGGAAACCACTGCTCTATCTTCTCGACATTTAAACATCTTCATCTAAACGCAGACACTGAGCCAACGGAACTCTTAGGTTACTCTGCCCTGAACTCTTATGATGCAATGGCTTTGGTGATGGCAATCTGAGACCTGATGAAAAACTCATTTAAACGATTTCTTTAAAAGAAATGAGAGATAGCTGATTAGAAACAGACTGTAATTAACTTGACTGATGAAAGTGGAGGGCAAGTTAAAATGAGGCTAGATGATGAGATTTACCTTACCTGTGCTTTTAATATAACCTTCATATCATTCTTGTTTGACAAAGCAAAAGAAAATCTCCCCTGTTCCAACAACTGAACCCATCTTAAGAAAAGATAGCTGGAATAAACCACTTCCCAGTGACTTGGCATTTTTCTCTCCTGTACTGCGTCCTTTGGAAGGCACTGGAGGCCCTGAAAACACCCAGGGCAGCGATCTCTGAATCCCAAGAGTGTTCTTTTATTTTTTAAAAATAATTTAGTATTTTTATTATTTTCAAAAATTGAAATGTAATTACGCCATCCCCACCTCCCCTTTCCTTCCTTTAGTCCCTCCCATGTGCTCAACCCTCTGTGTTCCTTCTAGAAATTGTATGTGGCACATGCTCTGTGTGTATGTGTGTGTGTATGTGTGTGTGTGTGTGTGTGTGTGTGTGTGTGTGTGTCTAAATATAAAATACAACCTGTTCAGTTCAAAGAAATTTTTTCAAGTGCCAGTGCCTTGCATCTCCTGGTAGATAATACATTCTGATATCTAGAATCCACTCAGGACAGCTTTAGTAATACACCCTCAAAACTGTACCCATAAACCCCCACGATACCCCCACTGACTAGACTTTCAACATGTGAGAGACCATGGACTCCCTTTAAGGTCTACCCTTCAGGACTCCCATGCTAATCTAATTAAGACTGATTTTAATCTGTCTTGCTTTTGGTTTCTTATAGGGAAAGAAGCTATTGCTTATTTGGCAACTGGGGCCTCTATCACATGGTTAGGGTAAGGAAGGGTTGAAAGGGAAGTGACTTAATTATTAGTGAGTGAAGAAGAGGTAAGGAGAAGAAGATGAATGTAAAGATAGGGGATAGAATACTAGCAGTAGGGTATGAAAAAGGAAACAGGCAGATTTTCAAGAACACAGTATGTAAATTAGATTTATCAGGTTGGAATTAGTCTTCTTGTATATTTCATGGTACAATCCATCTCATCAACATAATCTCAAGAGACAATCAATGTTTTTAATGGTAATTGGTAATTAGAGCTTTATTTCTTTTGGCTATTTCACAATGCCAAGACAGACTGGCTTGAAGGCAACTCTGTTGTAGTTAGGTTATACTTGAAACAGTCATGTTACCAAGGCCTAAAAGGTAAGTTGGTCAGCTTCTCTCCAGGGAAACTCAATTCTAATTAAGATGAGGATACATTTCTCATTCAACTTTTTGAAGTTATCTTTATATTTTTAAGAATTCAGGTGCAAGAGACAGAATTTAAGATTCAAGCCTGTATTTAGATCTACAATCTTTCGCTTAGAAGCACTAAATGGTTGAGCGAACTCTATTTCTCCGTGTCTCAACTTCTTCATCTGTAAAATAGACAAAATAGTGTTTTCCACAAAGAGTTGCTAGAGAAATAAGAATTAATGCATGTGAAGAGCCTAGAATATTTCCTGACACATAGCAAACACTTTGTAAAAGTCAGCTTTTGATTTTAGCTATCTTCCGAAATAGATTAACTCACAGCACAGAAAAGACTTTGAAAACAAAAGACATTGAAAAGCAACAAACACACACACACACACACACACACACAGAGAGAGAGAGAGAGAGAGAGAGAGAGAGACTCAGACACACAGGCACACACACACACACACACACACACACACACACAAACACACACCATCTATGTATCTATCTATGTATCTATGTATCTATCTATGTATCTATTTATCTATCTATCTATCTATCTATCTATCTATCTATCTATCTATCATCTATCTATCTATCTATCTATGTATCTATCTATTATCTATCTGTTTATACTTTAGTAAATATTCCAAGGGACATGCCCAGCACTTATTTATTCAGTAGATATTTATAGAAAATAATCTACCATTGTCCCAGTGAAATACCAAGACTCCGGGTACATGTTCACAAAGCATACAGTTGCTGAAGCAAGCACCATCTCACAGCATAGGAAACACAGAAAAACACGAACGATCTGGGGAGAAGGTGAGGTGGGATTTGCCCTGGAAAATCTTGTGTTTTACCAGCAAAATTTAGAATACAGTTGGTCATTCTACTTGGCCTTTATTCTCTTGGTTTTTCCACCTGGGCAGTGGAAACAATCCCAGTAGCTTCATAAAGGGATTTCAAGGATTTGCTGGCTTAAGGGTCATCCTCTACCTTGCCTAAAACAACCTTGATTTTAAGACACAGAAAGCAGGTTTTTCTATGGGCCTCAAATAAGGCACATTCTATTCTCCTCCTGGTTTCTATTAGAGGTCAGTGAGGGGATGGGAGCTAGAATGCGCACTCAAGGATAAAGATAAGAAAACAGGGATAAGCATTCAGCAAGCTGTTGATGTGTTGAAGGTCAGCTATATTTAACTTTAATATAAACTGTATAATAAATATACATTTAATTATGTGTACATGTGTACTGGCTGGTTTTGTGTGTCAATTTGACATGAACTGGAATTATCACAGAGAAAGGAGCCTCCCTTGAGGAAATGCCTCCATAAGACCCAGTTGTAAGGCATTTTCTCAATTAGAGATCAAGGGGGGGAGGGCCCAGCCCATTGTGGGTGGTGCCATCCCTAGGCTGGTGTTCCGGGGTTCTATAAGAAAGCAGGCTGAGCAACCCATGTGGAGCAAGCCAATAAGCAGAACCCCTCTATGGCCTCTGCATTAGCTCCTGCCTCCAGTTTCTGCCCTGTGTGAGTTCCTGTCCTGACTTCCTTTGGTGATGAACAGCAATGTGGAAGTGTAAGCTGAATAAACCTTTTCCTCTCCAACCTGTTTTTTGGTCATGATGTTTTGTGCAGGAACACAAACCCTGACTAAGATAACATGGTAGAAAACCAATCAGATAGTCATCTGTTACATAAATTTTTTATTCATTCCCTTTTTTCAGTATACAGTCTCTCTATGTGCTTGTGTGCTCTGTATTCCTAGAATTCTTGTTTCGCCATGGTTAGATCCAGTGTAACTCCTTGTTCTGATTGGCTGGGAGCAGTCTCAGTTCTATGATGGGGCAGTGGAGAGAGGAAATAAGAACTACCTCTATAAAGCTTTGGCTGTGGCATTCTCCAGAAGAGACTGCATGCAAGGAACCAGAAGCAATGCCCTTTGCAATTTCACACCTGTAACGAGCATGTTGTGTAGGAGAGGGTAGCAAGGACCGTCATTTGTTTTCCAGTGATTAATGGTAAAAGCAAACTGTGGTCTTGCCTTGCTTTCAATTAACTCTGTGGCTGTTGCCACTGTCTTTCTAAAGGGAGAATCTCACCCCTGTCATTGCCTTCTGTGTGAACTCTATGGCTCCCTTCCACGTGTGGAATTGGGATTACTTCCTATGGGCTTACCTGCCTCCCCTTCCAATATCATCTCCTACTGTGCCCCTTCCCATACTCTGTGGTCAGCCACCGGGACAACTTGAGAATTCAATCCGGCAGCCCTAAGTACAGCTCAGATGATAGGTCTTGACCTCCGAGCCACTTCATTTGAATTTAGGGTCTTACTAGTTGGAAGGAAGCTACATATCTAGGAAATGGGAGAGCGGATACTAGCAATGCAGTTTCTGTGAAAGTTGGGCTTGGTGACGCATACCTGTGATCCTAGCACTCGAGAGGTAGAGAATTCCATCTCCACATCAGCCTGGCCTATATTGCAAGAGCTTGTCTCAAAACCCAAACCAAAATGCTACTGTGGGAAGCGACTGAGTTGTACTTGGAATAAACAGTTCCCCATACATAGCCAAGTGTCAGAGAACCTTAAATGCCATTGATATCATTGCCAAGTGCCTAGACACAGCAGTCTCTTCGAGGACTCTGAACCTTTGCACCTGCAGGATCCATAACCTGTGATGCTTTCCCTCTTTTATGCCTAAAAGCAATCTTACTTACAACAGATCTTACAAGTTTCAGCTCTTCTGCCTCTCTGCATAACCTATTATGTGACACATATCCTATGAGATTACCTCAACTTTTCAGAAACACACCTGGCTTCCTTAAAAAAATGCAGACTTTTTTTCCTTTTTCTTTTTTTATTCTTCTTCATTCTTTTCTCTTTTTTTGCCAGGGCTTCTGATCAAACTCATGATAGGAAAGCATTGTACAAATAAGCTACATTCCCAGTCAGATTGTGATTTTCTTGAGGGCAATGGTTATATTTGATTCTGTCCGGGTGCTAGAATTTTTGCTGTAAAACAAACCTCCAAAATGATTTGTCCATACACAGTTCTATGCAAATATCCATTACAGAATTATTGACAAACACCCCAAATTGTAAATAACTCGAATACCTGCCAATAGATAAATGGATAAATCTAATATGAATTATGTACATAAGGGAATACTACTCATCCATTTACAGGAATGGAGTACTGGTATATAATTTAATATAAGAAACTTGAGGAAGATTCTGATAACAGAAAGAGGCCAGATACAAATGACCAAATATGATTAGCATTATGTGAAATGACCCAAATTAACAAATTGAGATGACAGATGTTTCGTTGCTTAGATCTAGCAGAGGAGATGGTGTAATAAGGGTTTACCCAAAGAGTGCGGACTTTATTTTTACTCTGAGATAGTCTCTTGCTATGTATCACAGGCTGACTGGGACCTCAGTATGTAGTACTTTGTGGCCTCCAACTCAGATGGCAAAGTTGCACGTTTATAAATGTGCGACATTTTTGTTGCTTTTTGAGGTGGTGAGGCTTTTCTAAATGCATTGTGATGATACCTGCACAGCTCTAAATCCGTGAAAAAAGTGTTGAATTGTATACACTTTAAATAAAGGAATTAAATGATTGGTGCAGGAGATCTTCATACATTTACTAATATAAATAACACGTACACACGCAGAGAGAGAGAGACAGAGAGAACAAATAGACAGACAGATGGACAACTAGAGACCAGATCCAAGTAACTGCTCTCTTGGGGAGAGCCAATGATAAATCCCACCCCATTATTACTGTTTGCCTTTGTGAAAAATTTGCGTTCCTGTTGGCTCTCCTTTTCAGCCTCTCTTCTCCCAAACGCAGATTTTCTTGGCCTCTGTTATATGCAATGAGCCTTTCAGGAGAGTTTACACATCACTATAAGAAGGACAGAGGCTTCTTGGGGTAACTGGAACCTAAGAGCCTGGAAACATAATTTCATGGAAACACATTGTTGTGTTAGACAAAGAAGTGGACGTTCAGAAGGATCAAGGAAATTTTGCAACTTCATACTGAATTAAACACTCCAGCCTTCTCAGCACCTGCGCTGTGCACTTCCTCGCACACTGTACAGAGGAAGGCACCTTTCTCATTGTCCATGGATTTACTGGGATGCTGAAACGAATAGAACCAATGAGTATGCCCCAACTGCAGCGGTGCTTTTGACTTCTTTCGCAGATGCCAATAAGAACCCTGACATTTAATTTCAAAATGTCTTGAACCTGAATTTTTTCTCTTTTCATTTCTTGTTTTCTTTCTTTCTTTCTTTCTTTCTTTCTTTCTTTCTTTCTTTCTTTCTTTCTTTCTTTCTTTCTTTTTCTTTCTTTCTTTCTTTCTTTCCTTCCTTCCTTCCTTCCTTCCTTCCTTCCTTTCTTTCTTTCTTTCTTTCTTTCTTTCTTTCTTTCTTTCTTTCTTTCTTTCTTTCTTTCTTTCTGTCCTATTCAATGTGGGTTGACTCAGGATATGACCGCTATGCTATGATAATTAAGATTTAGAACCGAAATGCAATAAAGATAAGAGGAATATGCCTGTCACTCTCACTTGTCATTTTAACTCCTTCAATCTTATGAGGATAGTAGCATGTACCCACTGCCTAGATAAGAAAAGTGAGGTGTAGAAAACTAAATTGTCAAAAACCACAGTGAATTACGGATGTCACAGGCATGTGGCATTGAGTTTGCCTGTCATCGTAATGTTACCTTTTCCTCTGCTCCATCTGAAGAATGGTTCCAGTATGGCAAAGAGCTCTATTACTGAATACGGATCTTTCACGCTTTTACTGTTTCTGAAAATGCAGTCTTTCGGATAAAAATCTTCAATAAATCTGGCACATTCCCTGGTCTTGGGTAATTTTTAATTCAAGAGAATGTCTCTGAGGCATTGATTGACCTAATTAGACTACAGAGAGTTTTCAGTTTAAATGGGATTGGGAAGAAACCCACCAGAATTGATCATGAAGAAGTGTCTGGGTCCTCAGTGTCACTTGAGGCTATTGGACTGACTGTAATTGCAGGCGTAATGTGAGAATGCCTAGTAAGAGACAGATAAGAAAAGACCATTTTCTAGGGAAATGTTGCAGATTTTACAGTTCTTTCTAAAAGTGACAAAAAATTCTCATCATAACTCCCATTATTTGAGCACTTCTTATAATTTTTGTAGCTTAGCTCAGGACCTACTCGGTGGCTCCACGTAACTTGTCAGTTTCCTGAAATAGTGTGTTTGATATTTCATATATGAATTTGTGTTTGTGTGTGTTTATAAGGGAGGGGGAGGGGGATATTTATGTCTTTCATATGACTCTTAAATGGTTCCTTCAACCAACAAAGCTTAGATTAAATGCCCCTGCTCGTTGTCATGTAGCCTTCCAAGTGCTATCATGTCTTAGAGATATTCTTCTTGGAGTCCATGTGGCTTCTTTCTCTTCCTGGGAAAGGAAGCTGGGTCTAAATTGGCAATGGACCTCCCAGAATGTCTAGTGGAGGGACAATGAGGTACGAAGCCAAATACACATGAACGCCTGTCCCTACTTTTGGTACTTCTTTGTCTGTGGACGTTACTTAGTTCACAGTTGTCAGATAAACATGATCCAGACATTTTGGATATTAAAACATTGGAATTCCTAGGTCCTCTTCATACACTGCTGTATCTCCATCCCCCTGGGCTATTTTGACTCTTCCTAAGAATCTTTCTTAACCCATTTATTAGAGAGTTTTTATAAGGCACGCCAGATTTAAAGTGTGGTCCAAAAGAATACTACTGGCCAAGGCAAGTGGGTGTCTTTAGAAAGTCGAACCTAGTGGTTAACTCTTCTCATGGACACAGATGTTCTTTATAGCACACAATGCTAGTGGCTGGCTTCTGTGCTTTTATGGCTCATAATCTTGTAACCCACTGACATACTTTCTGAAGACTTTCTCGGTCATTTCACATGGGGCAGATTGGAAGTATTGGAAAGTTAACACCCCTGGGAGCATCCCTTAGCCAGTATTGAATGGAAAGTCACTGTACGTGCTCTAGCTTCCCTCCTCTCCAATAAAAACAATCATTCGCATTGGCTCTCTGAAGTCCCTGACAGGGCTGAGCCCCATTTTCCCAGTGTAGCAGCAAATAAAGCCTCTATTGGCTTCTTCCCCTACCTGTTTCCCTCCTCCACGTCTCATGCAAGGGACCAGTGCTTCTTGCAATCACCTCTCCATTAAGCTACCTCAACCCAAATCCTTATTTCAAGACTGGCTTCTGGGGAAATGCAGCCCAAGACACATTTAGAAACAAATATTTACACACATGTTAATCCATACATAATATTTTATAAATGTTGGGAAAAGAAAAATTTCCATGTACGGCCTCCTCCCTAACATCAATAAAAAGGCAAATTGAGAAATGTGAGATTTAATATTCCACCGTGGGCTGTCAGCAATTTCAAAGCCCAAAGATGTCTGATAAAACATGTAATTTATTCAACCTCATTTCCTATGATCCTCCAATATTTGCTTAACTGTATTAATACTTCGGGACTCATCTGCCTTAGTTGGAAACCCTCTCCTTAAACTCTTTTTTTTTTTAAATTAACTAACAAAAAAATCTAGCAAGAACCCCTGCTTCTGAAATGTATATCATCTTATGTGGCCCTGGAAGGATCTTGGTGGGTGGCAGATGTCCCGCATTCCTTAGACTATTGCAGTGGATTTTCCTTATCTCTGTTATCATTACCCTTCCTGCACCTTAGAAACACCTCCATCTCTTCCTAGCATCTGTATAGTTTCCAGGAGAAATAGATAATATAACTTTTATCTATGGCTCCCTGGTCTCTATGGTTACAGGACACTTTTTAAAAATCAGCCATAGTCTTTGAAATTAGTATATTTGAGAAATCCATCTCTAGGCTTTTCTGCTTGGTGGAATTGCTATGACTACACTGGAGTCAGCACTGTGCCTATGCTCTCCTGAAGATATCATCAATTTTAATATAGACCAGCAAGAAAGGGAGCTGTGGATTGGATGAGCCTGAAGATTCTAGTCTTCGTTCTGTTTACTATGGCGGTATCTTCATCAATGTTTTATTGCTGTGAAAAGACGCCATAGCCACAGCAACTATTGTAAGAGGAAACATTTAACAAGGAGTTTGCTTACAGTTTAGAGTGTGAGTCCATTATCATCATGGCAGAAAGCATGGTGGCATACAGTATGGAGCAGCAGTTTAGAGCTATATCCTGATCTACAGGTGGTGGTGGCAGAGAGAGAGAGAGAGAGAGAGACAGAGAGGACTTTGATTGGCTTCAGCTTTGAAACCTCAAACCCATCCCCCATGTAACATCCATACTCCAACAAGCCACACCTCCCTAATTCTTCATATATAGTTAGTGCTGCTCCTCGATGATTAAGCATTTAAATATATGAGCCCATGGAGGCTATTATTATTCAAATCACCACATGAGATATCTATAATACAATATATATATTTGTACATCGGCCCATCATTGAGCCAACATAATCCAAACAAAAGTTTAATTTATGGTCAAGGACGCTACAACTCTTCTTTGGAGGATGTGTATGTATTTAGTGGTGGGATATAGGAATTGAGTTCTGGCTGACCAGAGCAACAATAAAGCTTTCTTCCTGTTTACTGTGTCACATCGACTATGACCTATGACAGGCAGCTATTTACACAATGCTGAATGACAAATTACCACTTAAACCCACCTGGACAAAGCAGTCACTTCTTTGTTGCTTCAGTGTATGTGAGTTGGGTGATCTAAGCTAGATTAAACTGTATTTGTTTAGCAGGCTGTGAGTTGGGTTCGGGTCCTCTCTTGTTTCTCATCCTGCTTGTACATGAAGAATGAACATAGATACTGTGTTCTTATGGCAGTGAGGGGCCCAACAATGCAAGCTCATTTAAGCCTCTTTTTTTAAATAACATTTGTTAAGACCTTTGATCTGAGTCAGCATGTGTCTAAACCTGATGCCCAGGGACAGGGGTTATTCCTCTCTATACTGAACTCATTGGAAGGCTTTAGATGTACTGTCTTTATGATAGCAGAGAATTGAAAAAATTAAAACCAATAATGTTGTTTGCTTAATTTTATGACTTAGACACTGCAGCATCCTGTACAGTCTCTATAATGGTCTTACCACAGGGCTGTGGCACTGTGTGTTCAAATATTTGAAGCAACTACTTGATTGAAAGGCCAAGACTGTGATTTTTTTCCATATTTTGATCTTTGGGACTGCTTTTACCTAGACAGAGACTTTGAGCCTTTACTTGGTCAACATGAACTCATTGGCTGCTCAATAAATGGAATCTGAAAAAGAATCCTGAATTGAAATAATCCAAGAAACTTTACAAAATGGGTCTTTATCTATCCATTAGATGTTCTTTCCCTTAATACAGTATGCATAAAGTGGCGACAAGTTTCGTTTGAGTCTTCTTACATTCACAGTAAGATGCAATTTTGAAACATCTATCAACTAATCTTTCTTTTAAACATGAGATATTTGAATGGCAACATAAAAGAGTAATTGTGAATGTTGACTTTCCCAGTTGAATCTCATTGTTCAGTTTGGCCTCCCTTGCTAAGAACTATTATTCTTCATTCCTTAATAGTCAAAAGTCTATAGTTTATCCATTTTTCTTCGTTTATAACTCGTTTTCTCCTGTCAAATTTGTTTCTAAACCATACACCATTATATCTCGCCCAGAAAGCTTTCGTACCAAGTTTAATGATTACACACAATCCATCTGCTCTCATCTGATTGGACTGCATAACACACACCCCCAGCACTGTAATTGCTATACTTAGTGAACACTTAGTGTGTACCAAGCACTGACTTTTATCATATGTGTTACTGGGCACTTCCCCCAGCCAATGAGTGGTGCTTTCAGACCCTTGCCTATCTTGTTCCAAGCCTAAACATTTAACTACTAGACTATACTGCCTCTAGGCTTTCTATCTCCAAGCCTGTTGGCAGCGTTTGAACTAGGTATTAGAGATGCCAGCTCGAATTCTCCCTTTTTGGTTCTTCTTGTGACCTTGGACAATCTTGGAAAAGCTGACCTTTGTGAGCCTCGGTTTTATCCTTTGTAAGTGAGAGCTTACCATTGTCTTATCAGTCATGCAAAGGTGCTGTATATGGAGATATATTAGAAATCTACTACCTTAGTCAACCCCTTAGGTGTTCTCCCTAGTCTCTTCCATTGTCCCCAGACTCTGGTGCTGCCAATCTTTCTATCAGCAGGAGACCTGCTTCTTTGTTTCCACTTCCCTTTGCTGACAAGGCACAGTTGGCCATCTGTCTTGAGAAAATCCATTTCCCTTGGGTCTTTTCATTTGTTCGTTGAGCAAACCACACATCACTAGCACTGCCATATTCCCAGGCATTCTTGACGATTCTTGGTTAGTTTCGCCTTTGTACGCGTTTCCCAGGCTCCCCCTTCAGTGAGGCTACAGACTCTGTCTGAGCATGTCTACACTTGCCAGTGACAAAAAGGGACAGAAGGAACTTCTGATTTTTAAAAAGTTGATATTAGTATAATTGACTCCAAATAGTTGATTAGTTTGATAAAAAGCTGTTTTCAAAAGTAATTAACCCAACTACTCAGATTTCTGCTTTCTATTTCAGTTTCTACTTTGCAAACCAAACTGGTAAGACCAAAAGACAGAGTGCCTGCTCTCTGTTTTACGGTCTCCCTCTAACACACATGTTTATGCTCATGCATGTGTGCAGGTACACATGGCTGTCCTTTAGGGTGTATGTGTGTGCACATGTGTGTGCTTGTGTGTATGTGTGTCTGAATAGGTGCTATTTCTACCTAACTTGTCTTGACCTAATAGAAAAATCACAAAGGCAGACATTATATGCAAATGAAGCATTTACACTGAATGCACGTTTCTGGAGCCAAGGTTTACAAGTAATTTGAAAATAATTTGCAAAATACTGTGAAAATTAAGCCATTGTTTGACCTACGGTTATGTAAGCATAATATCCCCACTCACACTTAGTGCCAGGTGCAGTGTAGTTTCAGCAAAATAATTTCACCTATTATTTGAAATCAACGTTGTTAATTAGAACTGTATGAGTGCTGCAGCTCTGCTCACATTAATTGGTAAACGTTTAAGGGCTTCAAGATGCAGGCGCACAATCTGTAATATAAAACATCTGTGTCTCTATCTTTGCCTAAAATAAGCAATATTTTCACAAAATACTTTTATTTAGACAGATATCTAAGGAAAATTTTCTTTAGAAAGGCCTATATATTACTCAACTTTGGATGGCATACAAACCTTAGCCTTTTCCCTATGCCATCTTCTTTTGAAAATAAGAAAGAAGGTATATTCATCCCTATTCCTCTACTACTACCTTGGCTTGAATACAAACGTGATATACCTTTCAAATCCATGACTCTAGGTCAGTTATTTTTTTCATATTTTTATTGGTTATTTTATTTATTTCCACTTCATATGTTATCCCCCTTTCCAGTTTCCCCTCCACAAACCCCCATGCCCTCCCCCAACCCCTGCCTCTAGGAGGGTGCTCCCCTATCCACCCACCTGCACACCCACTCCTGCCTCAGCGCCCTAGCCTTCCCCTACACTGGCCTCCACATTTCCAAGGGGCTCCCCTCCCATTGATGCCAGACAATGCCATCCTCTGCTACATATGCAGCTGGAGCCATGGGTCACCCCCAAATGTACTCTGTAGTTGGTGGTTTAGCCCCTGGGAGCTTTGGGGGGTTTAGTTTTTAAAGAGGAAAATAAACATGCTTCTTTTTATTTTAAACATAATTTCATTCTTTATTTTATTTGTGTGTTTACCTGCATGTATGTTTCTGTATCACATGAATTCCTAGTACCAGCAGAGACCAGAGATAGTATCAGATCCCCTGCCTGGAACTGGAGTTATGAATGGCTGTGAGCCACCATGTGAGTACTGAGACTTGAACCCTCTGAAGAGCGGCCAGTGCTCTTAATCACTGAGGCATTTCCCCAGCTTCTCAAAAGGAACTTTTGGGGCTGGAGAGATGGCTCAGTGGTTAAGAGCACTGACTGCTCTTTCAGAGGTCCTGAGTTCAAATCCCAGCAACTACATGGTGGCTCACAACCATCTGTAATGGCATACATACCTGAAAGATCGATGCATACACAGGCACATGGAGAGAGGAGGAGAAAGATGGCGAGGGAAAATCCAGCAAATTCTTCGTCATTTTTTGACTATCTCTAAATAGGCACAATGAGATGGTATTTGCCCAAGAAATATGCCCACCCTATTCCTTCCTTCTCTTATGCTATAGATGGAGGAGGCTCTCGGAAAGAACAACTCGCGCTTGCATGTGCACTCTGGGAAATATGACAGGAAAGGGCTTGACTGATGAATAGTCTGTTCATTATCCCCTAGGGAGGCAGTTTTCAGGTACATGTAATGAAGCTCCAAAGAACATCCAGCAGGGCAAAACAATTGTTGCCTGTCACACTTGCTCTTTAATGTGCCCCTTTAAGGCTTGCCATCCCACCCTTTTTCATTGTGTTTACCCCTCACTTCTGTTTCCAATATATTACTTACGTGTAAGCCTTTATCTCAGCCTCTCCATCCTAAGGAGTAAAGCAATCGCTGAAAAGCAGGTGAATCAAGTTCTTCTGGTGCTTAATTGAAAAAAAAATTGTGTGATAAGTTCAACTTGCATGTTGATTCTTTTATTATTATGTCATTACCTTTAACTGTATGTTATTATATTGTTACCTATTGCTACAAATAATACACAGACAGATTATCATCATTATTGCTGTTTTGTTTTAGAGGTAGTAATTTACTGCGTAGTTGAGGCTGGCCTAGAATGCGCTAAGTAGTTTAGTATGGCCTATAACTTGTGCTTCTCCCGCCTCAGCCTCCTCAATGCTCAGATTACAAACAGGTGTCGTGGCATTCTCTGCATGCAGAATAATGAATGGAAACAATATATGCATAGTCATGTATCGCAGAATGGCAGCTCCCAAAATACACTTTCCCATTAAAATTTGAATGTGGTTTACGTACCATGTTTTGAACTTGACCCTGTTTACATCTAATAGAAATCAGTGCTGTTAGTGTAAAATGGTAAAAGGACATTTGGAACCCAGTTTGACTATTTTTTAAATGAAACTAAACATAGTTTCACCACAAGACTCTACAATCCCTCTCCTTCATATTTACCCAAGAGAAACTGGAACTTAGTCCGTGCAAAGACTTACACAACAATGTTCTCAAATGCTATATATATATATATATATATATATATATATATATATATATATATATGAAGAAGCTAATTTCTCATCATTAGGAATGGTTCAAAAGCCTGTTCTGTTCCTACAGTGGAAGAATACCTAGTTATAATACAAAGGATAGATCTGATGCTGCAAACAAGGTAGGTACCCCTCAAAATCAAATGGCAGAGGAAACAAGATGTATTGTATGAGTTCATAGGGATGAACCTCTAAAAATGATAATCTATTTTTAGTGATGCAGATAGCTCAGTGATCATTAGGATCAATGCCAACATTTGCTGTGAGGAAGAGAGAGAAAATTTGGAGGATAGAAAGGTTTTGTATCTTAATTGTGGCAGTCTTTCTACAGTTAGGTACATCTACTAGAGCTCAGGAACACTTACATTCTTTGTTTATATTTATTAAGTTATGAGCAGAGTGGGTAGCGTACAGGACATGATGTCAAGTGCCTTTACCCACTGAGCTATCTTGTTAGCAAAATTTTGTGTTGTGTTTGAAATATAAAAGCTGATTTATATCATGGAAAACAGTACCCAAATTAAAAGGAACAGTTTTTCACGTGTGTCATCTGGATCACTGCTTTTGAAAGATATGAGTTTTCACACTGTTGACATCCCAATGATTTCCCTTGTAGTAGAAACTTAGGCCTGCTGACCAATTACCTTACCTAAAAGTGAGAAAACCAGTGGTCAGCCTAGGATAGTGTCCCCTTGCTTCGGCTCACTTCCTGAATTTCTTAGTTTTGTCTGTAAATAGCTTCCTGCTTTTCACAACTAAAAGGAAAACAAAGCTTGAGCTGATGGCCTTAAACTGAAGTTGAAGTGTCCTTCGGTTCAGCTCAGAGCTAGCACATAAGGGATACTTGTGTTCATCTACATTTTGATCCCAGACTTCTCTGAGGATTAATGAGCATCAATTTCCATCGTTCTTTTTTCCAAATTACCTTTCTATACTCGCCATACTTGGCAGGAGTCTTCAGACCCAGGTACCTCATTCTAGTAGCCCTTGCTACTGTGTCTACCTGTGAGCTCACCAATCATGGAAGCTATGCTGATGCTCATGTTGCTTGGCCTGGGAAAGTTAACCATTGGAAACGCCGTGCGCAATCTTTTCCCTTCTTTGCCGTCTTTTTCTGTAGGGGGTACTGCTGACAACCGTGCAGGCTGCCTCATTAGCATTCACTGGGTGAACTGATTCCCCACTTAACTGAAGGAATCTGTGCACCAAGGGGGTGGGAGAAAAGTCTATTCTGTCAGAAGTCAGCTTCCTTCCTGCTTTTCTGTCAGGAAGCAGGGATGGCAGTTATATGCTCCAAAATGGCCTGTCCCAGGAGACGCCAGGATACTCTCTCGCCCACTTCCTCACCAAGAAATAGTGACCACTGTTTCCAGTATGTGTTTATTCCAACATGTTTCAAACACCGAATTCAAACACCTTTTGAAAAACAGCGGCTGCATTTGATTTCCCCTCAGAATACAAAGCCTCATGTCAAATTAGTATTCCTTTCCTTAAAGAGGTTCTTATCCACAGGACTTTTGAGCCATCACTAAAAGGGGTAAAGAAAAGAGAGAATGTTCCTTTAAGTTACATTGAAGCTTTAGCATTCAACCTGTGAGCACACTGCAGGAAAAATCTTTTCTGCAGTAATTTGCCTGATATAGTACGGAGCAAGATCTGCACTTCTCCTCCAGTTCTCATGCATTTTAGTTCATAAATGGAGTCTTCAAGACCATCAAGTTCAGAAGAGTTTAATCCCCCAGTTGCAGAACAGAGCATTGGGTAATTCTAAAGACCGCTTTCTTAATAGGGGACGTGACCCCTGACAAAAATTCATTTAGCATACTGATTCTAAGTTTTAGATTCTAAATATTCCTCTCCTACTTTCGGCAAAATTTGAAACAAAGTGGTTTATGAATAATGGCATAATTACCTGTGCATGGAAATACATTCAGTGTAATTTAGGAACCTCAAAGGAGATGGAGCCCCCCACCCCGTCTCAGAAGCCCGGAAGGGCTTTGCCCTGCACTTGAAGCCGTTGGGAACAGAATCTATTGTCCACGAAATGACAGGAGGCATCAAATGGTGTTCTCGCTGGAACAGGAAGCTGAGTAGTTTACTACAATCTAAGACAAGGGAAGAGTGAGGGGAAGTTGTGGAAGAAGCTAGTGATATGGAAAACATAGGACATATCTTCTTCTCACCCATCTCCTTTAAGTTGGTATTTCACCTTTGTTCCTCTTATTTTCAAACTAAAAGAAACACGATGCTTGGGCAAAAATCCAGACAAGAAAGAAATTCACTTTCTCATGGTTGTACATTGCTCTGTGGATTAATTACCTTCCGTTGCTGTGGTAAAAAGGACTGTGAAAGCAATGTTGGAAGAGGACAGAGTTAACCTTAGATTCATTTTAGACGTTTTTGCCCATGGTCTCTGGGCTCTGTTTTTGGGTCTGTGGTGAGGCAGACCATCTTAGTGGCATAACTGTGTAGAGGAGGCTCTTTACCTCACTGGACACAGGAAATAGAGAGACAGAGACAGGAAGAGGCTAGGGGAAAGACACCTTTAAGAATCCAATCTCAGTTAAGCACTTCTAGCTATGTTGTACCTTCTTAGTTTTGAGACCCTCTCCAAATAGTGTTACCAGCCTGGAGTTAACACATGAGCTAGTGAGAGGGATAGTACACTTTCAAACTTTGATTTTAAGCAACAAACCATCCTAAAACAGCAGTGTAAGGAAAAGACTTGTACTTTGCTTTTGAACATGATTTTTAGAAGTGAGAGCACAACTCTCTTGTTTGAGGTGCCTGGAACCTCAGCTAGGAATGACTAGATAGTCTAGCAGCTGTCTAGGCACTTCTATCTCCGTTGTATTGTCTCAAGTTCTTTCCATGTGGTCACTTCAGATGATCACTCCAACACTAGAAAAACCACAGGATGGCCAGACTCCTAACATTATGCCTTGTTCTAACGCTGTAGTAAAATACTCTGACGAATACTACTTAAGGGAAAGCAAATTTTGTATAGCTTACAATTTCCATATCACTAGTGGGAGGAGGGTAGCAGGAGGTCAGCTCGTCACATTGCATTGGAAGTCAGGAAGCAAAGACTGAACAGTAAGTGATGGATGTAAATCCTCAACTCTTATCTCTACTGACCCATTTCCTCCAGAAAGACTCAAGCTCCTAAAGATTCTCCCACTTTCCAAACAGAGCCACCAGTTGTGAAAGAAGTTTCAGGGCACCACCTCTGTTTGTGTGCTATTGGGGAAACAACTTGCTGAGGTGAATCCAGATTCAACAAGTCTTTGGACTCTACTCCCTGGGAAGAATAGCAGAGACTCTTTGATCACCTCCAATCTATCCTGAGGACCACATTTACAAATATTAGTCATATGACTTAGAAAAGACCTCTCTTAACATTGTGGTGTGCATTTGACCACATGTCTTCTCCAATAGTATGAATGCCATTATTCTACATGTAAAAATTACACATTGAGGTTTTGGCTTCATTCTGGTTTTGTTTTGTTGGACTGTAGTAAGACTGTAGGGAGGGATGTATACTGTGAATTCTTCAGCAGTCAATGTTTCAACCATGTAGGTCTCTTGGGACTTTTTATCAATGGCTTTAAACTAAAAAAAAACAAAAACAAAAACAAAAACAAAAAAAACCCAAAAAACAAAAACAACAACAACAACAACAACAAACCCAAAAACATGATGAGTATTCACAGTTGTTGCAAAGAATTATAATCATATACATTATCTTATTTTGTTTTCACAGATGCTTTGTGATGTCAGTATACCAAAAAATATATCCTACCTCCTTAGGAAAGTTGAATGGATACTACATTAATCCTCTTTGTTTTCATGTGAATTTAGAGAGGTTGGCCAACTTACCTTGGTTGCTTAGCTAGTGCTTCAAATCCCATCGGTCTGACACCCTAACCTGTGACCTGAACTTCCATTCATCACAGGTCTGTAAATCAAAATAAAACATGAGAAATCATCTTCTGTGTTTCGTCTCCTGAAGTGGCTACAACCGGCATGCAAGCATGGTCATCCATAGTCAGGAGAGTTAACACAGCAACATCATTGCTACTTCTACTTGTGGGAATCCCTTCCACAGGTTTAGTATTTTGAGTAATATAAGGGTAGTGATTGTTGAGAAGGCTGGAAAATTTTTTTTAAAAATTTTGTGAAGTAAAATAATAAACCGAGGGCAACCAGACTCTGAATCTGAAACACAGTTCCAGGTAGATTTTTGTATTATTTTTTTCCATTGCTCCCGCCAGAGGTATGAGGAAACTCCAGACATAATTGGGCTGGTTCTAGAATAGGTTCTAGTTATCTTTTGTCATCTGTTTCTGCATTTCACTTTGACTTGGTTCAAAATTCATGCACCACCAGTCTCATCCAGCTACGTGACAAGTTGAGCCACTGAGATCAGGTTCTTTCTTATTTCTTATTGGTAACTAAGCATTGCTCAGAGCAGAGGGCTTCTGTTATGTTCTACATGGATTTCTTCAATTCTGTCTTTATTATTCTAGTTCTTCCCCTCCCCCAGACTGTTTCTTAAATCTATGCTGGGGTGGAGTATCTCTCTCAGTTCAGTCACAGCCTACAAAGGTAATGAGTTTAACTGGAGCTTCTGCACGATGCTTCTAGAAAAATAACATGCAGTGCTTCTGGGTATCTATAAATGGCCTTGACCCATGGATGTTCTGTTATTGGTAAGATAGAATGAGTTTTGGTAGATATCTTATATTTTAGGAAAGGAAATTAAACATTAGTTTAGAATGCTATCTTTTCTTCATATTCATCAATCCTTCAATCTATGGTTTGTTCTTTTGTTATTGCATTCATTCAGGAAGCATTTTCAGAGTCTTCTAGTCTTTGTACTGGCTGGAAATGCAAGGGCATGCAAAACTAGAGATGACAATGAGCACACCTAAATCTTTGAATCTTAACTTTTAGGTATCTCATTCATTTCCCTTTTGTCTCCTGGTTTCTTTCTCCTCTGATACTAATATTTTTATTAATTATTTATTTAAATTTCAAATGTTGTCCCCCTTTCTGATATTTATAGAAATTGCTTCATTTAAATTTTGATGCTAAACTATTAAATTTAATTATTGTCCTCATAAATTATTATTATTATTATTATTATTCCAAGTTTATAATTTTTCCTATCAAGTTGCTCTTTGTACTGTCCTTTAGTTTCATTGTGCTACGTATGCTCTTTTACCTCATTCTCTTCAGGATGTTTATGTCATGATGGGCTTCAGATTCTTCTCTGATTTCTGGTAGTTTGACAGTTTCTACTAGTTCTCTTTGTTTCGTTGGCTAACTAACCCTTTGGTATTTCATTTCCCTGTGAAGCTAGCACCATCTTTGATTATGAACTTAGCTTTCACTTATCTGTTAGAACTTCTACAGTCTTCAGACTCAAATCGATTTTGCCAACACTGTAGGGTTTTCTAGGCCCTGGACGAGTTTTTATATCAATATCTCAACTTGGGATTTTTATACCCACAGGTAGTTTTAACTCAAACCTCACATCTACAGGACACTGAAATCCTTTTTAATAGCCTTGCTTAAGCCTCCTCCCAGATAAGAAATAGCAAACATCCTATTATTTCACTAAGCCAACAGACAGAGTATTTCTGTGTCTCCTTAATAAAGAGGATAATTCTGAGGCTCTAAACTTTATTCACGAGTCTCAGTTGGAAAACACCCCCCCCTTTTTTTTTTACCTGGGGCTAAGGGCGCTGCTTTTCTGTGTGTATTGATGTCAAAGCCTCATCTTAGTCTCTGGAGCCTCTTTCTTGGCTAAGGCCCCTAATGGGCACCAGCAATTAAGTTACTGCCCTGTCTTTCATGTTCTTCTCCTTGTCTAGAACTTGGATGCTTTTTGGTTTTTTTCTTTCATTTCTCATTGAGATTTAGGTTGGTTTGGGATGTCAGGAGAGGTCATGTTTTATTTTATTTGACTTTTTCATGTAGTAGCTGAAGGCTGTTGGTTCTTAATGGTTTTTTTTTTTTTTTTTTTTTTGGAGCTGGGGACCGAACCCAGGGCCTTGAGCTTTACTAGAAGCAGCTCTCCCCACTGAGCTAAATCCCCAACCCCAGTTCTTAATGTTTTAAAAACAGGTTTAGAGTCCTTTGATTAACAGAGGTACTTTTGTTACTTACTCTCATTAATTGGAGGCCATGTATTTTACCCCAAATGTTACATTAGCAACAAGAAATGGGCAAGCGGTTGCTGCTTCTGGAGACAAGGCAAAATAACACCAACAAATAGAGCTGAGGGCTGATGATAGCAAAGAAAAGAAATAAGAAGAAAGCTCTTAAAGATAAACACAAAACACCATGATGTCCTGGAGCCAAATGGAACAAACTACCTGACACACCAGAACCCTATGATGACCTCACTCCACATTATCACATATAGTATTCGGTATCTACAGTGATGAACTTGTTAATGACTGTCTCGCTAATAGTATGTAAGCTGCCACTGTATCATATTTTCAAATCCCTTGAGATTCTTTATCAGCCATTTGGACTATGAGAGCTCACACAAGTGAGGATTGGGGAATGGGGACTCTGTGTGACAATGGAGAGGAGAGCTGTGGAAGCTTCAGGAATGCTATGCCATTCATTCACTGGATTTCCGTTATAGTGGTCATATTTGTTCTGCAAACTAGATACGCCCCAGTACCTACAAATTAAAATTGAGTGGGAGGCTCTCGAAGCACACTGCTCTTTGAATAGACATAGATATAATCGGAAATTGATGGAAATTATTCTGGAAAAGTCCTTGAGAGTCTCCTCGTGGCTTCCACAGAACATAGTGAAGCTGCCATCGAAGTTCCCAGGCTTCCAGCAAACCTGGGCGGACATTTTTAACTAGAAATGGGCAAGCGGTTGCTGCTTCTGGAGACAAGGCAAAATAACACCAACAAATAGAGCTGAGGGCTGATGATAGCAAAGAAAAGAAATAAGAAGAAAGCTCTTAAAGATAAACACAAAACACCATGATGTCCTGGAGCCAAATGGAACAAACTACCTGACACACCAGAACCCTATGATGACCTCACTCCACATTATCACATATAATATTCGGTATCTACAGTGAAGAAGTCCAAGTTCATGAGAGGCCAGAGTAGTTTGCAAGGGATACTTCATCAAGCAACTGGAAAAGGACAGATACAAGGAATAAAGAGGAAAGTTGTGGAGGTCGGAAGATCACTAACTTTGGGAGAGCAGCAAATGGTACCTGACCAGATTTTGGCAGCCAACTAGAGCAGCATCTTCTTTGGCTAAAGGAAAGGTTACTCAAGGACATTCCAAGTCTAGGCTGCTGCAGAAGATATAAGTCATGCCATTCTAAGACCTACAGATTCCTGCCCTCCTCTTGAAGAAACAAAGAACAGAAAAGAACACGGGGACCTGAGCAGGTAATCACAACTGATTGCCTGTAATGTGAGCTTCTAAAAGAAGGCCAACATCATTTCCAGAAACCTCCTTTCTTTCATTTCTTCCCATCTCTTAGGCCCTGCTTTACCCATCCTCTGTTTACACCCCCCAGTGTTTCTCTATTTGTCTTAAATTTCTCCCCATTTCTACCCCTTCATGGGAAACTCTTATTTCCAGCATCTGAGATGAACATTCATTTTGCTTTTCTAAAGTACTCTATTTTTTATTTTTAATTATGTGTGTGGTATGTGGGTACGTGCACATGAGTATAAGGGCTTAAGAAAGCCAGAGACTTTTGATGCTGCTAGAGCTGAAGTTTCAGAAGATTGTGAGCCATGAAATATAGGTGCTGCTATCCAAAGTTAGGTTTTCTGCAAGAGAAATATGATCGCTTAACTGTTGAGTCATCATTTTACTTCCCATATGCCCATTTTATTTAATATACCTGTACAGGCTGGTTTTGTGTGTCAACTTGACACAAGCTGGAGTTATCATGGAGAAATGAGCCTCCCTTGAGGAAATGCCTCCATAAGATCCATCTGTAAGGCATTTTCTCAATTAGTGATCCAGGGTAGGAGGACCCCTTGCAGGTACTACCATCCCTGGGCTGGCTGGTAGTCTTGGGTTCTATAAGAAAGCAAGCTGAGGAAGGCACTAAGTAACATCCCTCCATGGCCTCTGCATCAGCTCCTGCTTCCTGACCTGAGTTCCTATCCTGACTTCCTTTGGTGATAAATAGCAATGGGGAAAGTGGAAGCTGAATAAACCCTTTCCTCCCCAGCTTGCTTCTTGCTTATGATGTTTTGTGCAGGAATAGAAACTCTGACTAAGACAATATCCTCTGAGATCAGTAACAGTCTTGTAATGGGTTGATATGAAAAGGAGATGATAATGATGATAAAGATATTTCATTTGTGTTTATTTGTGCACCCCCATGTGCACGCGCTGCAAGGGACCCCCACATACATATGGATATCTGAGGAAACTTAGGAGAACTGTTTTATTTCTTTCACCATATGAGACCTGGAGTTTGAACTCAGGTCTATGAGCTTGGCAGCAGGAGCCCTTACCTGCTAAGCTTTCCTCACAGCCCTGGTTTTAAGTTTTTGAGATACTGTCTTTCCATATAGTTCAGGATGGCCTAGAACTTGCTGGGTAGCCAAGGCTGTCTCTGGACTCATGATACTCTTACCCCTATCTTCCAGATGTTGTGATTATAGGTGTGCACTATCATACTTAGCATATTTCATGTATTTTCTGATTTACTTATGTATATTTGATTTACATATGCAGATGTGCATGAGTTTGCGTGCGTCATATGTATGCAAGTGCCCATTGAGGCCAGAAAGCATTGGAGATCCTGGAACTGGAATTAATGGCAGTTGTAAGCCACCTGATGTGATGCCAGAAACTGAACCAGGGTCTTTACATGAGCAGGATATGCTCTTAACCACTGAACTATCTCTTCAGCCCCTAATTACACATATTTTTTTAGAGAACAGAAGACTCTGGCAGAAGAAAATGGAAAGATGTGATCTCATGGATGCTGGGCTCTTGCATTTAAGGCATTATAGATTGAGGTGGGCTGATTTTCCCCCCTTAAACCCATCCTAAAGAAAGAAATGAGAAGTACCACAGTAGTTAGTTTCCCTGGGCAGGACAGGAGCCCGAGATAGTGTGTGTGTGTGTGTGTGTGTGTGTGTGTGTGTGTGTGTGTGTGTGTGTGTGTGTGTGTGTAAATGGTTTCATCCCAGGTGAGAACAAGAACACGTCATTTCCTCTTATGTAAATGAGCTTTATTGTCTTTCTCTATGAAGTCATACAACATATGTACAAGTTGAATATGAAACAGATGAGACTGTAGATTTTCAGGGATTTCAACTCTAAGTCTGATATTTAAAACATGCCACTTGAGGGCTCAGCAGATGGCTCAATGACCCGAGCTTCATCCCAAGAATCCACAGAAAGATGGAAGCAAGGAACAGATTCCACAAAGTTCTTTTCTGACCTCGATATATCCTCTGGGGCAGTACACACCCACAATGCACACACAAAATAATAGTAATAAAATTTTTGAAATTAACAAATGCTACTTGACAGTGTTTACCACATGACAACATGACAGTAAAAAAAGAATATGAGTTGATAGGCTTGTTTTACTTATATCTATAAATTGATACAGTTCCATCAATCCAAAACTGGTCATGATAGGCCAAAAGAAAACAACTGGAAAAAACTGAAATATCACACCATTGGGGAAATCTAGAAATTAACTCTGACAGATTGAACAATAGAAAACAATTCAACAATAAGCAGGGATGAGTTTCTTTTTTTTTTTATCTTTATTAACTTGAGTATTTCTTATTTACATTTCGATTGTTATTCCATTTCCCGGTTTCCGGGCCAACATCCCCCTAGCCCCTCCCCCTCCCCTTCTATATGGGTGTTCCCCTCCCCATCCTCCCCCCGTTACTGCCCTCCCCCCACAATCACGTTCACTGGGGGTTCAGTCTTTGCAGGACCAAGGGCTTCCCCTTCCACTGGTGCTCTTACTAGGCTATTCTTTGCTACCTATGAGGTTGGAGCCCAGGGTCAGTCCATGTATAGTCTTTGGGTAGTGGCTTAGTCCCTGGAAGCTCTGGTTGCTTGGCATTGTTGTTCATATGGGGTCTCGAGCCCCTTCAAGCTCTTCCAGTTCTTTCTCTGATTCCTTCAACGGGGGTCCTGTTCTCAGTTCAGTGGTTTGCTGCTGGCATTCGCCTATGTACTTGCTGTATTCTGGGTGTGTCTCTCAGGAGAGATCTACATCCGGTTCCTGTCGGCCTGCACTTCTTTGCTTCATCCATCTTATCTAGTTTGGTGGCTGTATATGTATGGACCACATGTGGGGCAGGCTCTGAATGGGTGTTCCTTCTGCCTCTGTTCTGAACTTTGCCTCCCTATTCCCTGCCAAGGGTATTCATGTTCCCCTTTTAAAGAAGGAGTGAAACATTCGCATTTTGGTCATCCTTCTTGAGTTTCATGTGTTCTGTGCATCTAGGGTAATTCAAGCATTTGGGCTAATAGCCACTTATCAATGAGTGCATACCATGTGTGTTTTCTGTGATTGGGTTACCTCACCTCAGTTCCATCCATTTGCCTATGAATTTCATAAAGTCATTGTTTTTTAATAGCTGAGTAGTATTCATTGTGTAGATGTACCACATTTTCTGTATCCATTCCTCTGTTGAAGGGCATCTGGGTTCTTTCAGCTTCTGGCTATTATAAATAAGGCTGCTATGAACATAGTGGAGCACGTGTCTTTGGGGCATCTTTTGGGTATATGCCCAAGAGAGGTATAGCTGGGTCCTCAGGTAGTTCAATGTCCAATTTTCTGAGGAACCTCCAGACTGATTTCCAGAATGGTTGTACCAGTCTGCAATCCCACCAACAATGAAGGAGTGTTCCTCTTTCTCCACATCCTTGCCAGCATTTGCTGTCACCTGAGTTTTTGATCTTAGCCATTCCCACTGGTGTGAGGTGAAATCTCAATGAGTTTCTGATAAATACAACAGTATAAATAAATTGTAAAAATAGCCATGTGAAAGGGGGAAGCCCTGGGTCCTGCTAAGAATGAACCCCAGTGAACTAGACTGTCGGGGAGGGCAGCAATGGGGGGAGGTGGGGAGGGAACACCCATAGGAAGGGGGGGGGAAGGATGTTTGCCCGGAAACCGGAAAGGAATAACACTGCAAATGTATATAAGAAATATTCAAGTTAATAAAAAAAAAAAAAAAAAAAAAAAAACTTAGCTCAAAAACAACAAAAAAAAAAAAAAAAAAAAAAAAAAAAATAGCCATGTGAACAATAGAAGTTTTGCACAAGAATGATGAACTTATAAAATTATACAGTAGAAAAAAATAATGAACTCTAAGGGTTAAGGACAGAGACTTACTGGATAGGAATATGACAACTTTCTGGGTTATATCCTTTATTTTGATACGGATCTGGCTTGACCAATTAGTTTTATGCCTCTATTTGAATATACCAAGTGGGATACTTAAGATGTATGGGAGAGCATATGTTTAATTGTATGTTAATTTAACCTCAAGAGACAAAAAACGCCATAAGCCAATACTGAACTTCGGTTCGTGATATGCATACAGATGTATTTGAGGCGAAGTAAATTCGTGCCTGCAAATCACTTTGGAACACACCTCAAAATAACATGGACTGATGAATGACTGAGAAAGTAAATGCCCATTGCATAAAGTAGGCATTGGGTATATGCGTGTTTCCTGTAAAGTTCGGTCGACTTTTCTGTGTGTTTGCTTTTGTATTTTCCATTGAAAAGGAGAGAATGTAACCAACTTAAAATGAGTTTTTATTCAGGATCAGTTTGCGTTTAGGATTCTGAATGCATCCCTGCCTGAGTGGCCATTGTTGCTGGACTCTCTATTTGATACTTCCTTTTCTTTGCTGTCTGTCCTTAGGGTTTTTTTTTTTTTTAATTACCAGGCAAGCTCTATGCAGACTTTTACCGTCATACCTTCCTTGTGAGCTCCTGTCCTACCTACAGTTCTATTCAGTAGCTAAGGGTAACTTACGAATACATAATTGTTGAATGCACGTTATTCAGTTGTTCCCTAAGATTGTAAACACGTTCTTGGAAGCTACTGTGATTACTCTTGGTTGCACAAGGAGAACATTAGGGATATTGAGTTTGATAAATTGGCTAACAATACTCCCACTTCCCTCCTTCCTTACCCATCTCCTGAACTATATTGAATTTGTAATGACAGTATCGCTCATTTTTCCAAATTGTATTATAAATCCAGAAAGTATACATTTTCTGGAATTGGCATCCCCATCTTATAATCTCATTTGGCCAGAAGCTTGGCTGCCATTCGTCTGCAGGTTCCCATGCCTACTTTGTGGGCTAAGCTGCCCCTGTACAACCTTCTTACCATTGAAATCTATTGCTCATGTACATTTAGCAGAATGCTAAGCATAGGTCAAAAGAGGCTGCCAGGAGAATGCTTTAGAAAGGATCCTTCTTTTTCTTGCTTGTTAGTTCGAAAAAGAATGCTGCATTTGATATTTTGTATAGGGCAATGGGAAAAAGGTTGACACACATGTAAACCTTTGCTTTGATGCAGGGGATTGTGGAAATTAACTCCTGCCATAACATGGCGAGTTATTTCTACCAGAAAGTTTCATTGAGACTGAGGGCACTAATTCATTTGATATCATCGGGGCCAAAGTCACTTGAAGAGCAAGCTGCTGGCCCACATCTCGGTTTCTAAGGTAATCACAAATCATTTGTGCTGACATTTAAGATTTGACAGTCAGGGTTGACCTTGGAATGAAAGCCAGGATTCAGCAAGGAGAGCCAAGTGCATTTGCATCAAGACCTGAAAACAGGGATGAAGTTGTTTCTGGGGCCAGGCTGCAGGAATGGTGTTCGGTCAACATTTATCGAGGACCTAGTATGTGCCAAAGCCAGGTTCAGGCTCTGTAACTTCTCCATAATTCTGGTCATCTGCTGGGCTCTAGCACTTTTTGGTTAGCCTTTTTTTTAATATAAAAAAAACTTTCCTCAAATGTTCTTTCATTTCTATTTTATTATAATGTGAAGCTGCACATTTTGCATGATGGGTCAGATGCAGATATTTGAATGATTGTCACTACAGCATAGAAACAGCTCACCTGAAAGCCTGTAGGTAGATAAGAGTACTCTAGCAGTGTGCTTAGGCTCCTCTTACTCATCAGCTACCAACTCCTTCTTGAAAAATCGGAGGGGGGGGGCATGCTTGGTAATGCAAGAAATGCAAGGCTCTGGGAAGAGTCTACTTCCTGGCTGAAATATTGAGCTCTGAGTAATGACCTTCAGCTGTTGACTCAGCTGGTGTTCCTACACATACATATTCCTGGCTCATTTGGGTGGTGGGCAGCTTCCTTGGTGCCTATGAACCTAAGGGAAAAGCCTTAAGTAGAACTGACTGTTAATTATCGTTACTGACTAATCTGTAATCCCTAAACTTGGAATGTTGAGGCAGAAAGGTTGTAAGTTCAAGGTCATTTTTGGACTACATACGGAGACTGTCTAAAAAAAACAAAAAACAGAAAGCAAACAAACAAACAAACAAAACCCCAAAAGTAGTATACTTTTTCCTCTAAGTTAAGACAAAGAATGTGTAAACATTTGTGTCTTTCTGAGGGTGCACATATATGCTTGTGACAAATGCTTTCAGGGTTCTAAGTGAAAAGAAGAACAATTAAAAACAAAATTAGTGACCATCATCAAATATCAGAGGCACTGATGATGAATGTTGCTGTTTGTATTAGCTAGCTTCTGGTGTGTAACAAATCAGCCTATAAAATGTTAAAAAGCTCATGATAATGATTAAAACTTCTATATTTCTGTTTGGGTAAAATAGTGGGACCGTGTATGTATTTGTGATTTACTGTTGATACAGACACAGATTAGTTTTTAAAAAATAACCTTTGCTCTCCAGTACATATAATTAGTAACAGAGAAGGAAAAGTATTTAGGGACCCTGCTAACTCTTTTTTAAAATTTTACTAGTCACACACCCTAGATTTGTGTTCTCTTTTATTTACATTGCCTAGTGACATGTATTGTGGGATGGGAAGGACACAAAAACTGTGTCTTGTAGAATTTGTAAGAGTCTAAGCAAAGCAGTGTAGCACAGAAACATTATAACTTATAAAGGGCAAGAAGAAACAATGTGGAGGCAAACCATGTCAGCTCTGTAGGATAGAATCCAACTTCTCTGAAGTCCTCTTCCAAAGCAAAGCTCTTTCTCCTCATTTCTACAGACCTCTCTCTAATCTGGAGAAATGTGGAGTCTCTCCGTTGGATTAAAAAAGAAAACAAACAAAATTTAGACTAATTAGCAATTGTATCTTCATTAGGAATTAATTATACAGCAAATTTCAAGATACCTAGAAAAGTTTTAAGATTGGAATTATAAGCCCTACCTACAATTGCCTGTCTCCACACATTTACAAACTCTGCATTTAGTCCTGAGCACTTTGTATAAATTATTTTCTAGATTCCTTGTGGCATCCCTAAAGTTCGTCTCAATTTCACACATTTGTCTCTTTTATGCAAGAAGATCTGCAGTTTCACTAATGGAAAATGGACTCATGGGACTCACAAGTTTGGGGATATCATCTTAGTCACTTTTGTTCTAAGGTCATGAGTAAATAAAAAATACAAACCAGGAATAAAATGTCTATACAACTTTCCTGAGCCCTTCTCTTTTGGAAACGTACCTTTTTTTTTGCCATAGTCTATGCTGCTTACCTACTACCATGTGTTTGGAAATGGCAGGTCTTGTGTCTAGAAGAACTGAGCTCAGCAGATGCCCAACCCAGCATAGGCTGACAATCATTTCTTGAAAAAGATGCCATTGATGGCCTGGAATAAAGAACACTCCCTAGCTGTATCCCCTAGTCCAAAGTTTTTCAGATTCTCATAGGCCCATACTCCTTTGGAAGTCTTGTTAAAACAGAAGCTCAATATTTCATGGGTGTGGGCTGGGCATGAGACTGCGTTTTGTCAAGCCCCCAAGTGATTCTAATGTCACTGGTCACAGTGCTACACTTGGAGTTACAAGGCATTAGTGAGCATCCATATTCTTCAGGAAACTTACTGAAGTTTTTCTCCTTTGTAAAGTGCTGTTAATCAAGGTGTCTTCCTCAAAGGACTATTACACTAAAATAAGTGCTTAAGATGGAGCTTTCAGTATAGTAAACTGTCATTTTCTCTATTATTATTATTTATAGCGTATAACCATGCGGATGTCAAATTTCAAACTGTAGTCCAGCCTGCCCTTTCCCTCTGATACTGGCACATCTGGTTAGCAGTGAACCCAGGCAACTCTTATACTTTCACAATACCCTTTAGAGATTTGGCAAGTTCAGCCAGGCTGCCTCTAATCCCTGCCTTCCACACCGTCCTGTGGCTCCCTGTTACATGCTTATGGGCTCATGGGAATATTGAGAAGTGGTTGACTCTTTGAGAGCTGGGTTAGAATAGAAGGTGGGTAGGTGACAGGGGGACACAGCATGCAGAAGTGATTAATATATTTCTAAGTGACTAATGTATTTCCTATTTAGTTCCTGTGGCAGTAAGTTACTAGGAAGACAGAAGGGAGATGGAAGGAAAAAGGAAGTAAGGAAAGAAAGTAGAGAGGGAGAGAAGGAGGGGAAAAGGAAGGAACTAGAAAAGCTGGCTCCGAATCTATCTGGCTTCCTTTCTCCCTTGTGGTTTCTTCCACATATACTCATTTACCACAAGGTGTTCATCACCCTCTCTGTGCTCTCTGTGTAGTAAACTATGTTATTTATCCCCATTATTCTTTATGCCCATCCACTTGCCTTACGCGTACCTGTAAGTATATTCCTCATCAGGTAAAGGTGCTAGTTGCAGAAGCCTGTTGAAATGAGTTCAGTCCCTGGGATCTACATACAAGTGGGTAGAGGGAACTGACTCCACAAAAACTATGTATTGGGTGGCCTCCTCACGAGGAGATCTATGGAGCCTCCCAGCCTCTGAAATGATTAAATAAACAAAGCTATTTTATAAGTATTTCCTCAAGTGTTTTCTTGTATAAATAAGAAATGACTAATGAGAAGTTTCCAGGTTCCTTGCTAGTGTTAACATACCCTACCTTTAATCCAGTGCTTTCTATACTTCGTGTCTTCCTGGGACCCCATTGCTTGGATTTCATATTCTTTGAAGAGATGTTTCTTATTCAGAACACTTAATGTGTTGAGGCCTTTAGTGTCACAGAACATGTAGCATAGAAGACAAGAACTTATATTTTGAAGTCAGAATATGTGAGTTCAAAGCTCATTCTATCACTTATCAACAATTTGTTATCTTGAGGACTGTCTTTCTCACTTTTATTTCCTCAACCACAGTAAAAGACAATACTGGTGATTTTATGAGCTTGTTAGGAGAGGGAGCTAGGAAAATCCTTGCAAAACAGGTTAACATCATGCCTGACACATAATAAATGCCTAGCAACAGTTTGATTTCTGCATTTGTATTATGCAACTGTGAGGTCAGCTTCCTTCCTCAGCTATAAAGACTTCTCATGTTATCAAGACAAATACGGTGTCATCTTCCTGCCTGTGTCACTGCCTCCCTGCAATTGCCAGGCTTCATTCTGTGTAATGACAGAACTAGTCTATTAGGAGCACCTCCACTCTCAGCCATCTCCGTTGCCTGATCCCAAACATCAGAAATCAGTGAGGAGGTTAGGGAAGGTTTTCACTAGTCTGTCTCTGTCTACTGATTGGACTAACAATACAATAATCAAGGCACGAAATCTCAACAGAAGCCGAATGAGAGGTCACCCCACCTCTTCTGGGATGTCTAGAGCTGCAAAGAACTGATTGAGATAGTCCCGTGTGCTATCGTAATATCTTTACCCCCCTAATTCCAGTGTTGAAATCTTGCCACTCGAAATGATGGCATTAGGAGGTGGGAGTCTTAGAAGGATAGTGAGAAGCATAAGGGGTTAAAGCCTTTATCCATATTATTAATATTTTTAAGAAGCTACTCTATGCAGTTCACCTTGCAAAATATGGCTGCATATGTTCCAGCATACTTAGGAGTGCAGCCCAACATGTTTGCAGACAACAATGTCCTATTACAATGACAGAAGGTTGAATACCTGCAAACTTAGAGAGATCCATTTCCCTCTCTCTGCTATGTATGGACACAGCAAGAAAGGTCCACTGTGCGAGAAATTAGGGTATCATGCTGTGTCAAAGTTTCCAGCCTCACTGTTGAGCTCCCTAGTCTCTTGAACTATGAGACATAAAGCTCTATTATGTATAGGCCACTGAATACATAGTTTTTGTGGAGTCAGTTCCCTCCACCCAGTTTTATGTGTGTTCTAGGGATCAACTCATTTCAGCAAGCTTGCACAACCAGCACCTTTACCTGTTCAGCTTTCCAATGGGACTTTTTGTTATAACAGCCAGAGGAACTAAGACATTCGGACATTGCTGAGGTACTTTTATGTACACTAAATAGGAGAAAGCAGGGGGTAGTAAGAAGTGTGAGTAGAATTGGAGGGGCTAAGGGCTAACCCTTCCTAGATGGACATTAGTGAGCTCCACCATCAATGAAAGCAGCTAATATCATCCTGAATCTATAGACCAAGTTCTCATATCTAGTCTACTCTCCAGTTCAGGCGCAGAGGGTTGTTTATTTTGTCCTATGTGCTATGTTATAGCATATATAGTTATATGCTATGACAAGGCAGAGCCAAGTCATGATTAAAAATTGTCTAGAGGCCCAGAAGGACAGTGTGACCTAGAGACTTGTTCCCTGCACTAGGATCAACATCACTGCAGTGAGCCCATGTAAGTAGTAGAGTAGGTAGAAGGGCAGTTACAAAGAACTCAAGGTGAATTTTATGGACAAAGTCTAGAAAGGAGTAAAAATGAAAAAGAAAATGGAAAATCTATAGAAGCCTGTGCTAGTCCAGTCCTTAGTCTGGGCTGGAGAGTTGGAGTGCCCACATAGAAGGACGGGGTGAAGGAGGGCAAGCAATGCGGTAGAAAGTCACTTAAACTTTCTGTGCCTCGGAATCTTTGTTTTCGGTGTTGCTGGAAGGACCTCAGGAGGTTAGCTCTTGAGCTTTGCTGGCACACAAGAAGTACATGCTCCTAGCTCAGATCTTCCACTGGTGTACAAATCCTACCCTGCCATGACCTTGGCAAGCTGACGAGATGAAATTTCAGGACTTCTAGAGCAAGCATGCCAGGGACTGTCTTCTGCTTTTAAACCTTTACTGAGCTCTGCTCAGAGCTGATTGGATGCCAGGGACCAAAGTAGCAGGTAGGTTCAGGGCGCGCTGTAGGAGATGGAAGACTGGTTGGTGCTTGGAGGAATGAAGTGTGATGGAGAAAACATGTCTCTTTGTAGAGGAGGAAAGAAGCTGAGCTTCACTAACAAGAGAACAGAGTCCCCAGTCTTGATCCTGAAGTGAATGTAGAAGGCATTTACTTTTGTAAACTATAGTGCAAAGGCAAGCATGTCACAACGGAGCGTGCACTTGGCCTAATGATTCATGCATCATTTTATGCTTTGAAATAACGCTCTTTGACATGAGTTGTGCGGTCAGTCAGCAAACATTTGTGAGTGTGTAGGTTACTCATTATCGTGGATATTTGTCAATAGTACTCTTACCTCAGCTCCCCTGGGGATTCTACTTGTCTTTTACTAATGAGAATAATTAGGACTAACCCTATTTTCTTTTTCATTTCAGCCAGCCTTAGGAAACTTCCATTTGCATTCCTTTTCCTCAGTGTTGCCTGACTGGTTAGCTAGTTGTAGAAAGTCAATCCAGTTGGTTAATGGACTGAACAAAGGGGTTAAGGTCACAGTGTTGATCCCTGGGAGCTGATTTACCTCACTGCTTGCGAACATTTTCTTTCTTTCTCCACCTCCAAAGTGGATGCTCTGTCCTCCCTTAGGGCCTTTGCACATTTTTTTAACTTGGCTATATGCCACCTTGCCCCTAGTTACTGAGGTTCAATGTCAGTTTTCAGCCAAGCCTTCTTCACTTTCATAACCTGGTCAAGCAGTTTGCAGCCTGGAGAGCCTTATACTTCCCTAGACTGACATCCTTTACTATTTGTAATTGTATATTTATTGCTATTACTATTCAATAAGACTGCTTTACGTCAGTTAAAGTAGGTTTAGGTTACATGCAATAAAACACTGCTGATTGCAGTTGAGTATAGGAGACTTATTCACATCTTGTAACAGCATAGGCAGCCCGGCATATCTAGGGCCTCTATCCAGAACACAGGCCTTGTTCTTCTCTTCTATCTCTGTCATCTATAGAAAATACATGTAACCCTCATGATTACAAGATAACTTCTACTATTCCTGGCATTGTGTTCATATTCCAATCAGAAAGAAGGAAGAGGAAAAACGAGTACCAATTGATTACTGTTTATGTCTTATTGGCCAGAACTGGGGCACTGGGGCATGTCATCATTCCCAGTGAGAAAGGAGCTCAAAAATAAAACTGTTGGTGTTGGGGCTGGGAGTGACACACAGAGTGGGGGCATTCCCATTTCAAAAAGAAGGGGAAGGTGGAATGCGGGGAGGATTTGCGTGAGCAGATACTGGGAAGGGCGATATTGGCTTGTAAAGTGAATAAATAAATAAAATTTAAAAAGTAAATTAATAGAATAAAAATGTTTGTTGCTGCGTCTGCCTTGTTATTATTCAGGTTTTATAAATTATGTAGGAAAGGCAAGCCTTAGAGAGAAGGTAAACCATCTGGAGTAGACCGGCCCGCAATACTTTCTATATATTCTTTCTACTTCAAAGCCAAAGATGGGACAAGCCATGTTTGTTTTCTTGATCGCACAATGTCTATTTTTTTGTAGGCATAATGTTGAATGTAACGTAATTAACTGTAAACAAGTGAAGGAATGAATGCTTATGGAAAGTATTTCCTGCCTTGGATCTGATTGCAGCTTGAATGCGAACGCCCTTTGCAGACTCATATGTTTGAATGCTGTCGGCAGGTGATGGCCCTGTTTTTGAAATATTATAGAACCCATGAGACATGGGACCTGTATGACAGAATTAGGTCACTATGGGTAGGTCTTAAAGGTAGTATCTGGTTACGACCTGTTTTCTCTGGTTCCGTGTCCTCCATGATAGAGTGGCCTCTCCTATATATCCTTCTGCCTGAGCACGACCAAGTCTATACCACAGTGGCGGAGTGAAATCCCCCTGAAGAGTTGAGCCAAAACACACCATTCCTTCATCTTGTTTCCGTTAGGTATGCTCTCCCAGAAAAAAGAAAACAGGGAACACCGATGTTGAGAGGGACTAGAAAAAAGAGGATAGATCAGGGCCAAGAGTAGCAAGAGTTTAATAGAGACCACTTGGGACTAAACTAACTGGATTTTGGTTTTGCATGAATTAGGAGAGGGTGCTCTTCCTTAGAACGTGTTACTGCCATAGAATGGAAAATTGCCTTAATGAATGTCTAAATTTATAGTATCTTTGATGTCAGTGCTGTCCCTTCACATGATGTGAGGTCATTCACCAATATTCTGCACAGCCCAGTAAAACCCCCCTGCTTCACAAGTAAGTTGGGTGGATGTAACAGTGGAAAAGCTGTCATAGTTGACTTCCATAGTCTACAAAGTATGTGTTTCCTAGGTTGTGATGTTAATAAGGTACGTGAGTGATGCTATAGATAAAGACAGTCTGAGGTACTAGGCATGTGCTGAGGAGACTGGAATTTGTCTTGGGTCCTCACTCTTCATTCACTAGGATAATCAACTAATGCTTCTCAATTTTAGTTTCCTAAGCTTTTAACCAGAAACAATGACTCCCATTCATAGCTGTATTGAGAATAAAAATACTTTAATGGTTGGGAGTCTGTACACCATCAGGAAACCCCTGTGCCACTGTTAATGTGGAAATGCTGACAGGAAATAGGTATCTGATCACATCTTTTCTCTACTCTTCTTTAGACACTAACCTTGCTCATGTTATTTAGTTTCTATGGGGCTCCGTCTATGTAATACCTATTTATACCTGTGCTACTGATTTTCCTTGCCACTGCGATAGAATACCTGAAGAGACAAGATGAGAGAAGAAGGATATGATTAGGCTCACAGTTTTAGGGGGATTTCAGCCCGTCATTGTGGCTAGGCCTGGTAGCAGTAAGGTGGGAGGAATGTGCAGCAGACGCTACTTCATCATGAAGCACACGGAAGGAGAGAAAGCAGGCTGGAAACAGAAGTAGGCAGAAACTTTAAGGTCTGCTCACAGTGACCTATTTCTGTAAGGCAGTCTCCATGTCCTACAACCTACTGCTCAGAAATGCTGAGGATTAAATATCACAAGTGCTGTTCAGTGCACGTTAACCAGGAACTTTACAGTAGTTGGCCTTGTACTCGGCCTTTTTTTGTCTTTGGTATTACACCCAAATATGAGTGTAAATCAAGGAAATATATAGAATGACACGAGAAAAGGGTTTCTGGGCCTTTGTGAAGAGAATGGATAAAGGGAACGAAAGAGAACGACTTGGCATATTTTCTTAAGTCTGTTGTGATGTCGCTTCCGTTCTCTGCCGCATGCTGTCCCCAAACAGTGTTGGTTAAATTGCATATTTTACCTATGGGTTTGCAGATGCAGTTTCTTACCAATTTGCCAAAGAATTGATTTCATAGAAAATTCCCATGATTGACAAGGTAGACATAAGGTGAAATGGAAGAAACCGCAAGGCACATTGGCAGACTGGAATCAACAAAACCTTGTTTTGTACAGACTTGGCTCCTCAACTCTTTCCTTCCTCATTGGAATGGGGATCTGTGAATGCTAGAAAAATCTGTTCTGATCCTATAGCAGTGAGACAGGTGGACAGAGGAGTTTGCTGCAGAGTGTTTATTCTAGAGCAATCCAACGGCCCACTTTCTCATACAGTCTCCCAGAGCTGCACTGGCTTAAGTGAGGAGTAGCATATCTTGTCCTGTCCTCTTCAGTATGCGTCGCCTATTCCCTAGCATTGTGTGCCTCCTCTTAGTCTCTTTGAGAGTTATCAGGGAAACAAGATGCCTTTTTGCTTCATTTCTCTCATCACATTTCTCTGGAGTAAAAGGCACTTCATTTTCCTTCCTTCTGTCCCACCGAAGCCATTTAAGGAAACTGTGCTGAGGGCTCTGCGTTGCTGGGCTGGCTTGCTGTGTGCCCGAAGCTGACATCTTTTGTGTGTGCGTCATGGTTTATGGTAGAGTGGTTACAAATCAGCTCCCATTCTGGTAACTAAATTTTATTGACTTTTTCCAGGGCCTGTGGTGGGACTGACATGTCCCCTATTTAATTACTTCCTCCTTCTTGACAGCAGATTGAGTTAAGCAGAGGATACACAGGTGGCTCCAGGGCCAGAGAACTTGGAGTGGCCTTGGCTGGGCCACTGACTGGGGCTGGAGTGAGCGCAGACTGGGGGATGTAACAACCTGCTGGCGGTTATGCGCTGTGGTTTTATGGCTGCATTGGGGGCAATAACTGAACAGTGGGGCCTTTGGACTAATTTGAGGAATGCTTTGCATACATCCCAGCTGCTCGCCATATGTCTGACCCATGTAGATGGGAGGGGCTTTCCCTGAGCTCTTGTTTCCTTCCCTGGAAGTCAAGACTAACGGAGCCTTTAAGTACTCAGCTGGGGGTGTTTTGGAGGAAGAGCATGGACCACAAATGCTTCAACTGATTTAATCATAACCCAAATACATTCTATGCTTTGCCAGATTTTTCCATTCCAATGACATTGTATTATTTTGTTCTCGCAAAACCCCCAATTGTAGGCTGAGGGGAGAATCCGCCATTAATAAGTGAAGACTGAGATCCAGAGAGACAATAACCAAAATAAAAGCAGATGTTGAGCTACTTTCTATGTATCAAGCACTTTTCTAAACAGTCGAACGATATTGATTTATATCATACTTGTATCAGTCCAGCAAACCAGACACCATTACGATCCCTACTTCATTGTTGAAGATGAGCTCAGAGAAGTTGTTTAACTTGTCTGTGGTCACACAGATAGCAAAGAGTGAAGTTAAGATTCAAAATCAAGCAGTCTGCCTCCAGAGACTGTGTTTCCAGCTACTATTCCTACTGCCAGCCAAGTTGACATTTATGGAACTGGAATTCACACCAATCACCTGGAATTTTCTCCTTATAGCCTTTTAGAGTTGGACTTTTTTCTTCTGATATGGCAAAAGCTTTCATTTAAATTTATTTAATTAGCCCCACTCTCTCTACTTACCATGAAGTCAGAGGCCTTTCCATTCCAAAGGAACTGTAAAGTCTTCAGAAAATTACTCCCAGTCCAAGGCTGTGAAAAATACAAGTATCTGCGGGTTAAAAGTTTCTAAATCTTGGCAGTCCAATGCCCAGGACACATATTTTCTTTTGCCTATTGCCTGGGAAGAAGGAGTATGCTTTTCCACTGGGCTGCTTGTTTCTGTGAGCATGCATACTCCCAAGTTTTACAATCTGGAGAATGGGTTTCCCTGACTCTCCTGACAATTGCAGTGCAACTCTTAGCTAAAGAGAACACTAAGCCTGTGCTAAGTGGAAGTGGATCATGTGAAGGGCAGGGAGCTGTGTGAGGGTGAGGGTGATGGCTGCCCATGATGACTTTCTCACAAGAGACAACAAACAAAAGCTTTGCTCCACATTCATTGGTGTCCTCACGAAAACCATTTAAATATAGGTCTAAATGTAGGTCATATCCAAATTAGAATTTATGATTATGGCCAAAAGGGCAGATATAACTCTCATTTTTTTCTTTGTTTACAAATTAACTCTGTAGCCAGGCACTGGCCACCATGAAAGAATGAACACACTATCAATCTGACAGAGAACCCATAATAAGAATGTATGTATTAGAAGGATTTGGAGTATAAGAACTAATTGCTTAGGCAACTGGTTTTAAAGGTTGGATTTTGCACAAAAGTAGACTTTGTGTTAAGGATTTGAACGCAAGTAGTATATTTGAAGGTTGATTCCAAAAATCTTGATACAACTGTGCTGGGAGCATGGCTCATTGACAGAGTGCTTCCCTAGCACATATAGGCCCTGTGTTGCATCCACAGAATCACATGGCAAAATCAGCATCATTAGAGATTGGATAAATGATATAGGGAAGAAAAGAAAGCCAACTCATAGAATCCATTATGGGCTAAAATATGAAAGGCCACTGTGTTGGGGACCTCAGGTCTGTGGTGTGGGACATACATTCCGGTTCTACTTAAGAGACAAAGAACGTAGGCTGCCTAACCATTATCTCACTGGTGGTGAGAATTTTTGGTTTCTTTAAAAACATAGAACTATTTTAAGACTATTTTAATCCCAGGTGTGGGATATAGGGGCTCCTTCAGATTGTTCACAGCAGCTGACTGTGATTTGCCTCATGCTCTAGCAGGGTGGTATTTTGCCAGCAGCAGATGGTTTCTGCAATTGTGTGACAATTAGGATTTTGTGGGCTTTTCAGAGGGTGTATAAATGCTAGGGCCGTGAGAGGGGCGGGTTGGGGATTGGTGATTGGTTGTTGTTCACCATCTCGGAGGGTTGGTGACTGTTTGATAGTAGTAACGGTCAAAGAAGAAACACCAAGAAAAATAATTAGATATCCTGATGGCAAACATCAAACTTGTCCCAAGGAACTTGACACCCCTAATCAGCAGAAAGTAGTTTAATAATAACTTCACCTCCTTTCCCCTGTATAATTTTTTCCCTCTTCTATCTAGTGTTAGGGGGTTGAAAGGCTAGAAGAAAATGAGTGCAGACCGGTGAAAGAAAGAAGAACCCACAAAATAGCCAAAGTCTGGCCACATTCACTTTAGTCAATTGTTTGAAGTTACCCTTATGTGCCTTAACTTACCAGCACTCAAGTCTCTCCCACTTATTGGCTGAAGGGACTGTAGGGTAATACGGTAAGAAGATACGTGGTAACAGTGAGTATCAAAGGGCAAGGCACTGGTACCACTTGCTGCACAGATAAACCAGTTCCTATGGAAGGAAGGAAAAGAAGAGGAAAAACAGCATTGTATAATTAGAACTCTGAGTTTCAAGTGATAAAATCCCAAATCAATAAGCCTGAGAAAGCAAAAGCAATTTATGTGAGTCACTAAAAATTCAGGGGAAAGTGGCCTTGGACATAACTAGCTCCTGTTGGCCATTAGTTTGGAGTCACCCTTTATGTGTGTTCAGTCACTAGGACCCTGGTTTCTCCAATCTTTTAGTATGGAATAAATATGCAAAGACAGCTGTTTTGAGGCTCTCCCTTCCGTATACCTCTCACTCTGCATTCTTCTGTGTTGGTTTCCTTATCTCATGGCCAAGAGGAATGAATAAGATGGTGCCTCGAGCTTATGTGACTCCTATTCCTTCTCTTCTCAGCGGAGGAAAACACCTTCCCTGGAGGATTTTGCTTTAAAGATGTTAGAGAACAAAGGAAATGAAGGCAGTGCAATGAAGAGATACCCAGTTCTCAGGGTCATCTAAGTCCTGTTCATGATAGTTGGGACATAGAGACAACCTGCAGAATCATCAGTGGATAAACTGCTAGATGGAAATTGCAGTGCATATGCACATCACAATATGATGCAGCATTACAAAGAAGAAAATGAGGCCATTTGCAACAATCTGAACAGAACTAGAGGGCATGAGCTTTAGTGAAGTCAGGCCCAGGAAGACAAATAGCCTGTGATCTCACTTAAGTGTGGAACATGAAAAGATTGACCTCCCAGAGGCAGGCAATAAGAACAGGAGCTCGCCAAGGAAAATGGCTGGGAAAAAAGTGGTCAAAAGACACACATTTCCTAAGAGAAATCAAGTCCAAGAGACCTATTGGAAATATAGTGGTTACAGAAAATAGCAACAGTTTCTGAAAACTGGTAAGTAGGTAGGTAGGAAATGTTCTTACCACAAAAATGTGACAAGTATGTGAGATAATGAATATGCTAATTAGCTTGATTTCCCTACAGTACAATGCATGTTTGTATGATAAAAGTATGCATAATTTATTATATATCTACATATATATGTATGTATATGAGTAAAAAAAAACTGACACCTTTAAAAAGACTTTTGATTGCTTTAATGTTGGTCAGACTCTTATCTTTATTCCAACTGACATGGCCATAAAGAAAACTCCAGTCATATGTTAAGTTGAAGAAGATGGTTATTCTATTCCAACATCCTACCGAATAAGCTGAGCATCTACACTGGAAGGATAGATGCTTCTATTTCAGGAGTCTTCTATTTCTTGTGGATACATTCCAAGACACCTAGTAGATGCCTGAAGCCACGGATAATATTGAACCTCGTTTTTGTTTGTTTTTTCTTTTCTTTTCTTTTCTTTGTTTGTTTTGCTTTGCTTTTTCTCAATAGTCATGCTTATTATAAAATTTAATTTTTGGCTTTCTTTTTTCCTTTTGAGATAGTGTTTCTCTGTGTAGCCCTGGCTATCCTGGAACTCTCTCTGTAGAACAGGCTAGCCTCAAATTCAATGATCCATCTGCCTCTGCCTCTGAAGTGCTGGAATTAAAGGTGCGAGCCACCAGGCCTGGCTTTGATAAAGTTTAAGTTTTGAATTTGGCACAGTGAGAGATTGACAACTAATAATAAAGGAGAATGATTGTAACAATATACTGTAGTGAAAGTAATATCTTACCTTGCTTTACGTTTTCACTTAAATGACGTGTTTCCCAGTATTTCTTTTTCCGAGTTGGTAGCACCACTGAGATTTGGAGCCATTATTAAGTACAATGAGGGTCACTAGAAGCAGTGTGCTACTCTGACAGCTTGATTACTGAGATGGCTCCTGATGACAGGGCCATGGCATATACTGTATGGATATGTTAGACAAAGAGATCGTTCATGTCCTGAGACCTAGATTTTATCTTGATATTCAGAATGTTATGCAACTTAAAACTTGTAAATTGTTTATTTGTTGGATTTTCCATGGCATGTGCTGGGTCTGTAGTTTACTATGTGTGACAGAATCCATGGAAAGCAAACCGTTGGAGACCAGAGAACTACTGTAGTTGCTGGAAAATGAGCTTTCAAAAAAAAAAAAAATAAACAAATGAAGGCCTTGATTTGTGGCTTATTTCCATGGTATGGAGTTCATGAAACGTGAAATGAAAGGACATTTGCACACTCATCCCTTGGAAGCCAGGGCAATCTGGCTCCAACATGCAACTGGCCAATTCACCATAAAGACTGTGCCTAGGTAGATGGTATGTATGATCTGTACACCCGGAGAAGAGAACAGTCTATCCTGTAGAGCCTTAGTTACCATGAAGGCTCAGTTTAAGAACTTATAGAACAGGTAGTTTTGTCTGGCTTACAGGATGCTCGGGTGGACTGGCGCGTTCACACCAGTTATCTACTGCCCCTCCCATCCACTTTGCATGCACCTCCAGCAAATACTTAACTGACCATTTGGTGGTATAAAACGACGTTTAACCAACATAGGTCCACCTACTGTGTAAGTATATTGTCAGCCTGGGGATCTTTGCTTTCAGTTTGGTGCTTTTTCTTTCCAGAGGCCCCATGAGCAGAGGGAGCTTGGAAAAATACACAGGCACTTCATACGTACATGGGAACACTACTTGGTCTGTGGAATTAGATGTTCCCCCCCACCATGTTATAAATAACCCACCTTGTGATCAAACCTGCCCCTCTTCTGTGTGATATCTAAGATGTGGAGAACTCATTTTATAACTCACCATTGATGTCAGAGGCTCGCCGAACTTTCCCATAGTAACCCTTGAAAGGATCAGTTGGTGATATCTTCAATCCACAGGCTGCTGGGAAAATGTAACACTGGGCCTTTTGTCCTGTCGTGGCGACATCATTCCATTGTTCCTTGGTTTCTCTGACTTGGCGTGCTTGTGGTTTTTGGTCAGAAGTGCTATCTCTCTTCACAACCCCGGGGCTCAGCTCTTCCTAGGTAGGAGCACACGAAGATGGCATCCCTTTCATTAAGTCACCAGAGCCTGCTGTAGCTTGTCTGATTAGTTTCCTTACACACCAGTGCAAAGAACTTTCCGCCTTTGCAGTTCCTTTGTTTCAGGATTTAAAAAAAAAAAAAAAAAAGAAAAAAGCCTAGCTAGGAAGCTGCAAGGTTGGGAAGTTGTTAAACATACACATGCAGTCACACCAAACCAGATTTGCTGATAACAGGAGCATGGGAAGGCCCAAAGCTGAGGGAGCGTTTCAAGGTCACAGGCAAGGAGGGGCCTGCAGTGGTGGCAATGGAAAAGATGAATAGACAACAGTCAAATGCATTATTTAGTGTGTTCCACATCGCAAAGCCAAGAATGGTTCCTTCCTGATGTATCAGGCTGGCTGGCTCCACAGAGGCCACCCCCCAGTCTCTTCCTGAGTTCATGGAGACATGGTTGTCTAGGTGACAACTGTCAGGCAAGAAGCTGCAAGCTGAAGAATAAAATCGCCTTAGCTAATAGAGCGGCATGCTATTATGTACCTGAAGGTTTAACTGCTATATTAGCCTGAAAGAATCATTTGAAGGGGCGGAAGGAGTTCGCTTTTCCCTGGGCTACATCAGTGAATTCAATTTCTATTGAAGAGAGACTAGCATTTTAAAAACCACTGTGTGTGGAGCTTCGAGTCCTTTTCTTCTTTCCGTGAGAAATGATTTAATAATGAACTTACAACTGCAGGGCCTCTAGTCAGCTCCTTGGAGCCCTGGAAGAGGGAAGAGGCAGTGTGTAGGGGCCAAGGGCTGGACTGCTGCATCCTGTTCTGTCCTTCCTCAGGCCTGGGCTCTATGACTGAGGTTAGCCCAGAGTCACTTGATTCAGACACATGTGGGGCCTGAGCAATAATTTTTCTCCCTGGCAAGATTGCCAGGTGCCTCTAAGTAACAGTTGTGAATTTCTTAGATGGGGCTGTTATCAGATGGAAAGGAGCTAATTGTACTGGTCACAATAGTTAACCTCTTCCAGAAGAAATGGTAAGGGTGTGTGTGTGTGTGTGTGTGTGTGTGTGTGTGTGTGTGTGTGTGTGTGTGTCTCTGTCCACATGTGCACGCCAAGCATCTTGGTTATTTCTGCAAATGAGGCAGAAAAGCTTGAGAGTCATTGAAATTCTCTGGCATCAAGACACCAGAAAATGAAAGACTTATGTTCACTGAGACCTTTTCGGCAAGCTGAGTGGCCAGCATTTACTGGACTCTTTTTGGTGCTAAGCTCTTTACAGGGTTCATCATGTTTAACTCTTTGCTCTCCTGAGTCTTAAATGGGAGAATTACTAGCTTTGGTCTACAGATGGGAAAAGCAAGGTTGAGTTAGACAAGTTACTTGCTTGAGATGGCACATTGTCGGCACATTCTTTTTTGTCCGAGTAAAATCCCTTTAAATTTTAAAGACCCTGCCACTAAGCATAGAGTAAGAAAGGTGACAGTTCCTACATTAAAAGGTAAACAGTCGAAACTCTTCTGCTATAATCTGGCTAAAGCTGTCCCACTCTCTGGGCATTAGAATAACCTCCACCCTTAACTTCTGCCCCAATTCCTGGATCTGCCCTCTATTTTCACTGGACCCTTTTTTGAACTACAAGCAATCTCTGCTCTGTTCCCTCATTATTCAAGTAGCTTAGCTCCTTCAGAGGCAACTCAAAGAAGATAAACCCATGTGTGGCTTCTTATTGTGTTCTGGAAGAAGATGGTGTCTGAAGCGACGTTGGTAGGTGATAGGAAAACATTCCTACGAAGAACTTTGGTGTGGAGAGATAATGAAATCAGCTCAACACAATCAAAACTAAAAGGAAAATAGTAATAGCTATTTTGAAGTCCTTCTCATGCGCCAAGTCTACGGCTAAGTACTGTAAGCAAGTTCATGAAGAAAGGATTATGACTGTTTCTTTTCTAGGAATGAGAAAGAGAAAACTAACATATAGAGGGTTATAGCACCTGCCAAAGGTTGTTCACGGTAGTGAAAGGCAGAGCAGGAATTGGAACTCAAACAATATAGCCCTAGCTTCAATTCTAATGATGTTCCTCACCACTGTGCTCTAGTGACATATAGAGACCAGATAGAAATATTCACATATTATGTCGAAAGCCCAGGTGAAAGGTCTTAAGTCCTTTCTAAGTAGAATGTTTCACAGGAATAGAGAGAGTTGAGTCATAAGAAGAAACGGTTGGAAGTTACAGAACCGGGACATTAAAATGCAGACTACCTCCCAAACCAGAAGCTCCTAATTTGGACCTTACAGCATCTCTTGGCTCACACAAACAATGACTGTAAAGATTCTTGGCTTCCAGTGATAGTGATTGGTGCTGACTATCTTTCTTGGTTCCTGTATTCTGGGAATTAAGGAATAGCCCCGTTTGCTGTTTTGTGTCTTGGAGTCTCACATGAGATTTCAGTTATTTGTCAGCTGTGGTTGTAGTCATCCAATATGATATGTTCCCATGATTGGTGTGTTAGTGCTCAATATGGGTCAGGGTCTCTTTACAACGTTGACTGCATTTTACAGGCTTGTGTGAGTGCCCTCATATCATGGTTGCTGGCTCACTCAGAACTAAGGGTCCAAGAGACCAAAGGAGAAGGTGGAGGATTTTCATGCCTGAAATGGAAGTAAAGCACTGAGGTGACTTCCACACTCTACTGGACAGATACAGTAAACCCTGATCTAACCTGTGCTCAATGTTCCCATGCATTGAATATGATAAGCTATGTAGCTTTTTCTTAGGTTCATTTTTTTCTAGTGCTAGAATCAAGGATCTTAAAATATGTTATGGCAGGATTATATGCCTGGACCTGGTGATTTAGGCAAGTTATTAAAAACCCATGACATGTAGGTAGGAGGATTTGAATCCATTTTATTAACAATTATATAAAAGGCAAGAGTGGTTGTATGGATCTGTAACCCTAGCAATGGGGACGGTCAAAGACAGGGAGATCATTTGAACTTCCTGTCAGCAAACCTGGTTCCTCCTTCAGTGAAGAGCTCTCTTTCAGAGGAATAAGGCAGAGATTGACAGTATGTGGAGGTCTGAATGAGAATGGCTGCTATAGGTTCATGTATTTGAATACTTGGTCTTTAGTTGGTGGCTGTTTGGGGAAGATTATGAGGTGAAGCCTTGCTGAAGCAAATATGTTATTGGAGCAGGCGTTGAGGTTTCAAAATACTCAAGCGAGTTTGGCTTTGCTGTCTGCTTCCAACTTGTGGGTCAAGATGTGAGCTCTCAGCTGCTGCTCCATCTGTCTACCTCCATGCCCTCATTCCGCCATCATAAACTCTAAATCTCTGCAACCGTAAATCCAATTCCACTCTTTCTCTTGTAAGTTGCCTTGGTCATGATGTTTTACCACAGAAACAGGAAAGTAACTAAGACACAGCAGCAACACAAAACAACCTCCTTTGGTCTTTGCATGGTTGAACAATCCTGTAGATAAATGTGAATACAACACAAAAATGAGACTCATGCATGCATACCATACATACATACATACATTCATACATGCATACATACATCACACACTTGCATGCATACATACACACATGCACACACACACACACACACACACACACACACACACACACACACATGAGATGGTATGTTTGAAATCTTAGAATCTCTATGGCTCTATACCAAATAGCAGTTTTGAGGAGGAGGTGTTGAGGAAGAGAGGCTGGAACTGGGGATTCCCAGGAGTCTCTTGGTATTTAAACCAAAGTGCCAAACACCTTGGGGATATTTTGCCAGGCATGTGTCTGATCTATGAATCATATGGATACAAAATATATTCAGCTAGACTTTCTGGATTCTGACTTATGAGTAGGCCCGCTGTTCACATACAGAAGGAAGCTACCAGCATTATTTTCAGCAGATGAGCTCTGATCCTTATACTTCTCTTCTTATGTCCTTTCTGCTGTGTGCATATGGAATATCAAAGCCAGTGATTAGTAAGTGTCATTTCAATGGCAAGTTAAGATGCTTTCATGGAAATAAATGTAGATTTTTAAAAACCTGATATTTTATGGCATCTTAATTTTACTGCATTGGATACCTTGCTAGAAACTGACAGGAAATTATAAACCATAACTACACAGTCCCTGCTCTTATGGTGTTCGTAGGAATCAGTTATTAATCAAATAATAGTACAAATTAATACATAATCACCAATTGATATAAGACTCATAAAGGAAAGGATGTAGCATTAGGACAGTAAAAGTGGCCCTTTGAAATCTGGAAGTTTAAAAAAACACAAACCAAAGGAGGATATTCTCAGAAGAGAGAACAGTGCACAGACTGTGTTTTGTACCAGAAAGGACCTTAGGAGACTGAAGCAAAGGAAGTAAATAGCGAAGTATAGCGTGAGAAGGGAGGAGATAGCTTGCCAGAGACAAGATCATACAGGACTCTACAGCCATATTAAATACGATAGTCATTATTTTGAACAAGGAAAGGTCTTATAAGGGTTTTAGAGAAACACAGGCACACAGACTTCTGCTTTGAAAACATCCACATCAGACACATGGATGCCGTGATTAGAACAGGAAAGACTCAAGACAGGAAGTAACTAATCTAGATAGGAGGAGGAGTGTTCAGGAGGGAGATGTGGCTTTGGACCACAGTGCTGGTAGTGGAAAAAGTGAGAAGAGAGCACCCAGGAAATTGTCAAGTTATAATGAGCCTAAGGTAAAAAAACAAGAGTCAAATCTCATGCCACAAGTAAAGGGGTGAGAGGAAACTCGGGGTTTTAAAACACAAGGGGGAGAAAATGATATGTGAAACAGTTTGGGTCAGAATTCTGTCTTCAGAAGGAAAGCGATCAGGACATAGGGTATTTGAGCAGTGGTTGTTGCTAAAAGGCATTGACTTTCCTCTATAAGGTCATGCTGTATCAGGACTATAAGCACATGACAAGTCTCGAGTAAGTATCCTTAACTGAATTTTATATAAAAAACAAATAAAAGCTCCAGCAATCAGAATTAGTAGTCTGTCAAACAATAACCATAACATGTCCCGGAGTAAAATAATCAACTTTAGAAAACAATACATTGTGTCAAAGGTGTGTTTCCCAATAGGGACTTTAAGGGTAGCTGGTTCTCATGAGTAACTCTAGTCTGCATACCTTAAATGCTATTTTCCTTAAAAACATATGGGTAGATGTCTGTGTCGGCTCTGGTACTTATAATAGAATGCTGTGAGCTGAGTAGCTTAATGCAAGTTTATTCCTCACAGTTCTGCAGGTAAAGATATTCAAGGTCAAGGTACTGACAGGTTCAGTTTTCTGCCAGGATCCTCTGCTTGCCTTGTAGACAGCTGCTATCTGCCTGTATGCTAGCATTAGCATAGGTTATTTGTATTCTCACTGAGAAAGCTCTGATATCTCTTATTTACTTATTGAGATACTAATCCTATGGGGAGGACAGACCTCAGCTAATCTGAATTAATCTACAAAGGCTCCACCTCTTATTACCCCATCACCTTGTGGGCTAAGGTTTCAATATATAAATTGGAAGGGGACAGAGACTTTCATTCATGATTGGAAGTATTTAAATGAGAAGATTCAGAGTAAATGAATGGATAAAGATTGAACACAATAAATAGAGGAATATGGAATGGAATGGTAACATCAAACAAGTATGGTAAATTATGGACTCATTAGTAAACATTTTGAGACAACTGATTAGCCATCAGGATAAAACAGATGAATCTAGTAATCATATCATGAAATTGAAAGCCATCAAAGTTTGATCCAAGACTCAAATGGCAAAAGATTACATCTTCAAAGTTATTAGAGAAAAACATGGAAAAAAATCCCATATGATTTTGGAGTAAGTAGAACTTTCTGAGTATGACTTCAAATTCAGAACCAACAAAAGAAAATGCTTGGTAAATTTAATTATATATATATACATATATATATATATAAACAGAGTAGACTATTTTGCATAAGAAGTACAGTAACGGGACTGGAGAGATGGCTCAATGGTTACGAGCACTGACTGCTCTTCTGGAGGTCCTAAGTTCAATTCCCAACAACCACATGGTGACTCACAATCATCTGTAATAGGGTTCAGTGCCCTCTGAAGACAGTGTCAGTTTACTCGTATACATAAATAAATAAATCTTTTAAAAAAGAAATACAATAAATAAGGTGAAACAACAAGAAATGATAAACTAGAAGAAAAGTTGTCACTCACACCATAAATTATCAGGCAAGAACAATGACCTAATGTACAAATGGACGAAGGCCATAAAAGAATAATTTATAGAAAAGGTACAAATGACTCTGAGAGTTCAGAAAGGCATGCTCAACTGTACTTATAACATGAAAAATATAAACTACATGTGCCAACATGTTACCTATTTTACTTGTCAGATCTAAATAACTACTTACTATCTGTTGGCAAACAGAAAAAGTAGGCACACATATCTCAATTGCGGAAATATGCATTTGATATGACTCCTCTGGGAAGAAAAATTTTCATTATTCATCAAAATAACAAGTGTTCATTTTATTTTGCCCAGATATTTAATTTTAGGATTTTAGCTGTATAAACAGTTGCTTTCTTATGAAAAAATCTACACGTGATGCTATTTGTTTCAGCAGGATTAGAAATAGCATAAGATTGAAAATAATCCAAGAGAAGTCTATATAAATAAAATACAACGTATCTTTTCAGTCTGTATAAAAATAAATGAAGGAGATCTCCATCTACTGATATGGAAAGATAATTTAAAATGGAAAAAAGCAACAAACAGCCAATTATGTTGTTTTTGCTATTATTCTAGAGTAAAATTGACATCTATACTCATATTTATGTATATATGTGAAGAGAAATTAGAGGTTTCTATGCTGTACATTTTCCACATTTTAACAGGTATGATTCTTGTGATATAGTGATATCTTCCACTGTATAGAGCTTTAGGCATATAATTATTCATATTTTCTTTCTTTGTGGCATATAGAATAATGATGAATCTCGAAATTAAGGAGATTTTAGATATTATGGAATGCTACCTACTGTGAAAGGAAAGTGTAGAAGGGGTGAGGAGGAATCTTTTTCTTGATTTCCTTTGTAATGGTTTGCATTTAAGCCATGTGAACTTGTCTGTTACCTCCAAATTGAATATTTTGCAATATTTTAAAAATAAAATAATGGGGAGCTGATACCTTTATCTGTCTTTCCACCACCTGTCTGTCTATCTGTCTACAATAGATTAGTTCCTAGTATTTGTACCTTCCTGTAGTGATGTTCTAAGTAAGAGACTCCTGTATGATTACGATATAACAATGGACTGACCTATACTTGGTGCATGCTAGTTGATGAGCCATAAGTGGGCTGTTCAGACCTCAGTCCTCTTGGAGAGCTCTTGGCTCCTTGTCATCATACCTAGTTTGGCCAGTAGACAGGATGTGCTGTTTGTCTAGTTCAGGTTAATGCAACTTTAGTTTGAGAAGTAGTTTATGTTGCATCAACACAAACCCGTGTGAGAAGTGGAAACCTGCTGTCAAGGTCGCCATCTATAATCTAGTACCTATTCTCTCTTCTCTAGAAAAAAAAGATGCTTGGAAAAGCACAGAACTGAGCTTGGCTCTTACTTTTTACCATCTTCTCTCTTCAGAAGGTGAAAAGAGATAAACTCTGAATCAGCTAAGAATTCATTTTAGTGTTAAGAGAAAAAGTAAAAAAAAAAAAAAAATCTAAGCTTTCTTCTCCACACCCCACACAATCTTTTTTAGCCTCCTCCAGGTTAAACTCAGTTTCTAGGTGCTATTTTTTCTGGATCTCAACTGTTCCCCAAAGGCTCACATATTAAAGGGGTGCTACCATTTAAATCTTGTGTTTCCCAAAGACTCATTTATTGAAGGCTTGTTCCTTGAGTGGTGCTTTTGGGAAAACCTCTAGGAAATAGGGTCTAGGGGGGCTTTTAGGTCATTAGAAGTATGCTTTCAAAGCAGACTATGTTTTTCTGATCTTCTACTCTGTTATGTATTTTCAGAATCCTTAAAATGAGCAGATTTTTCCTGCCACATATCCACCTTAAAGAGTTTTCTTTCCACAGACCTCAAAACAGCAGGGAAAACTGATCACAGACTGGACATTTCAAAACCGTGAGTCAAAATAACCTTTTATATATTTACCTCAGGTATTTACCTTAGTAACAAAAAGCTACCATGCTAGATATGATGTCAACAGTCAGCTGTGTAATCTGCACTACAGAAGGGTCACACCTAGTATTCTGAACTATGCTCCAAGCATTATTTTAATGTAAAGTAGAGCAGAGCAAAATCCTAGCAGATCTTCATTTTAGTGAATGAAAGGTTTGCAATGTACTGGAATACTTAGGTTAGGTTCTAGGAATCTGGATTTTTAGTTCCTTAGTACAGCATTAGATTTCTGATTACTTGTTTAGGGGCTCTTTCAGTTTTCCTATCAGAAAAATAGATTCAATCATACACTTTGCTCTTTCTTTAAAGGACTACCGCAAGAAGAAATAGCATAGTGTTTATGAAGATACTTAAAACAAACCTGACAAAATGCTACAGATGGATACAAGGCTCCACTTTGCCTTCGTTGAAAGGAAAATCAAGGTTTGTTGTTGAGACCATTTGGCAGAGAGTCATCATGTTTCAGCTGGAGGCCTTTGTCCCAACTTCATTGTGTGACAGTTAGGAAACAGTTTTTAACAATGACAATTGGCAGAATGGAGAGTGTAGGACTGTCATGCAGTAAAGAAACAGTAACACACAATATACTCTTTATGTCTCTGCATCCTTACAACTGTCCTTTAGGCGGTGATCAGCATTGCTATTCCTGTGTTTTAAACGGATAATCTGAAGTCTGTAGCTGAGCTCCAACTTCAGAATACATTCTGGGTCTATGAACTGGTCTCAGTAATGTTTTTCAGAAACCTTAGAAATCTGGGGTTCTCTGCCATCGAGGAAGACCATAGCTAGGAAGAAGAAGCAAAGAGTGAATGTAGGAGCATTTTCTATCTCTAACGGAGGCTATTAGCACACGTGTACTAGGGCATATGGTGACCATCTGGAACTGAGGCTACTTCCATTACTGCTGAGATCCCTACCAACAACACAATCAGTTCAGGAAGAATTGTAATGCCCTACTCCCCCAAAAGCTTACCTCCTGAGACAATGCCCTTGGCAAACTATGGATCAAGAGCAGCAGTACATTTGTTGGCACACAAAATGAAATGTCAGTTGCTATATGGTGGCATGATACTCCCTGACCTTCATTGTCTTTTGGAACATTGTGTCCTAATCCTCCCATGGATGTCACTGTTAATGATCTGTCCATGCAAGCCTATGTAAACAAAAGGGACATCCCACAAAGGGATCAAAGATGTTTCCATCAATCAGGTGCCCCAAAGGAAGAGCCAAATAAACAATTCCAGCTGGTGGCAAGTAAAGCTCGACCAACTGGAGTCCTTGGTGAAATCTGGCTCCTGACCTGCTCTTACAAAGAAAGTTTTGCCGAAACACAGCCATGCTTTCTTGTTCATATATTGTTTGCTTTTCTCCTACAACTGTTAAGTGGAGTGCTAATGGCACAAACTATATGGTTTGTGGAGCTCAACATATTCATGATATTATTATCTAGTCTTTTACAAAACAAATTTGCTGACCTTTGCACTGGACAATGGATGTGTGGGTAAACTTGGCCCTGTGAACGCTGATGAAAGCCTTGGCTGTATCCTTTGCTTCTGAGACACAGGAAACAAACAGCAGGAGTGTTTAGAGGTCACCATGCCCATACAACTGCTTCTAAAGGGTATGGCTCCAATTGAAAGGGGGTAATAGTCCCAAATATTCAAATATTAGAAAGTTCTCAAACACTGTGCACATAGTGTATCATGTAGTCAAGATCTAAAGAGCTTAACAGACCTGATCAAACGTTTACTTAGCTGTCACCTACTCCCAGTGCATAGCTACCTGAGGACAAAACACAAACCTATGGCCATTTCTGGAGCTCACAAGAGATAAGAGGGAGGGACGGAGGGAGGAAGGCTATGAGAATGGAAGGGTAGAAAAGGAGCTCTCCACGATGACTGATGAGTGGTTCTTCCATAAAACGATTATAATATAGTCATTGGTACAGGGCCTGGCTCAAGCCCAGATAACGGGAAAGAAAAGATACATATCCCAAGAGCATCACTATGAATTTTAACTTTACAAAATTAGCCTTCCAGTTTAGAAACAGCCCTCAAAGTTACAGATACAGCATATAAGCAAAGATAATGCGGGAAAGGGAGAGAATGTGATGTCAAATGCACAGGCTGATATTATAACAATGTGACGGATATTGAAGTAGAGATTCCATATGCTGGTGACATACCAGCTTTCCTATACTAACCATTGTAGTGGAGGCTTACAGGATTCCAAAATGCCAGAATTGTTTATTAAAGCCTAGAAGAAATGAGTATAACTTGAGCTTAGATGATGAAAATTACTGCTATGAATACATGAAAGATAACAGTATAAACACTGAATATATATGCACATACACACACACATACACACACAGTCAAGGAATTTCATGGTAGGAAAAAAACTGCCTAGGAGTTGAAATTGTGGCATAATTGAGTATTACACTATGTTCAGTGTGAACCTACACATTCATAAACAATCCTAAGGCCAGTTCAGTAGAAGACCTCCACAGTATGGTAAACTGAATGGTTTGAAGAAGTACACTGCAGAGGGCGGCTTGATGGTGTTGAATGGGTCTCACTAAAGGGAGAGCTCTATTGCCAGCATTGCTCATCACAGGTCAGTCTGAAAATTGACCACACCTCTCAATCAAACACCCTTGAGGAAAAAGAACATATGTGTTTGCAAATGATCCTGAATATATTGTTGCTGATAATCACTCTACTTTATCTTTAACACCTGTTCTAAGGCAATGGGAAAAATGATTATATATGGGCACCAAACTCTTGCACAGAGTACTGGGAATATGAACCAATATAGAGCCATTTCTATCTAGGGCCATTTTGCTGAATAAAAAATGTTAGTTTTTAAATATGGTTTTATGTGATTCAAAAGGTGAACAGAACCCCAGATAGTATAGGATTTTACAGAACCTGTTGGAAACAGATGGTAATTGGTACTCCAATGGGGTTAGTAGAGGTGGTGAATCAGGAGGAAAACAGGGGAAAGGAAGGCAGAAAAAAATAAGAGAATCAAGGGGTTCAAGAAGCAGAGAGGAGGCAGCAATGTCAAGTACAGTAGATGGGCGAACAGGGTTTTAATTGGATCTGGAATTGAGGAAGTCATTGCAACCGTAAGAATAGCCTTTCCTAAAGCTACTGGTCCAAAACATACAGGAAATCCAGGACTCAATGAGAAGATCAAACCTAAGGATAATAGGTATAGAAAGAGTGAAGACTCCCAGCTCAAAGGACCAGTAAATATCTTCAACAAAATCATAGAAGAAAACTTCCCTAACCTAAAAAGAGATACCCATAGGCATACAAAAGCCTACAGAACTCCAAATAGATTGGACCAGAAAAGAAACACCTCCCGTCACATAATAGTTCAAAACACCAAACGCACAAAATAAAGAAAGAATATTAAAAGCAGTAAGGGAAAAGGTCAAGTAACATATAAAGGCAGACCTATCAGAATCACACCAGACTTTTCGCCAGAAACTATGAAGGCCAGAAGATCCTGGACTGATGTCATACAGACCCTAAGAGAACATAAATGCCAGCCCAGGCTACTGTATCCTGCAAAACTCTCAATTAACATAGATGGAGAAACCAAGATATTCCATGACAAAACCAAATTTACACAATATCTTTCTACAAATCCAGCGCTACAAAGGATAATAAATGGTAAAGCCCAACATAAGGAGGCAAGCTATACCCAAGAAGAGGCAAGAAACTAATCGTCTTGGCAACAAAACAAAGAGAAGAAAAGCACACAAACATAACACATCCAAGTATGAATATAACAGGAAGCAATAATCACTATTCCTTAATATCTCTCAACATCAATGGCCTCAACTCCCCAATAAAAAGACATAGATTAGCAAACTGGATACGCAACGAGGACCCTGCATTCTGCTGCCTACAGGAAACACACCTCAGAGACAAAGACAGACACTACCTCAGAGTGAAAGGCTGGAAAACAACTTTCCAGGCAAATGGTCGGAAGAAGCAAGCTGGAGTAGCCATTCTAATATCAAATAAAATCAATTTCCAACTAAAAGTCATCAAAAAAGATAAGGAAGGACACTTTATATTCATCAAAGGAAAAATCCACCAAGATGAACTCTCAATCCTAAATATCTATGCCCCAAATACAAGGGCACCTACATACGTAAAAGAAACCATACTAAAGCTCAAAACACACATTGCACCTCACACAATAATAGTAGGAGACTTCAACACCCCACTCTCATCAATGGACAGATCATGGAAACAGAAATTAAACAGAGACGTAGACAGACTAAGAGAAGTCATGAGCCAAATGGACTTAACGGATATTTATAGAACGTTCTACCCTAAAGCAAAAGGATATACCTTCTTCTCAGCTCCTCATGGTACTTTCTCCAAAATTGACCATATAATTGGTCAAAAAACGGGCCTCAACAGGTACAGAAAGATAGAAATAATCCCATGAGTGCTATCGGACCACCACGGCCTAAAGCTGGTCTTCAATAACAATAAGGGAAGAATGCCCACATATACGTGGAAATTGAACAATGCTCTACTCAATGATAACCTGGTCAAGGAAGAAATAAAGAAAGAAATTAAAAACTTTTTAGAATTTAATGAAAATGAAGGTACAACATACCCAAACTTATGGGACACGATGAAAGCTGTGCTAAGAGGAAAACTCATAGCGCTGAGTGCCTGCAGAAAGAAACAGGAAAGAGCATATGTCAGCAGCTTGACAGCACACCTAAAAGCTCTAGAACAAAAAGAAGCAAATACACCCAGGAGGAGTAGAAGGCAGGAAATAATCAAACTCAGAGCTGAAATCAACCAAGTAGAAACAAAAAGGACCATAGAAAGAATCAACAGAACCAAAAGTTGGTTCTTTGAGAAAATCAACAAGATAGATAAACCCTTAGCCAGACTAACGAGAGGGACACAGAGAGTGTGTCAAATTAACAAAATCAGAAATGAAAAGGGAGACATAACTACAGATTCAGAGGAAATTCAAAAAATCATCAGATCTTACTATAAAAGCCTATACTCAACAAAACTTGAAAATCTGCAGGAAATGGACAATTTCCTAGACAGATACCAGGTACCGAAGTTAAATCAGGAACAGATAAACCAGTTAAACAACCCCATAACTCCTAAGGAAATAGAAGCAGTCATTAAAGGTCTCCCAACCAAAAAGAGCCCAGGTCCAGACGGGTTTAGTGCAGAATTCTATCAGACCTTCATAGAAGACCTCATACCAATATTATTCAAACTATTCCACAAAATTGAAACAGATGGAGCACTACCGAACTCCTTCTATGAAGCCACAATTACTCTTATACCTAAACCACACAAAGACCCAACAAAGAAAGAGAACTTCAGACCAATTTCCCTTATGAACATCAACGCAAAAATACTCAACAAAATTCTGGCAAACCGAATCCAAGAGCACATCAAAACAATCATCCACCATGATCAAGTAGGCTTCATCCCAGGCATGCAGGGATGGTTTAATATACGGAAAAACATCAACGTGATCCATTATATAAACAAACTGAAAGAACAAAACCACATGATCATTTCATTAGATGCTGAAAAGCATTTGACAAAATTCAACACCCTTCATGATAAAAGTCCTGGAAAGAATAGAATCCAAGGCCCATACCTAAACATAGTAAAAAGCCATATACAACAAACCAGTGGCTAACATTAAACTAAATGGAAGAAACTTGAAGCAATCCCACTAAAATCAGGGACTAGACAAGGCTGCCCACTCTCTCCCTACTTATTCAATATAGTTCTTGAAGTTCTAGCCAGAGCAATCAGACAACAAAAAAGGAGGTCAAGGGGATACAGATCGGAAAGAAGAAGTCAAAATATCACTATTTGCAGATGATATGATAGTATATTTAAGTGATCCCAAAAGTTCCACCAGAACTACTAAAGCTGATAAACAACTTCAGCAAAGTGGCTGGGTATAAAATTAACTCAAATAAATCAGTAGCCTTCCTCTACAAAAAGAAAACAAGCCGAGAAAGAAATTAGGAAAGCGACACCCTTCATAATAGACCCAAATAATATAAAGTACCTCGGTGTGACTTTAACCAAGCAAGTAAAAGATTTGTACAACAAGAACTTCAAGACTCTGAAGAAAGAAATTGAAGAAGACCTCAGAAGATGGAAAGATCTCCCATGCTCATGGATTGGCAGGATTAATATAGTAAAAATGGCCATTTTACCAAAAGCGATCTACAGATTCAATGCAATCCCCATCAAAATACCAATCCAATTCTTCAAAGAGTTAGACAGAACAATTTGCAAATTCATCTGGAATAACAAAAAACCCAGGATAGCTAAAACTATCCTCAACAATAAAAAAAAGGACTTCAGGGGAATCATATCCCTGAACTCAAGCAGTATTACAGAGCAATAGTGATAAAAACTGCATGGTATTGGTACAGAGACAGACAGATAGACCAATGGAATAGAATTGAAGACCAGAAATGAACCCACACACCTATGGTCATTGATTTTTTGACAAAGGAGCCCCAAATCCATCCAATGGAAAAAAAAAGATAGCATTTTCAGCAAATGGTGCTGGTTCAACTGGAGGTCAACATGTAGAAGAATGCAGATCGATCCATGCTTATCACCCTGTACAAAGCTTAAGTCCAAGTGGATCAAGGACCTCCACATCAAACCAGACACCTCAAACTAATAGAAGAAAAACTAGGAAGCATCTGGAACACATGGGCACTGGAAAAAATTTCCTGAACAAAACACCAATGGCTTATGCTCTAAGATCAAGAATCGACAAATGGGATCTCATAAAACTACAAAGCTTCTGTAAGGCAAAGGACACTGTGGTCAGGACAAAACGGCAACCAACAGATTGGGAAAAGATCTTTACCAATCCTACAACAGATAGAGGCCTTATATCAAAATATACAAAAGAACTCAAAAAAAGGTTAGACCACAGAGACAAATAACCCTATTAAAAAATGGGGTTCAGAGCTAAACAAAGAATTCACAGCTGAGGAATGCCGAATGGCTGAAAACACCTAAAAAAATGTTCAACATCTTTAGTCATCAGGAAATGCAAATCAAAACAACCCTGAGATTTCACCTCACACCAGTGAAGAATGGCTAAGATCAAAAACTCAGGTGACAGCAAATGCTGGCGAGGATGCGGAGAAAGAGAACACTCCTCCATTGTTGGTGGGGTTGCAGACTGGTACAACCATTCTGGAAATCAGTCTGGAGGTTTCTCAGAAAATTGGACATTGAACTGCCTGAGGATCAGCTATACCTCTCTTGGGCATATACCCAAAAAGATGCCCCAACATATAAAAAAAGACCGTGCTCCACTATGTTCATCTCTAGCCTTATTTATAATAGCCAGAAGCTGGAAAGAACCCAGATGCCCTTCAACAGAGGAATGGATACAGAAAATGTGGTACATCTACACAATGGAATATTACTCAGCTATCAAAACAACAGTTTATGAAATTAAGTAGGCAAATGGTTGGAACTGGAAAATATCATCCTGGTGAAGCTAACCCAATCACAGAAAGACATACATGGTATGCACTCATTGATAAGTGGCTATTAGCCCAAATGCTTGAATTACCCTAGTTGCCTAGAACAAATGAAACTCAAGACGGATGATCAAAATGTGAAGGCTTCACTCCTTCTTTAAAAGGGGAACAAGAATACCCTTGGCAGGGAAGAGAGAGGCAAAGATTAAAACAGAGACTGAAGGAACACCCATTCAGAGCCTGCCCCACATGTGGCCCATACATATACAGCCACCCAATTAGACAAGATGGATGAAGCAAAGAAGTGCAGACTGACAGGAGCAGGATGTAGATCGAACCTGAGGAGACACAGCCAGAATACAGCAAATACAGAGGCGAATGCCAGCAACAAACCACTGAACTGAGAATAGGACCCCCCATTGAAGGAATCAGAGAATGAACTGGAAGAGCTTGAAGGGCTTGAGACCCCATATGTACAACAATGCCAAGCAACCAGAGCTTCAGGGACTAAGCCACTACCTAAAAGACTATACATGGACTGACCCTGGACTCTGACCTCATAGGTAGCAATGAATATCCTAGTAAAACACCAGTGGAAGGGAAGCCCTGGGTCCTGCTAAGACTGAACCCCAGTGAACTGATTGTTGGGGAGGGGCGGCAATGGGGGGAGGGTGGGGGAGGGAACACCCATAAGGAAGGGGGAGGGAAGGGGGATGTTTGCCTGGAAACCGGGAAAGGAATAACACGCGAAATGTACAAAAGAAATACTCAAGTTAATTAAAAAAAAAAAAAGAATAGCCTTTCCTAACCAAGAGCCATGAGCCATTTTTGAGGACTAACCAGAATTAAAGAACTGGAGATACCAGCATAGATGCTGCCTTCTGAGGCATGGACACTGACTAGAGGAAGGAAGATGTACAGACGTGTGCATCTCTGCATGTGTTGCCTTTTCATTTGTATTCTTATTATCGGGTTTGTTGTCACATCTGCAGGCAAAGAACAGACTAGTAGGAAGGTTAGCAACAAAAGGAAGAAGATGATGACCCATCAGTTTGGGAAAGAGAAACTGGCCTTGAGCAAGAAGTTTGACCTATCATTTCGGATTAGAGAAGGGGCGGAGGAAGGAGTGGATGTCATGCACTTAAGTCTCTAGGTGGGAAAGTGTGACACTGGGAAAGGTTTCCATAATGTCAGCTCTCTCTTTTTCAGAGACACAAGTATCTTTAGTGTATAGGCAGCAGACAGGGAGTGAGAGGCCACAGGAAAACAGAATAGACTTGAAGTGTATCCGAGGAGAAAGGACAAGGTTCTAAGTAGGAAACAGGTGTGTGAAGATTAGAATTGGGGGTGGGTATCAACCACTGTGATATAGAGGCTGAACTATTTTGAATATTTAATTCTCTGGGAAGGTTATCCCATGCCTTATTGCCCTTCTATTTCTGGTGAAATATTTGATTTTGAAGCTACTGACCCATCTTCCTAGGGAAATAAGCACTCCTAAAAGCTTTGCATAAAAGGGAAACCATCTAATAAGGCAAAAGGCAGAGATGTGAGGATAATCTTATACCATACAATTGATATTGGGTACCAGAATGGTCTTGACATTCTTCAGAATGATTCTGCCCTTCCTTAGAATGGTGGTTCTCAACCTTCCTAATGCTACAAAGCCTTTAATACAGTTCTTCATGTTGTGGTGACCCCCTTGATCGCAAAATTATTGTTGTTGCTACTTCATAACTGTAATTTTGGTTACTGTTATGAATTGTAGTGTAAATATTTTTGGAGATAGAGGTTTGCCAAAGGGGTCATGGCCCACAGATTGAGAACATCTGCTCCGGCAGAATTTATGCCAGGGCGTACAGTAAGCTGAGCCAACAGTCTTGCATGGAGATGTCTTTAATGTAGCCATTGTTCCCACTGTGACTCAGTTGGGCTCTGTCCCTCTCAGTTTAATAGCTCGTCACAGCCCATCACAGCTCTGCCAATCTTGAATACTGTGACACTGCCAATATGTGAGTTCAAGCTAATAGCCACATGACCTCAGGCTCACAGGTCTCTTGACAACTCCTCCCAACTCCACTCCTACTAAGCTTTACTTAAATCCAACACAGTTACAGTATGCACTTTAATTTTACTAGCATTCATTAATTACTCTTTTTCTATTGCTTTTTTTTTTCAAGCTGGTGTATACCATTCCCTTCCTTGCCCAACAACACTCTGACCTTGAAGGGAGGCTGAGATGCTGCACATTTTGTAAGCATTCCCTAGCACCAAGCCACTTGCTGCTTAACAAATACCACCTTATTTTGGCTGAGTGCACAGATAGAGAAGGCCCGAGATATGCTGTCTTGGGGGCAAAGATGGGCCTTTTCTGCACCATGGAATACAAACGATTCCAGTAAATTCCTTCTCAGAATGGAGCCAAGGAAAAAAATCACCAATAAATGTGACTCTCTTGTGGCAATGGGTGGGGATGACAGCTAACAGCTGTCAGCTGGTACTTTCTGGTTAGTATGAAATGCAGGAGGCAATCCAAAGAGGAGGGTACAGTGGATGCCTGCCCCTCTGTGGCTCCTGCCACCTCCTCCCTCATCACGGTGTTCCAGACAGCATTGCCATGAGCCAGGTCTGCTAGTGGCTCCATCAAACCAAGGCCATAACCACTCAGCACACCGATCGTACTTACATAGTCCTCTGTAAAGGGCAAAAATGGGTTCTTAAATTATTTTTCCATCAGATTGAGTGGGACAGAAAGATCTTATGAACAGGAACTCTTCTTCCTTCTCTGGCTGGACTGGTGTGTTCTCACCATCGGTACTCATGAACTTGGGAGTGACCTGGCAAATCAATTGTTCCTGCTCACCAGGTTGAACCGCAGAAGAGTTAAGAGGCTCAACTCCTTTAGCATTGCTCAAAAGAAAGCCCTTTCTTGGATATTCATGGCAAAAATGCTCCTAGATGATAAATGGCCTCGAGTATTCTTATTAGAGAAGAATGCTTCGGATTTGCTCTTGAGACTAGAACAAAGCGAAGGCCATTTCATTGCTTCCAGTGACATAGGAATTCAAATTGTAGATACTCAATTCACTTAAGGACACATCGTTCAGCGTTTTAAATCTTGACATTTCTGTGTTTTTCTTCATTTCTTCAGTTGCTTCTCAAACAGAAAACGGGGGATGGCATAATAACTGAGTGCCACAAGAAAAATGATATTAGGACATTTCATTAGAACCCCTAAAACTCACTGTGTTTCTCACCGTTCTGTCAAGCCATATCCCTGTACCTGTTACATCTCTCCTGGAGCAGGCCTCTAAGCCACCCCTTGCAAATCATTGCTGAATGCCACTGATGCCAAGCATGGGATTGCCCATCTCAAAGAATAAGCTGGCAACTAAAATTAAAAATGGTGATGGGTAGCAGGAACGGCAGGGTCCTCTATGTAAAAGCTGGGAACTCCGCATAGCCACAAAAGCTTCCTGCGGAAGGACCTAATTGAGGACTGCCTGAGAGACTAGCTTCTCCTGCAGGAGGACCTGATTAAGGACTGCCTGAGACACCAAGGATTGCTGGCGCAGACAATGCCAGCCAATCAGGAACTGCAATTTAGAAGAGATGCTTTCTTGGGACCAGTTGGGGTATGGGTGGCGGTTATTAAAGGAGCTTGTAGCAGTGCTCAGAGAGTTTGCTGTGGTGTCTCTCACCTGCTCCCTGAGTCTCTGTCATTGACTCTGAGCCACCTCACCCCCGACCCCCAAGGGCAGGGAGGTTACAGTGGGAAGTAGTCCAGAGCACAGGCAACCGTGATGTATTTATTATATTTAACCTGTGGTTTGAATGCACCCACCGAAGTCCCCAGGGCAGATACTATTTCCAAGTGTACCAGGGCTGAGAGATATGACGTTTACATCATAAGGGCTCTGTTCTCAGGAAGGGATTAATGTTACTGCACAAGTGAGTTCTTCATGAAAGGGTTAATTTGCCCCCTCCCACTGCTCTTATGTGATCTCTCAGCTAGTGATGCTTTCTTACTGTAATGGTCCAGTAAAAACAACCTTGTTAGTTGCATTCCCCGGATCAGGGCCTTCCCAAGCTTTCAAACTGTACAAAATACATCTCCATTCTTCATACATTTTCCAGTCTAACAACGTCTGTTATAGCATCCACACCTGGACTAAGACACCAACCAATTATTTAGCCATTGATAACCAAAGTCAGAAACAAAAGAATATTTCTGTCAACTCTGCTATCCAGAAGTGCTTCTAAAATTTGAATGCATCTAAAAACTACCTGGAGCTCTTATCCCAATACAGATTCAGATTCAGTAGGTCTAGGGAAAGTAACTGAGAGTCTGTATTTCTATTAAGCACCTTGAGCATTCATTGATCCAGGCTCCTTAAGGTAATTATACATGTAACCCTAAGAACTAGGCATTATAACTCGACAGAATACAACTATACGGCTTCTGGTCTAGTCTTATAATCCTTTCTCCTTAACTCAGTTCATCTGTTTCTGACCTCAAAGGATGTGAATATTTGGCTTTTAATTCTAAGCGACAAGAACCTTTGGGATTTCTTATTATTCGTGCTTTATGAATGATGTTTGCTCTTATTGAAATTGATTATGAATGTCCTTTAAATTGTAGCTTTCAAATGAGTCTTGCCAACACAGTGGTAAACAACTAAGTTAGGTCTTAGTTAATAGGTCGGCTTCACTCTCTCAGTAGCCGCTCCCAAGGCCTTTCATCAGATTACAGCATTATCTAGTTTTGCATACAGTTAGCTAGTTCATGTACAGTGCATGTCAAATCCTCACTTCATATATGCCCACACTTCACACAGGCTGTCCCCAATTAATCCAAGGAAGAATGATAGTAAGTCAGAGGACAAAGGGACTTGCAGAGGCTAGCACCTGCACAAAACACTTGAAGATTTTATTCCTAAACTTATTTTTAGTACTTTAGTTGGCTTAATAGGCCACTGTTCCATGAAGCAGCCACTTTCAAGGTTGTAAGACTCTAAGGATTTATCAGTATCTTGAAGTTGTATTGTCATCTAGAACAAAACATTTTTTTTTACAATGTGTTTCGGCAGTTAAAATCTATTATTGCTGGCTCATTGCTTCTTTTTTCCAAATATAAATGGTGCATTATTTCTTGCGCACTGAATCTTTCAGACATCTTGCCTTTCTGGTTCTTGGGCTCTGACGTTCTCCATCTTGGTTATGTCTTCTATTCTCTGGTTTTCTCTAGTTTGGTGTTACCAAGCGTGGTTTTGAACATATTCATTGGCAAACATATTTTCTGTTTCTGAGTCATATCAAGTCAAGAAAACCCTGATAACCTTCTGAAAATGAGTTATGTCTTTCTTACTCATCCAGATGTTTCCACTTGTTCTGGTACTTTGCTCTTTCAATTATTCCATCTATCAAGTTGTGAATTTGAGTTCTGATTCTGTTCTATAACATACTAGGGCTTCCTTATGATGTTGCCCTCTACACATTTGTCAGGTACAGCCAGTTTTTTCTTCATCACTGTAGATAAAACTGGGAATGAACAAAACTGAAAACTGGTATCTGTGCCTTTTATTTGTATTACATTTACATTTTAGGCTCTCATCTAAGATAGTCTGCTTGTTGTCAGGACAATCACATCTTCTTTGGCCTTTCTTATCCTGTGTATCACCTGCCAGCCTAACGACTCATTTCCTTTGCCACTTGATTTCCTTATATATTGAAGATCTAAACCCTGAGATGTGAGTGAGAAGGATTCACAGACTAACAACAACAGATCAACTAAACGTACTGAGGTCTACAGTTGAGAGTAGAGAGATAGAAAGAGAGGAGTGAAGGAGAGAGGGGCAGATAGAGGCATAGGGCACAGACAGAGAGAAAGACAGACAAAGAGACAGAAAGAAGAGAAAGAATGACAGAGAGTTTCTGGGAGTGAAGCAGACCTTTGGCACCTTGGTTACCTGTAATTGTCAGCATGTGGTTAGACACATGGGTAAGGTGAACATATGCAAATTAGGGCATGCCTGTGCAACAGGTATGCAGAGAAGTCGAATGTATGTGAAGAAAGCAGGACTTACTTGTTTGACCTTTTTCTAGGAGGATCCTTTTCCCTCAGACCAGAATGCAAACTGAACCCAATCATTTCTACTCACTGTTGGGTAATGTGTTGTTGTAGTCACTCCAAATCATAACTGAGTAATTAGAGTGTCTCAGTGAACACATGAAGAGTCAAATCTGCAAGTCTGGCTTAGGATTTAATCTTCTCTGCCCAGATCTTTTACACTGAAAAGCTACAGTGGGAAGGCCAAGAGGCCTCTCTTCGTTCATCTCCTCCATTTGTTGCTGCCTTTTGGCTGAATACACTGTTGAAGCTGGGAGAGGTCAGGAAGCAGACTGCTCCAGCTTGACAGGGTGATGACATTGCCCTTTCTGAGCCTGCTTTTCAGACCATTAAAGCTTGAATCCCAGCCGGCATGGTTTCATGCATGTGGAAGAGGCATAAGCTAACTCTTTCCCTCCTGAGCTGGTAAGAGATGCTCTTGTCAAGAGATTGATCTTTCACCACTCTCTTGACCGATGCCTAACTTGACTCCATAAAGTATGACAGCTGAAGACTGCTCTTAGCTCTTCGGATCTTAGTAGAATACTCCTGTCCTGGCTTGTTTTCTGTTTCTGTGATAAACAGCATGACCGCAAGCAAGTTCCACATTCTGACTACAGTCCACTATTAAGGGAAGTCAGGGAAGGAACTCAAGGCAGGTATTCAGAGACAGGAACAGAAGCAGGGACCCTTGAAGGGTGCTGCTTTTAGCCTTGGTCTCTATGGCTTGCTCAACTTTCTTTCTGATACAACTCAGAACTACTTGCACAGGGTTGGTACTACCCAGAGTGGACTGAGCCCTATCACGTCAATCATTACTAATCAAATAGAAATGTCCCACAGATTTGCCCATGGGCCAATTTGATGAAACCATCTCTTTTTCTTAACTTAGGTGTCGTCTTTTAAGATGACTCTAGCCTGTGTCAAGTTGACAAAAGTAAAACAAAACATCAGCACAATCCTCATTTGCTTTCTGCTGAGATCCCCTGGATATTTCAAGCCAGTACCCAAGTTGTCTGTCTCTGTCTCTCCCCTCTCTCTGTCTCTCTCTGTCTCTCTCTGTCTCTGTCTCTCTGTCTCTGTCTCTCTGTCTCTGTCTCTCTGTCTCTCTCTGTCTCTCTGTCTCTCTCTCTGTCTCTCTGTCTCTCTCTCTCTCTCTCTCTCTCTCTCTCTTCCCCTTCCCTCTGTGTGTGTGCCCATTTTTTACATATAAACCATACCTGAACATCTCTTCTCCAAGCATACTCTTGAAATCCACGTTCAGAAAGGGGTCAGTCAAGGCAGACTTGATCACTATATCTGATCCTAGGTGACTCCAGGCTGGAGGCAAACGCAAGCCCACAGCCCACTGTAGCCTTCATGGACATGAGTGGCATCCTCTGTGGCTCCGATGTAAAGAATATATAGCAAAGCATCTTGAGGCCTTCTACCTGGGTGTCAAGTTCAAGAGTAACACTTCAGTCTCCACCTTCAAAGCAGAAGATGGGTGCATGCACTATAGACACATGGCTTTGTGTCTATTTCTCCACATACAACCTTCTCTGTGCTGCACTTGAGCCCCTTTTTTATGATCTCAAAGTAGAAGATGGTTTCAATAGTTCTTTAGTCAAGCCACTTAAGAAGGGACTTTGCTGTTACCATCCAAAATTGAGCTCTCTCTCTCTCTCTCTCTCTCTCTCTCTCTCTCTCTCTCTCTCTCTCCCCCTCTACACAGATATCTAAAATAAAACCCCAATATATTCAGTAAAGAGTTCTATACAAAGAGGTTCATAAAAACACAGCTCTCAACCTAGTGTTTCCAGGCAAAATTTAGGATGCACAGTTAAAACCTAATTCCTAATAAAGAATGCATCACTGTTTTTAATAAGCCAAAGAGTGCATAAAATTTGAGTCCACACATATCCAATATCCAAATTGGCATTCTGATGTATTCATTAAGTCTGGGCAAATGACCCCAAGTCAAATGTCCATAAAAGGGTAGTAGGAACAGAAATTGTAAAAATTATATAATAGTCTAAATGACTAAACAAAATTGAAATCTCAAATAAACAAGGCTCCAAAAGATTACGTGTAGTATCACATTCTTTTTGTTAAAGGTAGAAATAGCAAAACTAAATATTTACATATTTTAAAGGGATGTGTCTAATTACAGTAAGATTACATGAAAACAAAGAAAAGGGTGACTATATGATTTAAATGTGGAGTCTTAAACACGGAGACAAAGACAGAGGTTGTAGTGGGCCAGAGTGGTGGCCTAATCTGGAAGTCCTGTTGGGAGAGGGCAGCTGTTTTCTTAATACTTATGGAGTCTTCAGGGACCAATGCTGACCGCAGGCCAGTAACCAATTCAGCAATGCTCCCTTGTCCATAGTTTTGCTTTTCCATCATTTCAGGCACTCGCAGACAGTGCAAGAAGCACAGTGCTTCTGTCATTTGTCCCATTCCATCTCATAATGGGCACATTGAACTGTCTCACACTATCACAAAACAAAAGGGTAATCTCAATACAATAAGATATTTTGAGGGAAAGATTTCGAGAGACTACATTAACATATCTTCTACTAAGGACATGATCGAGGTTGTTCCATTCAATTATTACTGTTGTTATTTTTTACAGTTATTAATTTGCAAGAAAAACCATGTATGTGAATCTAGGGCAAAATGGAACACACACACACACACACACACACACACACACACACACACACACACACATATATATATGTAGAGAGAGAGAGAGAGAGTTTGGTATTAGCTATACTTTTAGAAACCCTTTGAAGGTTTCTATTCCTTGCAGATAAAAGGGCCCTTACTATACTTGCGAACAATTCAGTTAACTGCACCTGCTATTTAAAACAAAAATAAAATAGAATTTAAAAAAAGAAGAGGAAAAAGTAGGAAGAATTCCACTACAAAAATATCTAGCATTTCTTGGACAGTAAGCCTGTTGCTTTTATCATCTGTGATCAAAATATTTGAGGTAACATCTTAAAGGAACGGCTTATTTTAGCTCACAGTTTAAGTGGTTTCAGCTCGCTCACAACCCTTGGCTCCATCAATTCTGAGCCTGAGGAAAAGCATAACATCATGCTAATGGGAATTGAGGCAGATACTGTTCAGCTCATGGTGGGACTAGGGGGGACTAGGACCATGTTTAACCTTCAAAAGGATGCACGCAGTGTTCCATGTCCTAGAACTTCCCAGAACCTTCCAAAGCAGTACAGTAGGTGTCCAGGTAATCACTACATGATCCTATTGGGACATATTTTCAAGCCAAAACAAATAGGGGGAACGTTGGCACAGAGGATGTCTCCCAGAAGACAATAGCTGGAAGAGTGGTCATATTAGACGTCAGTGGGAAGAACAGAGAAGGCCAAGGCATGGAAGGCCTTATGTTCTTTGCCAAGAAGAATGGAACTTGTTCTTCAGCTTCAGGGTCAGGAAACAGCAAATGGGTTATGAAAGAGGCTCTTACTATGCATCCACCCAAAATTCTTGTATCAAAATAAGGAACCATTTGGCTTTACACATACAAATCATGGCTAAGGCGACTGCACATGCTTGAAGGTAGAAAGCTGGCAAGGAAAGTGCCTCAAGATCTTTTTGAAGAGGGAGGGGTATAGTTTCGATGGGGTGGAGAGTGGTAGCGGGAACTTAGCCTAATTCTCCAAAGGTATGGCCAAGTAAAATTAAAGTCTATTAGTAAAGAAAGGCTAGGAGTGCCCTTGGATGGCCCCACTGGATTTCTTGCATTCTGTCTGTATGAGCCTTTCCTCCCCACCAGTCCTGTAGAATTTCTCCTCTCGATTCATTCTACTCTACTTACCAAAGTCTGCTGTGCACTGTATGTCAGGCAATATACAATTGGAAATACCAGTACTAGTAAGTTATAGTTCATGTTCTTGTTGAGATGCAAACCAAGCAGACAGGCAAACCATCAGCAAATACACTTCTGTGTACAAAGTACTAGGATAGATATGACTTATTCAGGAATGAGGACAAAGAGATATTTGGGACAGCCTGTGTCTGAGATGGGTGGCGTTTGACCTGGCTTGCAAAGCTTGAATAGAAGTTGGAAAATCAGACAGGATTATGAAAAATATAACAAGAGCAGAATCCCAATGGTGGGGCTCCTAAGGGTACATTGGAGCCAGGCCCAGAACAGTACTTCTAGAACTTGCTGAGGTGTTTAAACTTTCTTCAATATACCACAGTTTTTAAGCAGGGTAGTGTCAGAAGGGTATCTGGGTCTTTAGAGCATGTCTACTGGCTACATGAAGAAGCTAGAATGGAGGAGGAAGAAACTGAGTTCACAGAGAACATCCAGAAGGCAGCTGCCGGATTTCCCATGAGTAATTCTGAATCCAGAAAGACTGTGAGAATCAGTGATGTCAGAACCAGAAAAGGCCGATGTCGTGAGGCAGGTAATTCCCCTCTTTATCCGCCACATGGGCTGGTCGTGTATGAAGGATGTTGGTATTTGAGTAGGCCAAAAGAGGGAGGGGATTTGGGAAGGGCCATGGTGACAGGAAGGGTGTTTTCATAGTACACCTGCCAAAAGAAATGCATGACTCACTGGATGGGATGCCTGATTATCCAGATTTTACAGTCTCCAGTTACCCTGGCTCCTATCTACTTCCGCAATTTCACACAGCCTCAGAGGTAGGACAACTGCCAAGGGGTGGGGTCCACACTGCCTCTTCACAAATGTAAATAGTGTCTACAGCAGCCATAAGTATATTGCAAGGGCGTGCCTCTGTAGGAGGTACTTACCAGGGGAAGATTGATAAAGAGCAGATAATAAAACCTTTAAAAATTAACTTACAGTAATTGCACAGAATAATATCATCTCCAACTTAAATAACCTGGCTTGCATAAGAATTAAGTTTGAACAGTCCTGAAAAATAGCAATGGCAGGTCCTCTTTAGAGAGTGGTGACTGTTCAGAGAGTCGGGCTAGGTACACAATTCCTGATCGGCTCTGTTCTCCAGAGCAACCATGTAGAATGAAAAATTTTAGCTCCACTATACAGATGGAAAAGTCAGGCTGAGAGGGTTCTAATAAGCCCATCATCAAATGGAGTCTAGAAAGATTCTTGGCACTCAAACTTGCAGTGTCTGATCGGTATCCATGTTTTCTTTGTTAATGACCAGAAGGCAGTGATGCTCACTCTAGATAAAAGAATGCTTCCCTTTCCCCAACACTACAAAGTACCGCCCAACAACACAAACATCCTGAAAGCCGTGTTTTGTTGCAGGACCTTTTAAATAACCCAGCCATTGTAGGAATTATGTTAGTAGGAAGACTAGGGCTGGGACAGCATTTAACATATTCTGTTTGCTTCAGTTGATACTTAACAGTCCAGTGGTTAAAGGATGGAAAATAATTATTCAGTCTAGCCTGGAGATTGAGTGATAAAAGGCAAGTTTAGGCTGCTGATTGAATTGTTTATTTAAGCACAAGTTCAGCTATATCTTCAGCATAATATGATGTAGGAAGAAGATAGGCATCTGTCCTCGAAAAGAGACACTGGCAGGGACAGCACCATGCCCCACTTCAGCTTACTCCCACTGCAGCTCTGGGGCAGCCTGCTGTGTCTTTGTTTCCTGTTTGTCTCTGGGTATTGTGAGGCTGGGATTGGGTTGGGAAACGAAATTGATAGCACTCTTTGTCCAAGCTCTGTCCTTTGAGGAAGCACCGAAGCTGCAGACTATTATTTTGAAGCAGTGAGGATGAAGGCAGAGAGTGCTCTAGAATATGGATCTCTTGATTTCTAGTCTCTTCTGCATTGTCTCGTGTGTGTGTGTGTCCTTTACAGAACACATTTTTGTCTTTAAATGCTTCTTGTTCTTTTCTGCATTCTTCTCCAGGCTTATGGGGAAAAAAGACATTGGTTTCTCTTTTCTGCTTTCCTTTTTCCCCACTTTCTGTGTTAGAGCATGCAAAGTTTGTAAGTAATAGTCTAAACCCTTAGTTTGTCAATGCTTTGAACATATAAGAACTACATTCTCTAGGAAACTTCTAGATCAGTAGTCAGCAAACTATAGTCCTTAAACCATATTTTGGTAAATAAAGTTTTATTGAGACATGGTCACCCGTGTAGTGATAATTTTGTTTTCTTTCAAAACATAGAAATGTTATGGGAGCGCTTTCGCTATAATCCCAGGTGTGGATATATGGGGCTGCTTCCGATTTTTCAGAGCAACTGAGTATGATTTGTCTTGTATTCTGGCTGGGGTGTAATTTGGCCAGCTGCAGGTAGTTTCTACAAGTGTGCGTTTGGAATTCTGGGAACTCTCGAGGGGGTACATAAATTCTAGAGCCCTGAGAGGGGTGCTGCTGCTTCTGCTGGTTGCTGATTGCTAGTAGCTGGTTGCTAGTGGCTGATGGCTGATTGCTGGTGGTCAGTGGCGGGTGGCTGGATGCTGATAGTTTGTTGGCGCCTGATGAAGAAGATCAAATTTCCCCAAGGAACTCAATGCCCTAACCAGCAGAAAATAGTCTAATGATATTACTCTGTTTCTCCTCTAGCTTTTTTTTTTGGTTCTTCCTAGTGTTGGGAGATTGGAAGGAAGAAGGATGGAGAAGGGCGTTAGAAGTAGGAAGCCATGAAGTAGCCAAAAATCCAGCTACTCCGCACCCTCATTTCCTGTGCTTGCTTTTGTGCTTAAATGGCAGTGCTTGGGCGTCACAACAAGTAATGTACACCCAGCTCACAAAATCAAATATATTTAATAACTGGCCCTTGACAGAAAAACTTTCAGAAACTGTGTGCTAGACACAGATCCTACAGATTTAATTCGAATTTGGGTCACGATAGACTCCAAAGGGAACAACAGGAAACTAGAATCCTGTTTACATAAAACCACTGGCAGCATGAGAATTCAACAAGAATGTCAGGGACTACTTACTTAGGATTGATTTTCTAAGCTTCTATTTTTTTGACATATTAAACACTAAGGAAACTCACATTCAGTTGCCTCTATCACTTTTAAATCAGCAGTACCCCTTCCACTGCTATCCGTGCTGAGAAGTCTCAGAGATATGCCTGCACTTCCTACTGACTTGCCTATGTACCCGGGGCACTTGTGGCTACTACAGTTTGAAACATCTTGCTCCAGTGGAGACATATCTTACCTCTAGCCACCACAGTCTCATTTGGACTTGTGTCTACTCTATCCCACATAAATGACTATTCTTTCTTTCGAGAAGTACCCCAAATGGAGGTATCCCTTGTGCCATTTTCTTTCCTTGATTTTGTTGCATGTGTTGACATCAGACCCCATAACTCAGCTTCCTTTCCTCAGCAAGGAAGCAGAAGCCCACGATTAATCAGTCTCTACCAATCATTTTCTTTCTCCTCTTTATTTCTTTGGCCATAAATCTTTCTTTTCTTTCTATACAATTTCGTTCCCCACCCACACTTCTACATTACCATCTGTTTGTTCCTTTGTGTGTGTGTGTGTGTGTGTGTGTGTGTGTGTGTGTGCGCGCGCGTGTGCGCGCGCGCGTGTGCACGTGCATGTGTTGCTCTTCTCTCCCACTAAGGACACCTTGAAGAAGTCCCATTCAGTTCCTCAGCCTGACATTAGAGTTCGCTGGAATCACCTGTAAGGTGAACCCCTACTGAATAATATTTGTGTTGAAGTTGGTGATTGCACTGTGAGGATCCTATACATCTATTTTTCCCTTCAAATCCTGGGAGCCCTCACTTTGATTGGCAGAGATGAGCATGGGATTTTGCCACTGTTTCCCATCACTTCACCTGAGTAAAGCCAGCCAGTTCAGCAGCATGCTTACAATGTGGAAAGAGAAGTAATGTCTGTCACCCTTGCTAGAATGAGAACAATATTCTCATTCCAATTTCAAAATCTCAAGGCCATGGAGTTTCTCAGAAAATCAAAGCTGACATGAAGTAGTGGACACTCAGAATGCTCTAGCAGTACTGGGGCTTTAACGCCTCACTCTGCAGGGCAGCTTGACCTAGAGAGACGTGCTGTCTTTATGGGTTCATAAATGAGAGAGAGAGAGAGAGAGAGAGAGAGAGAGAGAGAGAGAGAGAGAGAGAGAGAGAGAGAGAGAGGGATGGGAGAGAGGAAAAGAGAGAAAGAAAGAGGGGAAACAATTCATATCAGATAGGTGCTCCTCAAAGATTCCTTTAGGCAAACCCTAGATGTCATAAGATATGGAAGTCAGAAGTCAAAGTCTTGTGGTAGCTATGTACCAGAGCAATAAAATCAGAACTCTTTTTCCCAGAATTCCTTTCTTTTCCTCCTCGTTTGGGATCACTCTGGAAAGAAATGGGTGTACGCTTTGAAGATGAAAGTAAAGGAGAGGCCACGTCTCTACAGTGAGAGTCTAAAGGTCACATGTGTCTTCACTGATCTGGAGGCTCACCTAGATGTGGACAGCTGGCAATCCTGCAGCTCCACCGGTGACTGTCCTTGACCTTACTAGAGTCCCAGGGCCTATTGTATGAGAGGATGGTGGCAGAAGGTGGCGCAGGAGATTCTGTGGTCTGCCGTGCTTCAGAACGGTCACCCCACTGGTGGTGCACTGAAATGCAGGTGATCTGAGGAACCAGAGGGGCAGGCCATCACCCCTTGCTGCTTCTTAATTAAAGAGCAACACAGGAGCAATGTGTTAGTTAATAGAGAAGCAGTCCTACAGGCTTCAGCAAAGCAGGCTGCTTATACGACGTGGTCATCTGCTATAATTCTCTGTATCTCTCATCCAGCTCCACTGGCTGGCAGGGTGTACTTTGGTTGTTCCAAACATATTGATCCCTGAAGGATGTTTGCGTGTAATGCCCTTTTCTATCGGGCTCTCTCTCTTGCTTCCGGGAATCTGCTAGAGAGATTCTTGTTTTCACTTCTTCCTGCCATTGCTCGAAAGTCACTTCAAATCAATGTGGACCTTCCTGACCATCCTACCGTATATGCATTACAATCTTGACCTCCTCCATCTCTTTTGCTCTGTGGTAGTGGTTACTAATGAATACTAGTGAATAATGAGAACAGAACTGGACTAGAGAATTGCTGCCTGTATTCTTATAGCCAAATGGTGGTACATTGTGGGCACTGGGAGCTTTGGATCCCCTGCTGTATGACACCTCCTGGAGTAAAGATCTAAAGACTTCAATGTGAATTGTGCCCTCTAGAGTTGTGCATCTTGGCATTATAGAACTCTATATTTCTTGAAAGGTGGCAGGCAGTATTCCCCCACTGTTTCCCTTCTTGATCCACTGGCCTCTCTTAAATCCTTCCAGCAGCTTCGAACTCAAAACCACCTCCTATTCTAAGCCTAGCCTGGGTCAAAATGGGAGAGCCATTGTGACTTTGTTAGCCATTTACCTTCAAACCCGATGGTTTGTTTTGCAGAGATGGGAGAAAAGAACCTTGTAAGTTGCTTGCCCTGGTTTCTCCTGAGGGGTCTAATCCAAACTTGAGGGTATGGCTTGCCTTTTCCTTCTTTAGGTTGCTTGTTTGTCAAAGGGAAACATTTGCTTGCGGAGCTCAGCAGATTTGAGACACATGGTGGGAATGGCTGTTTATTTGTCTTTTGATCACAAAGCTTAGATGTTCTCTCCCAGGCTGAAGGTCTTGAGGCTCTTCACATCCCCCTCCCCCGAGGTTTAAATCTCCCTTCTGACCTTGCCTTTGCTCAGGTGGTGCCTGGGAGTTGAGAGAACAGAGTGGGCAGCCGGGAGGGAGCACACGCAGGGGAGTGTGCGCTTAAGGGGTGGTAGTGGTGGGAGGAGGGGTGCTTGCAGGTGGACAAAGATTCCCAGGTCTCTTCAGAGTCTCTATCCTTTGTGCGAACTTCCATCAGGATCTGTAGTTTCTTCTGAGATTGGCTCCAACACATACTCTCTCCCTTCCCTTTGTCCTAGAAACAACTAAAAGGAAAGGGAAACAAACTAAAAACAAAAGAAACAAACATCAGGAAACATTCTGAGGAGTGAATCATTCCTATTTGAAGCCATAGCTAATCATTTGCCTTTCATGGGATCTGAGGAGGAAATGAGGTGAAGATGGGTGGCGATGGGCATCCCATTCGTCTTATAGATGAGGGCAAGGCTATCTGCGGGTATTCTGAGGCCCTTCTGAACAGGTGCTATGTTGCTGGGCCAGTCTCCCCATCCCTTAGTGTGACGCCCCTCTCAGGTGGTTTTCAGGGCACCCCACAGATGTGCGCAATGTTAACTGCCATGTCAAACCCCGGTGAGCAGAGACAAGCTTCTTGGAATCAGCATGCATGCTGCCCAACATTCCCCACCACAGGACACATTGAGGAAAAAGAAACCCCAAATCACTCCTCTGGTAGGCTTTCCACTCCTTTTCCTGATTAAACACAAAAACAAGTCAATTCTGTAGGTATCAAGATTGAGCTTCCGGATCGCAAGGTGGGGTTTCAAGGCCACCCAGGACCTCTTCCTGTCCTCATTCTGGGCCAAAGAGAAGCAGAACCTCCAAGTAGGACTTTGATCATTGGCTCCTGTCTTGCATTTGTAAGGAGTCCAATAGCCTTTTAGGATATGTGGCTGCACCCGTGCCCCACCCCTTCCTTGGCCCTTGGCCCAGTGAATACTTTGGTGCTGGGTTACCTCAAGAGACTGTGAACCAGTTTTGAACCTTATCCCCCAAGACTTTCAGCTTCATGAGAAATTTGGTGAATTCTGTCTTTTAAAGATTAAAAAGAAAAAAGTCCTTTGTTCACTGAAGTGATTTTGCTCGTGTAGAAAAATCTAAAGGTAAAAGACAAATCTTGGAGTGCAAACCTTTGTGTTCTCTGGGTCTCCTGGAAAAAGAGGGCAGGCGGGGCTCGTGCACACGAGACAGGAGCTGCTTGTGCAGAAATGGAAATTCTCCCTCGTCTTTCCTTCCACACTTAGTTGCTTCATTATATTTTCAGGCGAGTGAGTCATGGGTTCCTGGTGTGCGGTGCTGTCTTTTTCAATTAATGCTTTTCACAGAAGTTCAGGTTTTAAACATCTCCCCCTCTCTCCCCAGGTCTGTTACATTTCCCAGAATGGTTCCCAACACTGGAGATAATTCCTTTTCGGAGAACCTACATTTCTCACCTGCTGATTGCAATTAGCCACTGCCAGCTGGGGCCTGGTGTGCAGCTGAAAAGCTAACAAGAAGTGGGGACCACGCAGAACCCAGGCAGGGCATAGGAGATGCATAAATAAGAAATGGTGCCCTTGTTTACAAGATGCTTCTGTGAATTCAGAGCTTGCTGACCCTTTGCACAGCCCTCCCTCTTCAAGCTCTGGGCTGCCCACCCCTATCCTATTTTTTTTAATCTCTCAGTTTGTAGCCTACACTTAACATTACAGTCACGAATTTACTACTAAGTACATTTTGTTAGGTAATAGACAGCCTTGGAAGAAAAAAATGAAATCTAACTAAGTCTTCTCTTCTAGTGTTTGTAAGCTATGGTAGATTCGGGCATTCCTTACACGCAGGCCTTATAGCTAACCTTAACTATTAGGGTTGGCAGTGCTTAAAATAGCCTTAGAGACCCTTTGTCTGACTCCCTCATTTGATAGCTGAGGGCATTGAATCCAAGAGGGAGAGACGGCTAGTCTAAAGTCTTATAGGAAGTTTCAGAGCTGTGTGAATTCCCCATCAACTGATTCCTAGCATGGGGTCTAAGCACTGCCTCTGGTCTTCATGGCCGCTGTACTGTAGAGCTTATAAGGAAAGCATGCAGATGATTGTCCTGGGAAAGATGGCAGGAACCTAAGCTATGTAGTTACCAACCCACAGCAAAAACCTCTTGACCATGTATCAGACCTGGCCCCTGGACCAATGTCGTACCCCTGAGCATCATCATCCAGGGTTGATTCTCTGTTTCTATAGCTCAGTGCTGCTGGGCCAAATCTCCGATTCTCATGTTAAAGTAGTGCTCTCAGCCTTTCAGGTAGCTTTGCCTTTGTACTACAACAGTGCAAACAAACTTAAAAATGGGTAGATGAGTAGCTTGTCCCTGGTAGCCCTGCAGTGTGTAGAGGAATCAGCCTATTTATGTCTATGACTCCAGGGACAACCACACGTGCTTGGTAAGGTTGAGCCGAATCTTTTCCACCTTTCGCCACTCACAAAGTAGAACACAACCCTGTTGGATTCGTCCTCCTCCAGAGAGAGAGAGCCTTATATTATGGTCAAGTAGTAGCTAGACTTCTATACACCAGGCAGCAATAAAAAACCTAGACCTTGGAATCTAACCCCAGCTGTTGTGTGCTAGGCATGTGTCCCAGTTCTATTTTTTCACTTATAACACGGATATTGTAGTGTCTGTTACTCTGTTTTCTTTTGCTATAACAAAATACCTGAGGCTGAGGCTTTTTTTTTTTACTCATAGTTTTGGAGTTCTAAGAGCATGGCACTGGCTTCTGCCTAGCTTTATAGTATATGACCTCACATACCTTGGAATATGTGTGGAAGGGTACACATTGCAAAGAAAAGCAAGTCATTGTCTCTTATAACAACACATTCTCAGGAAAATTATCCAGAGGTCCCATGAGTGCTACATTAATGTCTTCAAAGGTCAATGATTCCTATGATTTTGCTACATTCTCTTTGTCATCACCTTTTAAAGAGTCTACCACCTCAGTTCCAGTATAATGGGGAATTAACTTCTAGCTCACAAAATTCTGGGAGACAAGCTACATTTAACATATAGCACAACACATAGTACACTGGGCTTTCTGAGAGAATAAGGGAAAATATACAGGTAGAAAGTATTTTTTAAATAAATCTCTCTTTTCTTTCCCTCTATAGTCAACTCTCCCTTTTACTGGTGAAGACAACTGAGGCCAAGTGAAGTAAAGTTATTCTTTCAAGTCCACAGGTTACTCTACTGCTTCAACACAGGGGAGAAACCTCAACAAACTTTATTAATGCAAAGCCCAAAGTAATGAGGGTCTGCCTGCTGGTAAATATTGAATAGTTGGCTAAGTGTTGGGAGGGGAGATGGTGAAGAGAAAGATCTGATTTTTGTCTTAACATCACTTTAGATTCACATGTAACTGTAAGAAAGAACACAGAGAGATCTCATAAACCATCTCCCCATTTCCCTCCAGTGCCTGGCAAAACTGTCCCAGGCAGGATAACGGTAGGATAGAATTGACCAACTTTGTGTTTTCCCAGTCTCACCATACTCATTTGTCTTAATTTAGTTTCATATCTTTTCATTGTATTTATTCCCCCTGCCACTGTCACAATCGAGACACAGAACATCAGCACTGAGGAATAAAGGACTGCTCTTCTGCAATCTCCACCCTTACTTACCTTGTCCCTTCCTTATAAAGCTGACAGCCTCTAATAGTCTCTCTTCTTCTAAAACTGCACTATTTCAAAAAGCCAAACCATATGTGCACACATACTATATAATCCCTATGAATCTTAAAGTCCCATACAGTTTATATTGTATTTTCAATATGATAATATTCATCATATATTACCCTCTCTTAACCTAGTTTCACTGCCTGTAGACGTCCTCTTCTCCAAAGTGCATTTTATTTCTTTTATACCTTTATAATAATATGCACTAAGTTTAGTTGGGATCCTTGCATGTGCATGGGTATGGCTGTGGAATTATTTTAATGGATCATGGGAAGACCACTGAAAGGAAAAGTTACCACCTTTTCCCCTGAAGCTGTTAATTGCCAATAGCCCCTCAACTGAGGCAAGGCCTTGGGAGCCTCTCTTGCATCTGTACTAGAATGGCTGACAAGCTAGCTCTTGTTCTGATCTTGTGCAGGTAAACATGGCTATTGTGAATTCAGAGTGCATGACCAAAAAAAAAAAGTTTTGAAGCACTTCTGTCCACCCTCCAGCTCTTTTTTTTTTTTAAAGAATTATTTATTTTATTTATATGAGTGCACTGTAGCTGTCTTCAGACACACCAGAAGAGGGCAATCACATCCCACTACAGATGGTTGTGAGCCACCATGTGGTTGCTGGGAATTGAACTCAGGACCTCTGGAAGAGAAGTCAGTGCTCTTAACCACTGAGCCATCTCTCCAGCCCTGTTTGTCCTCTCACGATTATGTTCTTTCTTTCCTTTCTTCTGTGATGCTCCTTGAGCCTTGCGAGTGCGATGGAGTAACAAAAGCATCCCCGTTAGGGCTGAAGACTCAGCATTTGTCTGTTTAGTACTTTCTCAGTATTAACTGCTGTCCCCTGCATAAAGACTATTCACTGAGCAGGGTTGAAAGCAGCACTGGCCTATGTGTATAACCAGTTTAAAGTCTGTTTGACATCATGTCCATTTAGCAAAACTAACAGTAGTTGAGTCCACCCCCAGTGGTTTAAGATAGGTGTTTACAATACTGGCCATGACATTTTCTTTTGTGGAGAAGTCCTTAAATCCAATCCAAGAACAGTTGATTATGACCAATCAGTCATTCAACTATTTAACCTGTGCTGGAAAAGACTACTGATTCTACTCTCTTCTACCCTAGCTGTTTTCTTTCTTTCTTTTATTTCTCCATCTTTATTAACTTGAGTATTTCTTATTTACATTTCAATTGTTATTCCCTTCCCGGTTTCCCCTAACCCCTCCCGTCCCCTTCTGTATGGGTGTTCCCTCCCCATCCTCCCCCATTACCACCCTCCCCCAACAATCAAGTTCACTGGGAGTTCAGTCTTGGCAGGACCAAGGGCCTCCCCTTCCACTGGTGCCCTTACTAGGCTATTCATTGCTACCTATGACGTTGGAGCCCAGGGTCAGTCCATGTATAGTCTTTGGATAGTGGCTTAGTCCCTGGAAGCTCTGGTTGGTTGACATTGTTGTTCATATGGGGTCTCAAGTCCCTTCAAGCTCTTTCAATCCTTTCTAAGATTCCTTCAACGGGGGTCCGGTTCTCAGTTCAGTGGTTTGCTGCTGGCATTCGCCTATGTATTTGCTGTATTCTGGCTATGTCTCTCAGGAGAGATCTACATCCGGCTCCTGTCGGCCTGCACTTCTTTGATTCATCCATCTTGTCAAATTGTGTGGCTGTATATGTATGGACCACATGTGGGGCAGGCTCTGAATGGGTGTTCCTTCAGTCACTGTTCTAAACTTTGTCTCCCTATCCCCTCCTAAGGGTATTCTTGCTCCCCTTTTAAAGAAAGAGTGAAGCATCCGCATTTTTGCCATCCTTCTTGAGTTTCTTGTGTTCTGTGCATCTAGGGTAATTCAAGCATTTGGGCTAATAGCCACTTATCAATGAGTGCATACAATGTGTGTTTTTCTGTGATTGGGTTACCTCACTCAGGATGATATTTTCCAGTCCCATCCATTTGCCTATGAATTTCATAAAGTCATTGTTTTTGGTAGCTGAGTAGTATTCCATTGTGTAGATGTACCACATCTTCTGTATCCATTCCTCTGTTGAAGGGCATCTGGGTTCTTTCCAGCTTCTGGCTATTATAAATAAGGCTGCTATGAACATAGTGGAGCACGTGTCTTTGTTATATGTTGGGGCATCTTTTGGGTATATGCCCAAGAGAGGCATAGCTGGGTCCTCAGGTAGTTCAATGTCCAATTTTCTGAGGAACCTCCAGACTGATTTCCAGAATGGTTGTACCAGTCTGCAATCCCACCAACAATGGAGGAGTGTTCCTCTTTCTCTACATCCTTGCCAGCATTTGCTGTCACGTGAGTTTTTGATCTTAGCCATTCTGACTGGTGTGAGGTGAAATCTCAGGGTTGTTTTGATTTGCATTTCCCTTATGACTAAAGATGTTGAACATTTCTTTAGGTGTTTCTCAGCCATTCGGCATTCCTCAGCTGTGAATTCTTTGTTTAGCTCTGAACCCCATTTTTATTAGGGTTATTTGTCTCCCTGTGGTCTCACTTCTTGAGTTCTTTGTATATTTTGAATATAGGCCCTCTATCAGTTGTAGGATTGGTAAAGATCTTTTCCCAATCTGTTGGTTGCTGTTTTGTCCTAACTACAGTGTCCTTTGCCTTACAAAAGCTTTCTCGTTTTATGAGATCCCATTTGTCGATTCTTGATCTTAGAGCATAAGCCATTGGTGTTTTGTTCAGGAAATTTTCTCCAATGCCCATGTGTTCCAGATGCTTCCCCACTTTTTCTTCTATTAGTTTGACTGTATCTGGTTTGATGTGGAGGTCCTTGATCCACTTGGACTTAAGCTTTGTACAGGGTGATAAGCATTGATCGATCTGCATTCTTCTATATCCTAGCTGTTTTCACAGCACCTTCCAGTGCTAGGAAATCCTGCCCGCAGGGAGAAGCTCCCAGTTCAGTCCAAACCCGAATTCTCCATGTTCTATAACCAAAGTCTGTGGTTTCTTCAGCAATAGTCTGGTTCTACAGGGAACCAGGAAGAGTAAAGTTAGCTTATGTTGTTTGGGGACCAAGGACTCATAGGGAAGTACCCAATGCTTAAAACAAGAATTTTTATTTAATAGCCTATAGACTCAGGCCCCTCATGCAGGGTTCCAGAATTTGAATTCCTTTAAAATGTTTACACTTTTCAAAATGAGCTTACGAAGTAGTGGGCTTGCATTTAGCTTTTTCATACATCCTCACTCTCACACTGTTCCTCCCCTCCCTCTCCCCACACCCTCATTACTTAAAAGTCTGCGCCCCTGCACACCTCCTCTTCTTCATATCACCTGTGTTCTAGTATTCTTTCCCCACATTAAGGTCTCTTGTCCTCTCCCCTCCCATAGGCCTTTTCTAGCTTTTTTTGGTGAAGATACTCTGACTAATGCAAAATTTAAAAACAATCAGATTTTGGGCTCTGTATGAGAGAGGACATGCATCGTGTGTCTTTCTGAGCCTGGGTTACTATCATTGTGAGCAATTCCACTCAAACTGTTACATGTATCAGCAGGTCACTATCTTTTCCTGTTAAATAGTATTCACTGGTAGCGGTGCACCATGGTTTCTTTACTCCCCAAAGGAAATGGATCCCACAGTTGTATTTCCACTCCTTTGTCATTTTTCCTTAACTTTTTAAAAATAAGGTGTGGGGTTTATGTGAAAGTTCTTCATTCTTTCTTTTCTCTTTTCTCCTTTTGCTTATAGTCCAATATTGTCCATATTATTAATTGAATAATTGCTTCTCTATTAGTATTTACACAGTAGTCAAAACACAGTTGGGCATATTTCTGGAAATCTATTTCTGGGTTTTCTATTCTGTTCCATCGATCTGTGTCTATTTTTCTAACAATTTGCCTTACGTTTCTCACTGTAGAGAGTATAACAAAACAATTCTCACAAGGAAGGCAATTAAGAGCTATAGGGGAACATTTTATGGAAGTGCGTCAAGAAGTTAATATAAATGTTCAGTTAAATTTTTGGTTGTGTCTGTTATATTTTCAACCCCATAATATTAATAATATGATTTCTTTTTCATGCTGAGTAAATATTCATTTTCATACATAAAAATAATAATCTTCAAACATCATGCTAAATAGAGAAAAACTCGAAGCATTTCCATGAAAATCAGGAGCAAGTTAATAATGTGTACTTTTTTTTGCTCCTGTACAATATGGTGATTGAAATCTTAATCAGAGCAGTAAGACAAGTGAAGAAGATAAAGGAGATACAAATAGGAAAGGGGGGAATTTAAAATCTCCTTATTTGAAGATGATTCTATATATAAAAGATCCCAAAGACCACCAGAAAATTCCAAAAGCCAATAAAAGTGTTCAACAAATTAACAAGATACAAAATTAACAAATAAAATCAGTATCCTTCCTATACACCAACAAAAGACATACTGATAAATGAAAACAGTCCCATTCACAATCATCTCAAACAGACCTTGGAATAAACCTTGCCAGGGAAGTAAAAGACTTGTACAAATTTACTTAAGGGCCACTTAACAGGAGGGAAACCATGCCTGGTACTAGAAACCTAGCCAGATTCCTGGGGCTAGTGAGGCCACATGTCTTAGGAAAGAATCTTTTATTGCCATTTTGCTAGACCAGCATACTTCCTTACTGCGTTCTAAATCCTATTCTCATATGCACAGACAAGCATAGTCACTACCCTTTACAGAAAATGGAGGCTATCACAGAAAACCACAACCAGACACAAAGCAGAAATCAAAGGATCATGAGGAGCTCAGCCCCTGTGATACATCTACATCACAGCTCCTGCATCTATGGTACAGGAAACATCACAAAGAGAGGTCAGATAGATTGGAAAAGTCTGAATACTCTTGTTGGAGAAAGTGTGTCACTGTGGGGTGGGCTTGGAGACCCTCCTTCTAGCTGCCTGAGGATGCTCAGTCTGCTCCTGGCTTCCTTTGGGTAAAGAGGCAGAATTCAGCTCCTCCTGCACCATGCCTGCCTGGATGCTGCAATGCTACCATACTTCCACCTTGATGATAATGAACTGAACCTCTGAAACCTCTTGGGCCAGGCCTGCACAATTCAAATCACTCTCAGTAACAAAGCCTTCCTCATTTCTACTAAGATAGACCATTAAGGCCCATTTAAACATTCCACTGCTTTCCAAATCCGACATCCCAAAGTCCACATTCTTCCAAACGAAAGCATGATCAGGCCTATCACAACACTACCCTACTCCGGTACTGTCTTAGTTAGGGTCTTACTGCTGTAAACAGACACCATGACCAACATGAGTTTTATAAAGGACAATATTTAATTGCGACTGGCTTACAGGTTCAGAGGTTCAGTCAAAAAGAAGGAGGGTCTCCAAGTCCAGCCCCACAGTGACACACTTTTTCCAACAAGGCCACACCTTCTAACAGTGCCACTAACTAAGATAAACTTTAAACAAAAAATTCCACACACCAAGAAAGGAAGCAACTTTATTCAAAATCATGGCATGTGAAAGTAAACAAAGTTCTCAAAAGAATAAATGCAAATGAATGAGAATTTATTTAATATGCAATATCCTTAGCCATCAGGGAAATTCAAGTTAAAACTACATGGAAATTTCATTTTGCCCCAGTCAAAATAGCTAAGATTTGGGGGTAATTGACGACAAAAGCTGATGGGGAGGTAGGGGAAAGGGAATACTAATTCATTGTTAGTGGGAATGTAAACTGGTCCAACCACTAAGGGTGCCACTGTGGAGGTACCTCAAAAAGAGAGAAATACATCAACCATATGATCTTGATCATAATCCCAAAGAACTCTATATCCTACAACACAGATACCTGCTCAGTCATGCTCAGTGCTGTTCTGTTGACAACAGACAGGAAATGGAAACGCCCTCAATGTCCATCCACTGATGAATGGATAATTAAAATGTGACTCGTACACACAATAGAATTTTATCTGCCATAGAGAAAAAAAATTAGAAAGGCAAATGTTGCATATTCTCTCCTATGTGGATACTAGTTTTGAATCTTTGGATATGCGTGTTTAAAATGGAATACAAACAGGACTCAAGAAACTAGTAAGGTGTCATGGGGAGATTTTGAAGGACAGTGGATAAGGCACAGATTATAAGAATGGGAAAGGGGAATAATGAAACAAGAAGGGTTAAATGAGGTAGGGGTGGGAAAGAAGGATGCAGTAGAGGATACAGGGAAACTTAACTAACAATAAAGACTCGAAAATGAGAAGCTCCTGAAGTCTCTCCCCTACCTGAGGAACTTTTGACAACTGATGGCTACTGGGGGAGGAAGAGTTAATTTTCTTTAGAGATGTGGGCCCTAAGAGCCCACTGATGTTCCAGTAAATGGTTCTATACCCATGAATGTACTGGCAGTGCCACATGTACCAAGTGGGCTTCAAACAGAAAAGAACACAGGAAATTGAAAATGAAAAGTGGTGGGTGGGATAAGGAAGGAACTGGGAGAGAGATCATAGTAGATTTGTTTAAAACACTTTACACGCATGCACGAAATTCCTAAACAATAAAAAAGAGAGGAATAACATTGGGTTGAAAGATTCCTTCTATCATTCTTTCTTAAGATTATTATACAAACCACAGACCACATGAAGCTCAAGAAGAAAGATGACTAAAGTGAAGATGCTTCAGTCCTTCTTAGAAGGGGGGAACAAAAATATTCAGAGGAGGAGAGATATGGAGACAAAGTTTGGAGCAAAGACTGAAGGAATGGCCATTCAGAGCCTGCCCTACCTGGGGAATCCAGCCCATATACATGCAGTCACCAAACCCAGGCAATATTGAGGATACCAAGAAGTGCATGCTGACAGAAGCCTGATATAGCTGTCTCCTGAGAGGCTCTGACAGACCAAGACAAATACAGAGGTGGATGATTGAACTGAGAATGGGATCCCCATTGGAGGAGTTAGAGAAAGGATTGAAGGAGCTGAAGGGGCTTACAACCCCATAAGAACAACAATACCAACAAACCAGAGCTCCCAGGCACTGAACCACCATCCATAGAATACACATGGACAGAACCATGGCTCCAGCTGCATATGTAGCAGAGGATGGCCTTGTTGGGCACCAGAGGGAGGAGAAGTCCTTATTCCTGCCAACGCTGGACCCCCAGTGTAGGGGAATGTCAGGGCAGGGAGACAGGAAGGGGTGGGTGGTTGACTGGGGGAAAGGGGATAACATTTGAAATGTAAATTTTAAAATATCCAGTAAAAAAAGATTATGGTGGTTACTCTGGGGCTGGTACCTGTCCATATAAATGTTATAATCAGTTTGTCTATGTCTACATAATACCTTGCTAGGATTTTGGCGAAAACGTTTTAAAAGCTATACAGTAGAGGTTGTAAATGTAACTCAGTTGGTAGAGAACTTGCTTAGCATGCTCAGACCTTCAAGTTTCCAGAATTTTAAAACTTAATAATGCATAGCTTTAATGTTAGCACTTAGAAGGTAGAAGCAGGCAGATCAGAAGTTCAAAGTCAGAGAAGTCGTGGCAGGACGATGGAGGCTGACGTTAAGATTCCACGCTGTACCTTTACAGGTTGTTATTAATGTTCTTAAGGGATGGATGGTACTGGGCTTTGTAGGTTTAGGTGGGTAATTATATCTATCAATTGGGTCAAAAAAAAAAAAGAAGTTCAAAGTCAATCTCAAAAATAGACCCTACCTCATCTATTAATTTGGTAAGAACAAATAAACTGTTACTATGCTGATTTTTAAAATCCACTTATTGAAATGCCTCTGCATTTACTAGGTCTCCTTTGACTGAATTATCAGCAGTTGTAATTTTCAAAATATATGGCCTGTAGATGTTTTTCAGGTATATACTTCTTAGGTATTTCTTACTACACACAAAACTTGTAAACATTTCCTAATATGCACACCTAAGATTGTAAATATTTAGAGACACATTAGATTTATTATATATGCTATTGTATTTTAAATTTGAGCTTTTAGCTGTCATTGTTAGTGTATAAAATGCATCAGACTTCTACCCTGAAACCTTACTTAGTTTATTACCATATTCCATTCTTTGTCAACTCATGAGGATTTTCTGCTCACTCAGTCCCGTAATGTGCAGATGAGGAAGTAGTCTTGCTTTCTGAGCATTCATACCTTATTTCTTTTTCTTGCCCATTGCATTGTCTAAGACTCGTTTTACGGTGACCAGGGATGGTGAGAACAAGTATCCTTACTTTAGGCCAGCCTCAGAGGAGAGCAGACAAACAGCCTTTCTCTAGTAAGTACGGTGTTAACTGAGGACTGCCTCTGCATGCTCTTGATTAGTGTAGCTGTCCTTCATTTCTAATGTACTTGGAGTTTTTAATCAAGAAAATTATGAAATATTCAGATGTTTCCACTGGTACATGAATTGACTTTTTTGACTTGGTAATGTGGTCGGTAGCATTGGTTGATTTTTTTTTTTTTAATGTCATCTTTGCATAGATCCTTGTGATCCCGCCATAAAACCATGGCTGTGTATTTTTTTATTTGATTTGGTAATATTTTGTTGACTTTTTTGTTTCTAATCTCATGAGTTCATATTGGGCTGACATTTAAAAAAATGGAACAGTTGAGAAGGTAGAAACTATTGCTTCTTCTTTTATTTTACCCGGAGAAAATGGGTAAAATTATTATCTATTTTTTCAATAGTTAGTAAAATTCTCTATCTGTGTCTGGGCCTTTCTTCTGGAGGAGGCTTCATTTAGTGACTGTAGCAGGGTTCTACTTACTTGTTTTGTCTTGATTGTGGCTGCTTAGCTTTAAGAAATTGCTCTATTTGATCAAACATACTGATGAGCAACATAAAGTTGTTCATTGTATTCCTTTATTATTTTTAATGACAGTGTAATGTGTTTCATTCATATTTTTTCATTATGTCACTTTTGCTAAGGACTTAGCCAGTTTCTTTTTCTTTTTTTTTCTTTTAAAAATTTGTTTTTGCTTTTTGTTGTTGTTGCTGTTTGTTTGTTCGTTTGTTTTGAGGCAGGGTTTCTCTGTGTAGCCCTGGCTCTCCTGAAACTCTCTTTGTAGAGCAGGGAACTCTACAGAGAACTTCCTGCCTCTGTCTGATTAGTGCTTCAATTAAAGGCATGGGCCACCAGCTATCAAGTTTTATTGGTTGTTCTTTTCCTCAGGAACCAGCTTTTTGATTTTCATGTGTGTGTGTGTGTGTGTGTGTGTGTGTGTGTGTGTGTGTGTGTGTGTGTGTGTGTGTGTGTGTGTATTTCTGCTTTCAACTGCACTTATTTCTCTTCAAGTTTTATATTGTTTTTTTGAAAGGTAATTATTTTCATCCCAAATGCTTCTTTCTTGCCCCCTTGTTTCTCCTCCTAGGGTTTTTGACCCCATCCTCCAATCCCCTTTGCCTCTGAGAGGGTACCCTCCTTCCTTCTACATCCTACCTGCCTGGGACATCAAGTCTCTACAGGATTAGGTACATCCTCTCCCACTGAGGCCAGACAATGCAGCACTCTGCTAACATATGTGCCAGAGGCTATGAACCAGGCCGTGTTGTATGCTCTTTGATTGATGGCTTATTCTCTGGGAGCTCCCAGGAGTCTGGGTTTGTTGACACTGTAGGTCTTCCTATGGGGTTGCCCTTCCCTTCAGTTCCTTCTGTCCTTCCCCTAACTCTTCTGTAGGGGTCCCCAACCTCAGTCCAATGGTTGGCCGTAAGTATCTACACCTGTCTCAGTCAGCTACTGGTAGAGTTTCTTAGAGGAGCGCCATGCTAGACTCCTGTCTGCAAGCACAACATTGCATCAGTAATAGCATCTGCGTTTGGTACCAGCCTTTGGGATGGATCCCAAGTTGGGCTGGTCACTGTATGGTCTTTCCTTCAGTCTCTGCTCCATTTTTGTTCCCGCATTTCTTTTAGCCAATAACAATTCTGGGTCAAAAAATTTGAAGGTGGGTTGGTAACCCCAACCCTTCACTGGGGGCCCTGTCTGACTACTGGAGGTGGTCTCTTCAGGTTCTATCTCCTCACTGTTGGGCATTTTGGCTAAGGTTATCTCCATTAGGAACCTCTCACATCTCAGGTCTCTGGGACTTTCTAGAGGTTCCCCCCCCTCCATGTTTTATATTGCCATCACTTATTTTTCTGCTTCGGATTTATCTTATTATTCTTGCTGCTGGAGGCAGGAGCTCAGCTGAATGCTATGGGAGCATTCTTTCTAACCAGTGCTGAGTGCTGTAAGTTTTCCTTTTGGCATCACTTTATCTGCATCCTACAAATGTTGATTCTATGGTTCCAATTTATGTTGATTCTAGGCATTTAAAATTTGATTTGAGACTTTCCTTGGCCAATGCATAGCTCAGTTCCCATTAGAGATTTTCTTGTCTTTTGTTAGTGATCTTCTCCTTTGATTCCACTACTCTTGAAAAAATACAGTGAATGATATCTGTTATTTGAAATATTTACAGATTAGTTTTCTACCCCTGGATTTAATCTGTCTTGATGAGTGGAGGGTGGGAGGGGAGACATGGGAGGAAGTGGAATGGCGAAAGAGGAGTAGGAGAGATGCAGATGCAGTGCACATGTATTCTTTAAAAAATTAAAATAAATAGGATGGGCTGGCAAGGTTGAATGGATGCCATCTTTTCGCAAAACTTGATTCTGTGTCCTTTTTTTTTTTTTTTTTTTTACAAAATTGGCAAAAGTAAGAGTCTCTTCTGGGTAATGGGTATATAATTGTTCATTTTAAATGAGGGTGGCGACATTGCTTTGGGTTTCAGATACTCTCTCCCAAATCACTGAATATAAGAATATAAGGACTTGTCAGATATAGGATAACATTTCCTTGCATTATAACCACTCCTATTTTTGCTTATTCATTATATCTAATTTTATCAACAAATTACATCTTTTGTAGATAGAAATGGTTTCAATCAATGATTGTTTTGGATTAACATTGGACTGAATAAATTTAAAATAAGGCAAAGAACTATAATGTGAATGTAGTCATTATGCCTGTGGCATGGGCTTAAAAGCTTCAAGGGTTACATGTTTATTCAAGTTAGTCCTGCAAGGATCATTCTTTTTTTTTGTTTCATTTTTTTCTTTTATTGAAAATAGATTCTTTTCTCACATAGTCTATTGGATTATGGCTTCCCATCCTTCTACCGCTCTCGGCTCCTCCCCACCTCCCCTCCCATTTGGATCCACTCCTTTTCTGGCTCTCATTTAAAAAAGAGCAGCCTTCTAAGGGATAATAAAAATATGAGAAAGTAAAATATAATAAGATAAAACAAAAAATTATCACAATGAATTTGGACAAGACAAAAGGAAAAGAGCCCACTCATGAATCCAATAAAAACACTAAACTGGAAGCCATAATCTATACCCAAAGGGCCTATTGTTTATATTAGCTTTGCTCATGTTGATTCGGAGAGCCTTGTTTTCTTAGTACCGTCCATCCCTCTGTTTCTTAGACTATTTCCATCTTTGCTTCCACAAGGTACCCTTGCGAGGAGCTCTGAGGGGAAGGATTTCATGTAGACACCCCATTTGGGGCAGAGTATTCCAAGTTCTCTCACTCTCTACGTAATATCTGGCTGTAGGTCTATGTATTTGTCCCCATCTGCCTCATATGATAATAGCTGAGCATGGCACTGATCTATGACTATAGCAGAATATTATTAGGAATCAGCTTATTACTGTGTTTGTTTGCTTGCTTTGGCCAGTAGTATTTGGTTTTACTCTGAGTCCCCGGGTTTTTTAGTCTCTGGTACTTGGTCACCTATGTAGTATCCTGGAGTGAACCTTAAGTCAAATCAAATATTGACTGGTTACTTCCACAAACTTTGTCTCACTGTTTTCCTAGCATATCTTGCATCCAGGATACCACTGTAGATCCCAGATTTTGTGGCTGGCTTGGTGCTTATGTGTCTCTTTAAGTAGCATACAGGGTACTGTTCTGTACTAAAGACACTAGATGTAAGGATGAAGGCTCTATGTAGGCACCTGCTTGACTTTTCCATGCACAATGCATTGTGTAGGTGTTGTCTTCAGCAATGGGAACTTGCTGGCAGTTTGTGGAGAGCAGTCTTTAGTTTTCCAACAGCCTAGGTTGTGGGTGGATTCCCATGGGATCCCTTTGGTTGACAACTGAATTGGATGTAGCCCAATCCTGGTATGAGAAGCTTCATTTAATGATAAAGAGATGAACAATTGGGGCTCTGTATTTCTTACCACTCAGTGATTTCATTCAGATTGCTTTCATGTATGTATGTATGTATTTTAAGACGCTTAGACTGCATAAAGTTTCCATACTACCCTTCAAAAAGCCCTTAGTTTTAATTTTAGCATCTCTCACAATATTCCCTCCTTCATTCTCCAATTGCTCTACCCACTTGATCCTCCTGTTCTAGCCCCTACACCAGTCCATCCAGAATTATGTGTTATATTTCCATTTTCTAATGAAATCTATCTACCTGTACTCCTTGCTCCCTTTATATACTTAATCTCTGTGCTTCTATAGGCTTTATGTTCATGTCTATCATTGACTTAACAGCTAATATTTACATATAAATGAATACATGCCATATTTGACTTTCTGTGTCTGGGTTACTTCACTCAGTATTATTTTTCTAGTTTAATCCATTTACCTAAAATTTCATGATCTCATTTTAAACAGTAGCATGATAATCTATGGTGTAACTCTACTGCATATTCTTTATACACTCTTCTGTTGAGGGGATGTAGGTTGTTTCCAGTTTCTGGCTATTATGAATAGATCAACAATGAACATGACTGAGCAGGTAGCCCTACGGAAGGGTGAAGCATCCTTTGGTATAGCTGAATCTTGAGGTAGACTGATTCTCACTTCCTGGAGAACTACCACACTGATTTCCATAGCATCACCTATGAATTCCATGCATTACCTGTCCCTTGTTGTATTAATCTTAGCCATTCTGATCGATGTAAAATGAAATCTCAAAGTAGTTTTGATTTGCAGTTCTAAAATGGCTAAGGATGTTGAACATTTAAGTATTTCTCAGCCATTGGAGATTCTTTTGTTGAGAATTCTCTGTCTTTTTAAATGGGTTATTTGTTTTCTTACTGTCTAGATTCTTGAGTTCACTATATATTTTGTATATTAGCCCTCTATTGGATATACAGTTGTTAAAAAATATTTTCCAGTCCTCTAAGCTGCCACTTTGCCTGAAAGACAGGATCCTTTGCATTAGAGAAGCTTCTCAGTTTCATGAGGTCCCACTTATTAATTGTTGATCTTAATCCCAGCGCCAAGAGTGTTCTGTTCAGAAAGTCTTTTCCTGTGCCAATGAGTTGAAGGCTATTCCACACTTTCTCTTCTACCAGGGCAATGGTATATAGTTTTATGCTGAGGTCTTTGATTCATCTGGAATTGAGTTTTATACAGGTGATAGGTGTGGACCTATTAGCATTCTTCTACGTGTAGACATCCAGTTTGATCAGCATCATTTGTTAAAAATACTGTCTTTTTTCCAGTGTGTATTTCTGGCTTCTCTGGTCAAAAATTGGGTATCTGTAGGTATGTGGATTTATGTTGTGGTCTTTAATTCAACTGTGTTGATCAATACCTCTGTTTTTGTGCCAATACCATGCTGTTTTTATTATCATACCTCTATAGAACAACATGAAATTGGGGATGGTTATATCTTCAGTAGTTTGCTTATTATTTAGGATTGTTTTAGAAAACTATCCTTGTTATTTTGTGTTTTCATATGAAATTGAAAATTATCCTTTCAAGACCTGTGAAGAATTGTGTTAGAATTTTGATGAGGTTGCACTGAACTTGTAGATTGCTTTTGGTAAGATGGTCATTTTTTACCATGTTAATCCTACCGATCCATGACCATGGGAAATCTTTCCATCATCTGATATCTCCTTCAATTTCTTTCTTCAATGATTTCAAGTTTTTAGTCATACAAGTCTTTCACTTGCTTGGTTATACTTACCCCGAGATATTTTATATTTGTCAAGGCAACTGTAAAAGGTGTTATTTCCCTGATTTCTTGCTCAGCCAATTTATCATTTGACTACAGGAAGGCTACCAATTTTTGCGACTTAATTTGTATAGAGCTACCTTGTTGAAAGTGTTTATCGGCTGTAGGAGTTTTCCTGTAGACTTTTAAAGACCACTTATGTATGCTATCATATCATCTGCAACTGAATATACTTTGACTTTTTCCTTTCCAATTTTTATTCCCTTGATCTCCTTCAGTGATCATATCACTCTAGCCAAGATTTCACAAACTATATTCAATATCTATGGAGTGGACAACCTTACTTTTTTCTTGATTTTGATGGAATTGCTTTGAGTTTCCCTCCATTTAAGTTGATGTTGACCATAGGCTAGCTGTAATCTAACTTTATTGTGTTTAGTTATGCCTTTCTATCTCTAATCTCTCTGGGACTTTTACCATAAAGGGACTTTGTATTAGATTTTGTCAAAGGCCCTATCTGCACCTAATGAAATAATCATGTGGATTTTGTTTTTCACCTTGTTTACATGTCAGATTGTAGGGAGCGGCTAAAGATGGCGCCGACATCCGGTGGTCGTTTGTGGTAAACACCCACAATGCGCATGTGTTGGCATTTCTCCGGCAGCTATCAGGCTGGAGTGATATTCATGCTAATGAGGTATTTCATGCTCCACCAATCCCTAGAGGACAAGTATATAGCCATAGCCTGTTTTGTATATAAGGCTGGTGCCTTTGTTGCTCGGGGTCCCCGTATCAAGAATGAGGTGTTCCTGCAATAAAGGCTGTTGAGAAGAATCCAACGGTGTTGCGTCTTCCTTGCTGGACGAGGTGGGCGTTACATCAGATTATGGGACAATTATCAGTTTATATATGTTGAACCATCCCTGCATCTCTGGAATATTTGATCATGGTGGAAGATCTGTTTTATATCTTCTAGATTGGGTTTGCAAGTATTTTATTGAGATATTTTACATGTGTGTTTATGGGGGAAAATGGTCTGTAACTCTTCTTCTTTGTTGTATTTTTATGTGGTTTGAATATCAGGTTAAATGTGGCTTGTAAAACAAATTAAGGAATGTCCCTCCTGTTGCTATTTTGTGGAACAATTTGAGGAGTATTGGCATTAACTCTTCTTTAAAAGTCTGATAGAATTTTGCATTAACACCACCTGGTACTGAATTTTTTTTGAGGGGAGAGACAAATGACTGCTTCTATTTCACTAAGGAATACAAGTCTGTTTAAATTGCCCATGTGATTTAATTAAACTTTGGTGAGTGGTATTAATCAAGAAAATTACCCATTTCTTTTAGATAGTTCAATTTGTTGGAGTACAGGTTTTTAAAAGTATTTTCTTATGATTCTCTGAATTTCCTCAGTGTCTATTTTTATGGCCCCTCTTTTTGTTTCTAATTTGTTAATTTGGATATTCTCTCTGTGTATTTTAATTAATTTAGATAATGATTTGTCAATATTATTGATTTTCTCAAAGAAACAACACTTTGTTTTATTGATTCTTTGTATTGTTTCTAGTTTTATTAAATTTTTAACTCAAAGTTTGATTGTTTTTTGTTATATATACCTCCTGGGTATGATTTCTTCTTGTTGTTCTAGATCTTTCAGTTTTGCAGTTAAATTACTAATATGGCATCTCTCTAAGTTTCTTATATAGTCACTCAGTGCTGTGAACTTGCCTCATTGTGTCCCATAAGTTTGAGTATTCTGTGTACTCATTTTTATTGATTTCTAGGAAGTTTAAAATTTTTGTTTTTTTTTTTGAGTCAGTAATCATTCAGTAGAAAGTTGCTCAGTTTACGTGAGCTTATAGACTTTCTTTTCCTTCTATTGTTGTTGAAGTATAGCTTTAATAAGTGGTGCTCAGATAGGATGCAGTATATTATTTCAATTTTTTTGGCATCTGTTTAGACTTGCTTTGTGTCCCAGTGTGTGGTCAATTGTGGAAAAAAATTCACTGAGGTGCTATTTAGAAAGTATATTCTTTTGTGTTTAGGTGAAATGTTCTGTACATATCTGATAGGTCCACTTGGTTTATAATGGTAGTTATTCCCAGCATTTCTCAGTTTACTTTTTGTCTGGATGACTTGTGTATTGGTGAGAGTAAGGTATTGAACTCTACTATCAAGTACGTGATGGTCAATGTGTGATTAAAGCCTTAGAACATTTTCTTTTACAAACTAGAGTACCCTTGTGTTTGGGGTATAGATGTTAATAATTGCAATGTCCAATTCCACTGGACAGCAGTCAGAATGGATAAGATAAAAAACTCAGGTGACAGCAGATGCTGGCGAGGATGTGGAGAAAGAGGAACACTCCTCCATTGTTGGTGGGATTGCAAACTGGTACAATCACTCTGGAAATCAGTCTGGCAGTTTCTCAAAAAATTGGACATTGAACTACCTGAGGACCCAGCTATACCACTCCTGAGCATATACCCAAATGATGCTCCAACATATAACAAGGACACATGCTCCACTATGTTCATAGCAGCCTTATTTATATTAGCCAGAAGCTAGAAAGAACCCAGATATCCTTCAACAGAGGAATGGATTCAACAAATGTGGTACATCTACACACTGGAGTTCTACTCAGCTACCAAAAACAATGACTTCATGAAATTCATAGGCAAATGGATTGAACTAGGAAATATCATCCTGAGTGAGGTATCCCAATAACAGAAAAACACACGTTATTCACTCACTGATAAGTGGATATTAGTCCAAATGTTCAAATTATCCAAGATCCAATCCACAGACCACAGGAAGCTCAAGAAGAAGGTTGACCAAAGTGTAGATGCTTCAGTCCTTCTTAACAGGGGAACAAAAATATTCATAGGAGGGGGATATGGAGGGAAAGTTTGGAGCAGAGGCTGAAGGAATGGCCAATCACAGCCTTCCCCACATGTGGCACCATATACAGTCACCAAAACTAGATAAGATTGAAAAAGCTAAGAAGGGCATGGTGAAAGGAATTGCTTTGAATAACGTTTTCCATCCTTTTACCCTGAGGTAATGTCTATCCTTGGTGTTGAGGCATATTTTTTGGATACAACAGAATGAATCTTTTTCTTTTCATATCCATTTTGTTAATCTGTGTCTTTTTATTGGAGAATTGAGATAATTGATGTTGAGAGATGTCAGGGACTGGTGGTTATTGATTCTTGTTACTTTGTTGTTGTTGTTGGTGGTGGTGGTGGTGGTGGTGGTGGTGTGTGTGTGTGTATGTGTGTGTATTCTCTTCTTTTGATTTTGTTTGTCTGGGACTGTTTCTCATGTTTTCTTGAATGTAGTTCCCTTCCTTCTAGAACCTTTGGTAGGACTAGATTTGTAGAAATATAGTGTTTTATTTTGATTTTATCCTACAATATTTTATTTTCTCCATCTACAGTGTTTAACATTTTGCTGGATATTACAGTATGGGCTGGCATTTGTGGTCTCAGAGTCTTAAACACATCTGTCTAGGATTGCCTGTCTTTTAGAGTCTCCATTGAGAGGTCAAGTATAATTCTAATAGGTCTGCCTTCATATGGTATGTGGTCTTTTACCCTTGCATCTTTTTAATATTTCTTTGTTCTGTACAATTAATGTTTTGATTTCTATGTGTCAAGGAGACTTTCTTTTCTGGTCCATTCTTTTTGGTGTTTTGTATCCTTCTTGTCCCTTTGTAGGCCTCTCCTTCTTTAGGTTAGGAAAAGTATCTTCTTTGATCTTGTTGAAAATATGTTCTGTGCCTTTGACCTGGGTTTCTTCTTCTTCGTCTGTTACTATTATTCTTAGTTTCAGTCTTTTCTTAGTGTCCTAGATTTCCTGGATGTTTTGTGCAAGAATTTTTTTTCTTAGAGTTAACATTTTTTTGACCCATGTATCCATTTCTTTTATTATGTCTTCAATGTCTGAGTTCTCTCTCTCAACTCTTGCATTGTGCTAATAAAGCTTATCTCTGAAGTTCCTGTTTGAGTTACTAAACTTTTTTATTTCCCGATTTGCTTTAACTTTCTCTATTGATTTTATTTTCACTTTCCAGTATATCCTACTTTATTCCTTCCCTTTCGCTGTTTTCTTGTGTTTTCACAAATTTCTTTAAGGATTTTTTTTTCATTTTCTTTTAAAGACCTCTATCATATGCATAAAGTCTATTTTAAGGTCTTCCTCTTGTGCTTCAGCTATGTTGGAATATTTGGGGCCTGCTGTGATAGGGTTGCTGGGTTGTAGTACAGACATATTGTCCTGGATGTTATTGATTGTGTTTTTATAATGATATCTAGGCATCTAGGATTGGGATGGCTGTAATTCTAAGTGCTGATATCTGGTCTTATCTTTGTTGGGTGGGTGTTTTGTTCCTTGGTTTCTGTTTTATCTCTAGTTCTTGGCGGTTGTGTGTTTCTGGATAGAAAAAAAATCTTCTGGGGTCCTGATGGGTGTGGCTACCGGTGGTCCATGTAAAATGTGTTTCTGGGTTTTGGTACCTGAGACTTAGAAATGAAGATAGTCTGGAGGCACTAGAGGGACTTCACAAGAGGAAGGAAGGCAGGGTGTTCACTGGGATATGCATAGTCTCCTTGTTATGAGGGCAGAGAGTGAGGAGAGGTCACATCAGAAGGCATATGACAGCTGGGGATGAGACTAGGGGACTGAACTTGGAGACATGGAGGGGGAGATGAGGACCTGCAGTTAGCCTACTTGTTTCCCTGGTCAGAGTAGCCTGAGAGTTCCCAGAGAGTGCCTGCTGCAGTTGGGGGCTTGGATAAAACAGTGGGCAGGGAAAAGATATCTGAAGGGGAAGAACTGTGCATCCAGTGGAGATGGAGATGTCAGGGTATGGGCTTGGGGAAGGCTGAAGCAGGTGTTCTGCTACAGAGTTGGGGTACAACTGGGGAATTGGATTTAGAGGAGCAGAGGGAGGGATAGAATTCTGCAGGAAGCCTACCTGTTTCCCTGGCAGAAGTTTCAAGAACCATTTTCAGAAGCAATCCAGACATTGGATCCTGTTAGAGATAGTAAATTCAATGCCAATGGATGAATTTTTCAAAATTTGTCCTATTGTGAGGATAGAAAGTTGAAGTGGCATATATTTGCAGTGATAGCACTATGCATATGTCGAAGTATACTATTTCTCAACTTGGAGGAAAAGAAAGACAAAATGTTAGGTATTAGGTACCTTGAAATTGTCCCTATGGCTGATAAAAGCAGACATACCTTTTAAAAAGGCAATTTACAACAAGCCTATGCCAAAATTAAATTAAATGGTGAGAAACTCAAAGCAATTCCACTAAAAGCAGGAACAAGACAAGACTGTCCACTCTCTCCACATCAATTCAGTATAGTATTTGAAGTTCTTGCTAGAGCAGTAAGACAACTGAAGAAGACCAAGAGGATACAAATTGGAAAGGAATAATTCAAAGTACTATTATTTGCAAAGGATATGTTATTATGCATAAGCAAACCCAAAATTTCTACCAGAGAATTCCTACAGCTGATAAACACCTTTATTGAATTGGTTAGATACAAGAATAACTCACAGAAATCAGTAGGCCTCCTATATGGGAATGACAAATGGATTGAGCATGAAGTCATGGAAACAACACCTTTCACAAATAATATGAGATATTTTGGGATAATTCTAACCAAGCAAGTGAAAGACTTGTGTGACAAGAACATCAATTCTTTGAAGAAAGAATTGAAGAAGATAACAGAATATGGAAAGATTTCTCATGCTCATAGATGGATATGATTAACATAGTTGAAAACAGCCATCTAAAAAAAAAAACAGTCAACAGATTCAATGTAAACCCCATTAAAACAATTCTAACACAATTCTTTACAGACCTTGAAGGAGAAAACTCAGCTTCATTTGGAAAAATAGAAGCCCAGGACAGTTAAACAATCCTGAATAATGAAAGAAGTACCCCTACCCCTGATTTCAAACAGTGACACAGAGCTAGAGTAATCAAATCGGCATAATGTTGGCATAAAAACATACAGGTTGATCAATGGGATCAAATTGAAGACCTAGATGTAAATCCACACACATATGGACACCTAAGTTTTGATGCAGAAGACATAAATGCATAATAGAAAATATTGCAGGTCAAACTGGATGTCTACATGAAAAGAATGCAAATAAGTCCATACCTATCTCCCTGAGTAAAGCTCAACTCCAAATGGATCAAAACCCTGAACAGAAAATGGATACACTAAGCCCGATAGAAGAAAAATTGGAGACTAGCCTTTAATACATTGGCATAGGACAACTCTTTCTGAACAGAAAACCATTAATGCAGGGACTAAGATCAACAGTTAGTAAATGGTACCCCATGAAACTGAAAAGCTTTTGTAAGGCAAAGAATACCGTCAACAGGACAAAATGGCAGTCTACAAGATAGGAAATGTTTTTCAGTAACTTTGTTTCTGACTTAGGGGTTTTTGTTGGACTGTTAACAGTGGGAATGAGGGATGACTCAGACTCTTTTGCTTGCTCTTGGGATCCTTTTTCTGCCTTGTCTAGCCTTGCTATGAGGGTTTGTGCCTAGTCATATTATAACTTGTTATGCCATGTTCAGTTAATATCCTGGGGAGGCCTTCTCTGTTTTATTGACAGGAAAGAGAGGATGGATGATTCTGGCGGAGAGGAGAGGTGGGACTGTGAGGAGTAGAAAGAGGGAAACTGTGGTCAGGATACAATGAATGACAGAATAATATTTTAATGTCCCTGTGGTTACTAAGAAATTTACTGATGTCAAACATTAGCTATCAGTTTAAATGAAATTGTCTCATGAGGAAAAAAGATATTATTTCTGGCTTAATTGTTTTTTTTTCAAAAGATACTATCCTGTATCTATATGACTTTACTGAAACTTAGATCTTTCAAATATTCTGTATTTCTTTGAGAGTTTACACGCAATTATTTTATATACCTACAAAACTATAGCTGCGAAGTAATTAGCTCTCATCACATTTACCACATCAACTGGAAGAGAAATAAAATCTATACTCACTGTCCTCTCTCTTCTCAGCTTATACCCTCTTCTACACTTCCTCCTGTCAGATATAGTCATTCACCATTTTTCTTGTGTGTTCAATGATTGTCACATGACATATCTGAAAATAATCTATTTTTTTCCTTTCTAAAACATTGCATCAATGGTACTACAGTTTATATACCATTCTGTATTACTAGCATATTTTAGCTTTTTTTAACCACAATATTTTGTGGTTTTGCTTTTTTCTTTCCAGTGTTCTAATTGATTGAGAAATTTCCCCTTTCTTACCTCTAGTTTGAAAGTCATATATTCTGTTTTGCTTCAGCCACTATCCTTACATTTCCTTCCCTTCCTTCCTTCCCTTCCTTCCCTTCCCTTCCTTCCCTTCCTTCCTTCCTTCCTTCCCTTCCCTTCCTTCCCTTCCTTCCTTCCCTTCCCTTTCTTATTTATATCCCAAACTGTGCCCCTCCTGGTCCTTCCTCACAGAGTCCCTCACCCTCTCTTCTCCACTTGGAAGGTAGGCCTCCATGGGTATCTCTCCATCCTGGCACATCAAGTCTCTGCAGGATTAGGTGTCTCCTTTCCCACTGAGGCCAAACGAGGCAGCCCTATTAGGGAATGGATACCGCACTCCAGCTACAGCTTCAGGGAGAGCCTCAACTCCAGTTGCTGGGAGTACCACATGTAGATATCTGCTACCTATGTGATGAGGGCCTTGGTTCACTCTCCTTGTATGCTATTTGGTTTGTGCTCAGTCTCTGAGAACTCCCCAGGGGTCAAAGTTAGTTGGTTTTCCTGTGAAGTTCCTTTGAGACCCACAATCTTTCCCATAACTCTTCCATAAGACGCCCCAAGCTCCATCCAATGTTTAGCTGTGAGTATCTGCATCAGTTTCAGTCAAGTGCTGGCTGGAGCCTCTCAAAGGACAGTTATGTTAGTTTCCTATCTCTAAGTATAACAGTACCATTAATCTGGTCAGGGATGGATACTTGCCCATGGGATGGGCCTCAAATTGGGTCAAGTATTGGTTGGCCATTCTTTTCAGTCTCTGCTCCATCTTTGACCCTGAATATCTTTTGGACAGGGCAAATTTTGGATTGAAATTTTTGTGGGGGTATGAGTGTTCTTATCACTCACCTGGCGGTCCGGCCTGGCTACAGGAGGTAGACTCTTCAGGTTCTATGTCCCCACTATTAGTCATCTCAGCTAAGGTGGCCCTCATTGACTCCTGGAAGTCTTCCCATCCTAGAACTCTGAGACATCCTAAAGATTTTCCCCACCTCCCCACCTCCACACCCAGCAGCTGCAGATTTCCACTCATTCTCCTGGCCCTCTGGGCCTCTTTCCTGTCTCTCCCTATACCTCTCTTGCCCTCTATTCCCCTTCCCATCCCCTTTCCACATAGATCCCTCTTCTCTGTCTCCCACTATTATTGTGTTCCCTTTCTAAGTGAAATTCAAGCTTCCTCACTTGGTCCCTCCTTGTTCAACTTCTTTAAGTCTGTGCTGTATCATAGATGTTCTCTGCTTTATAGCTAACATCCACTTCCCAGTGAGTACTTATTCAGGATGATATTTTCTAGCTCCATCCATTTGCCTGCAAAATCCATGATGTCCTTGTTTTTAATAGCTGAATAGTATTCTATAGTGTAAATGTACCACATTTTCTGTATCCATTCTTCTGTTGAAGGACATCTGGGTTGTTTCCAGCTTCTGGCTATTACAATTAAGGCTACTATGAACACAGTGTAGTCTGTGTACTAGTGGTATGGTGGGGCATCTTTTGGATATATGCCCAGGAGTAGTGTGGTTGGGTCTTCAGGTAGGACTGTTTCCAGTTTTCTGAGGAACTGCCAAATTGATTTCCAGAGTGGGTGTACAAGTTTAGAATCCCACCAGCAATTCCTCTCTTTCCATGTCCTCACTAGCATGTGCTATCACTTGAGTTTTTGATCTTAGCCGTTCTGATTGGTATAAGGTGAAATCTCAGGGTCGTATTGATTTGTATTTACCGGATGAATAAGGACTTTGAACACTTCTCTAAGTGTTTCTTGGCCATTTGAGATTCCTTTGTTGAGAATTCTCTGTTTAGCTCTGTGTCCCATTTTTATTGGATTATTTGCTTTGTTATGAGGGTTTGTGCCTCGTCTTATTGTAACTTGTTATGCCAAGCTCAGTTGATATTCCTGGGAGGCCTGATATTTTCTGAAAGGAAACATAGGAGCAGTGGATCTGTGGGAATAGGGAAGGCAGTGTGTTCTTAGAGGGCATCTAAGAGGATTAGAGCGAGGGGGTAAACTTTGGTTTGGATGTATTATAAGAGTAGAGTAAAAAAGAACAAAGACTAAAACAAAGTAAATACTAGTTAACTTTACATTTTATACTATATGTGTTACTTTCATCATTCTTTTGAGTTCTATTACTAAACTATCTCCCTAGTTCATGTACGATTTCTTTACTTTTGAAAATGTCTGTATTTAGCTTCATGGTGAAATAATGTTTTAGCTGAAAATGAAGTTCTGAGTTGAAGGCTGCCTTCTCTTATCAGATTGAAGATCCAGTGTCGTACATCTATTATAGCTGAAAATACATCTATTATGGCTTTAATTTCTTTTCAAGATAGTCTTGTCTTTCTTATAGCTATTAACTTCTTTACTTTGCCCTTGATGTCCTGAGGTTTCAGTACAGTCTGTCTGGCATTGTTTTTCTTATTATTAAGAATTTGGCATGGCGTTTAATGTAACTTCTTTTCAACTATCCCCAGCATAATTTCAGAAATTTGGCTTTCAATTCCAGGTACCCGCACTGGCACCTTCACCCAGTCTTGTCTACCTGCTTTCATTGCATCTTTTCATATCTCTGTGCTGTGTCCTCTATGTTCTTCAGGACTATTTTCCAATTCACTAAATTTCTTTTAAAAAGCTGGTCATTTTCATTGATTGGCTTGTTTTCATAATTATGTATTTATTTCCAAGACTATTAAATGACTCATTCAGTTCCACTCATCCCTATTATGCTTGAGCCAGTTTCCTTACTTATATAAGTATCTGCTCTCTCTATTATTATTCTTTTCTTTCGCTCTTTGAGAATCACATTATTAATATTAAAAAATTTTTACATATTAGTTATGCTAGTTTCATTTTATTTCTTCAAAATTGAGATTTCTCAATTCTTGTTAATATTTATTTCTGTCTTGGGGCTTTGGCTTTCAGAAGTATGTTGAGAGGTAGGTTGAGACGGGCATATTATTGCTCTCCCTTTTTCCTGACTAGCAGTTTGGAAATAGCTTCACATGACCCATTAGAGCCCAGAGGTCTTGCATAACTTTCTCGAAGCTCTAGTCTTATTATGTCATTAGGCTATCACCATCCACTAGTAAAGTGGTCACTTCAATCAAGTCCTAGTTATGAGGCATTCTTAACTAGTTGAATCCTGCCCCCCAGACTCAATTAAATCCAATTCCTAATAGCAGTCTACTGGCAAGGAAGCCCATAAATTTTGTATAATTACTACTTCGAGCTTCTGCTTTATTTCTTTTCCTCCTACTGGAATTTTATTGGTTTTCATTTGCTGTCATCTACAAAGTTTTTTTCCCATCTTTATTAAATTGGGTATTTCTTATTTACATTTGAAAGGTTATTCCCTTTCCCGGTTTCCAGGTCAACATCCCCCTAACCCCTCCCCTTCGCCTTCTATATGGGTATTCCCCTCCCCTTCCTCCCCCCATTACCGCCCTCCCCTTAAAAATAGTGTTCACTGGAGGTACAGCCTTGGCAGGGCCAAGGGCTTCCCCTTCCACTGGTGCTCTTACTAGGCTATTCATTGCTACCTATGCAATTGGAGCCCAGGGTCAGTCCATGTATAGACTTTGGGTAGTGGGTAGTGGCTTAGTCCCTGGAAGCTCTGGTTGGTTGGCATTGTTGTTCATATGGGGTCTCGAGCCCCTTCAAGCTCTTTCAGTCCTTACTCTGATTCCTTCAACGGGGGTCCCTTCTCAGTTCAGTGGTTGGCTACTGGCATTCACCTATGTATCTGCCATATTCTGGCTGTGTCTCTCAGGAGAGATCGACATCAGGTTCCTGTCAGCCTACACGTCTTTGCTTCATCCATCTTATCTAGTTTGGTGGCTGTATATGTATGGGCCACAAGTGGGGGCAGGCTCTTCAGCCTCTGTTCTAAACTTTGCCTCCCTATTCCCTCCCAAGGGTATTCTTGTTCTCCTTTTAAAGAAGGAGTGAAGCATTCGCATTTTGATCATCCTTCTTGAGTTTCCATGTGTTCTGTGCATCTAGGGTAATTCAAGCATTTGGGCTAATAGCCACTTATCAATGAGTGCATACAATGTGTGTTTTTCTGTGATTGGGTTATCTCACTCAGGAAGATACTTTCCAGTTCCATCCATTTGCCTATGAATTTCATAAAGTCATTGTTTTTGATAGCTGAGTAATATTCCATTGTGTAGATGTACCACATTTTCTGTTGAAGGGCATCTGGGTTCTTTCCGGCTTCTGGCTATTATAAATAAGGCTGCTATGAACATAGTGGAGCACGTGTCTTCGTTATATGTTGGGACATCTTTTGGGTATATGCCCAAGAGAGGTATAGCTGGGTCCTCAGGTAGTGCAATGTCCAATTTCCGGAGGAAACTGCAGACTGATTTCCAGAATGGTTGTACCAGTCTGCCATCCCTCCAACAAGGGAGGACTGTTCCTCTTCCTCCACATCCTTGCCAGCATCTGCTGTCACCGGAATTTTTGATCTTAGCCTTTCTGACTGGTGTGAGGTGGAATCCCAAGGTTATTTTGATTTGCATTTCCCTTATGACTAAAGATGTTGAACATTTCTTTAGGTGCTTCTCAGCCATTCGGCATTACTCATCTGTGAATTCTTTGTTTAACTCTGAACCCCATTTTTAATAGGGTTATTTGCCTCCCTGCAGTCTAACTTCTTCAGTTCTTTGTATATTTTGAATATAAGCCCTCTATCAGTTGTAGGATTGTTAAAGATCTTTTCCCAATCTGTTGGTTGTCATTTTGTCCTCATGACAGTGTCCTTTGCCTTACAGAAGCTTTGTAGTTTTATGAGATCCCATTTGTTGATTCCTAATATTAGAGCATAAGCCATGGGTGTTTTGTTCAGGAAATTTTCTCCAGTGCCCATGTGTTCAAGATGCTTCCCTAGTTTTTCTTCTATTAGTTTGAGTGTATCTGGTTTGATGTGGAGGTCCTTGATCCACTTGGACTTAAGCTTTGTACATGGTGATAAGAATGGATCAATCTGCATTCTTCTACATGCTTACCTCCAGTTGAACCAACACCATTTGCTAAAAATGCTATCTTTTTTCCATTGGATGGTTTTGGCACCTTTGTCAAAAATCAAGTGACCATAGGTGTGTGGGTTCATTTCTGGGTCCTCAATTCTATTTCCCTGGTCTATCTGTCTGTCTCTGTACCAATACCATGCAGTTTTTATCACTATTGCTCTGTAATACTGCTTGAGTTCAGGGATAGTGATTCCCCCGGAAGTCTTTTTATTGTTGAGGATAGTTTTAGCTACCCTGGGCTTTTTTGTTATTCCAGATGAACTTGCAAATTGTTCTGTCTAACTCTATGAAGAATTGAATAGGAATTTTGATGGGGATCGCATTGAATCTGTAGTTCGCTTTTGGTAAAATAGCCATTTTTACTCTAATAATCCTGCCAATCCATGAGCATGGGAGATCTTTCCATCTTCTGAGATCTTCTTCAATTTCTTTCTTCAGAGGCTTGAAGTTCTTTCCATACAGATATTTCACTTGCTTGGTTAAAGTCACACTGAAGTATTTTATATTATTTGGGACTATTATGAAGAGTGTTGTTTCCCTAATTTCTTTCTTGGCTTGTTTCTCTTTTGTGTAGAGGAAGGCTACTGATTTATTTGAGTTAATTTTATACCCAGCCACTTTGCTGAAGTTGTTTATCAGGTTTAGTAGTGCTCTGGTGAAACTTTTGGGATCACTTAAATATAGTATCATATCATCGGCAAATACTGATATTTTGACTTCTTCCTTTCCGATCTGTATCCCTTTGATCTCCTTTTGTTGTCTAATTGCTCTGGCTAGGACTTCGAGGACTATGTTGAATAAGTAGGAGAGAGTGGGCAGCCTTGTCTAGACAGTCCCTGATTTTAGTGGAATTGCTTCAAGTTTCTCTCCATTTAGTTTAATGTTAGCTACTGGTTTGCTGTATATATCTTTTACTATGTTTAGGTATGGGCCTTGAATTCCTGATCTTTCTAGGATTTTTATCATGAAGGGGTGTTGAATTTTGTCAAATGCTTTCTCAGCATCTGATGAAATGATCATGTGGTTTTGTTCTTTCAGTTTGTTTATATAGTGGATTACTTTGATGGTTTTCTTATATTAAACCATCCCTGCATCCATGGGATGAAGCCTACTTGATCATGATGGATGATCGTTTTGATGTGTTCTTGGATTCGGTTTGCAAGAATTTTATTGAGTATTTTTGCGTCAATATTCATAAGGGAAATTGGTCTGAAGTTCTCTTTCTTTGTTGGGTCTTTGTGTAGTTTTGGTATAAGAGTAATTGTAGCTTCATAGAATGAATTTGGTAGCACTCCATTTGTTTCAATTTTGTGAAATAGTTTTGACAATATTGGTATGAGGTCTTCTATGAAGGTCTGATAGAATTCTGCATTGAAACCATATGGACCTGGGTTCTTTTTGGTTGGGAGTCTTTTAATGACTGCTTCTATTTCTATAGGAGTTATGGGGCTATTTAAATGGTTTATCTGTTCCTGATTTAACTTCAGTACCTGGTATCTGTCTAGAAAATTGTCCATTTCCTCCAGATTTTCCAGTTTTGTTGAATATAGGCTTTTGTAGTAGGATCTGATGATTTTTTGAATTTCCTCTGATTCTCTTGTTATGTCTCCCTTTTTCATTTCTGATTTTGTTAATTTGGACATACTCTCTGTGTCCTCTGGTTAGTCTGGCTAGGAGTTTATCTATCTTGTTGATTTTCTCAAAGAACCAGCTTTTCGTTTTGTTGATTCTATGTATAGTCCTTTTGTTTCTACTCACTTGATTTCAGCCCTGAGTCTGATTATTTCCTGCTTTTTACTCTTCCTGGGTGAATTTGCTTCTTTTTGTTCTAGAGCTTTTAGGTGTGCTGTCAAGCTGGTAACATTTGCTTTCTCCTGTTCCTTTCTGCAGGTATTCAGAGCTATGAGTTTTCCTCTTAGCACAGCTTTCATTGTGTCCCGTAAGTTTGGTAATGTTGTACCTTCATTTTCATTAAATTCTAAGAAGTCTTTACTTTCTTTCTTTATTTCTTCCTTGACCAGGTTATCATTGAGTAGAGCATTGTTCAACTTCCATGTATATGTGGGCGTTCTTTCCTTATTGTTATTGAAGACCAGCTTTAGCCCATGATGGTCTGATAGGACACATGGGATTATTTCTATCTTTCTGTATCTGTTGAGCCCTGATTTGTGCCCAATTATATGGTCAATTTTAGAGAAAGTACCATGAGGTGGTGAGAAGAAGATATATTCTTTTGTTTTAGGATAGAACGTTCTATAAATATCTATTAAGTCCATTTGGTTCATGATTTCTCTTAATCTGTCTATGTCTCTGTTTAATTTCTGTTTCCATAATCTGTCCATTGGTGAGAGTGGGGGATTGAAATCTCCTATTATTATTGTGTGAGGTACAATGTGTGCTTTGAGCTTTAGTAAGGTTTCTTCTATGTATGTAGCTGCCCTTGTATTTGGAGCATAGATATTTAGGATTGAGAGTTCATCTTGGTGGATTTTCCTTTGATGAATATGAAGTGTCCTTCCTTATCTTTTTTGATGACTTTTGGTTGAAAATAGATTTTATTTGGTATTGGAATGGCTACTCCAGCTTGTTTCTTCTGACCATTTGCTTGAAAAGTTGTTTCCCAGCCTTTCACTCTGAGGTAGTGTCTGTCTTTGTCTCTGAGGTGTGTTTCCTGTAGGCAGCAGAATGCAGGGTCCTCGTTGCGTATCCAGTTTGTTAATCTATGTCTTTTTATTGGGGAATTGAGTCCATTGATGCTGAGAGATATTAAAGAATAGTGATTGTTGCTTCCTGTTATCTTTGTATTTGGAGGTGAGATTATGTTTGTGTGCTTGCCTTGTCTTTGTTTTGTTGCAAAACAATTAGTTTCTTGCTTTTTCTAGGGTGTAGCTTGCCTCCTTGTGTTGGACTTTACCATTTATTATCCTTTATAGGGCTGGATTTGTAAAAAGGTTTTGTGTAAATTTGGTTTTGTAGTGGAATATCTTGGTTTCTCCATCTATGTTAATTGAGAGTTTTGCTGGATACAGTAGCCTGGGCTGGCATTTGTGTTCTCTTAGGATCTGTATAACATATGTCCAGGATCTTTTGGCTTTCATAATCTCTGGTGAGAAGTCTGGTGTAATTCTGATAGGTCTGCCTTTATGTGTTACTTGACCTTTTTCCCTTAGTGCTTTTAAAATTCTTTCTTTGTTTTGTGCATTTGGTGTTTTGACTATTATGTGACAGGAGGAGTTTCTTTTCTAGTCCAATCTATTTGGAGTTCTGTAGGCTTCTTGTATGTTTATGGGAATCTCTTTCTTTAGGTTATGATTTTGTTGAAGATATTTACTGGTCCTTTGAGCTGGGAGTCTTCACTCTCTTCTATACCTATTATCCTTAGGTTTGATCTTCTCATTGAGTCCTGGATTCCCTGTATGTTTTGTCCCAGTAGCTTTTTCTGTTTTACATTATCTTTGACAGTTGTGTCGATGATTTCTATGGAATCTTCTGCTCCTGAGATTCTCTCTTCTATCTCTTGTATTCTGTAAGTGATGCTTGTATCTACGGCTCTTTGTCTCTTCCTTAGGTTTTCTTTATCCAAGTTGTCTCCCTTCGTACTTTCTTTATTGTTTCTATTTCCATTTTCAATTCCTTCACCTGTTTGTGTTTTCCTGTAATTCTTTCAGGGATTTTTGTGTTTCCTCTCTAAGTGCCTCTACGTGTTTACTTGTGTTTTCCTGCATTTCTTTAACGGAATTCTTTATGTCTTTCTTAAAGTCCTCCATCATCATGATCAAATGTGATTTTAAATCTAGATCTTGCTTTTCTGGTGTGTTTGGATATTCAGTGTTTGCTTTGGTGGGAATGGTCTCTGATGATGCAATGTAGTCTTGGTTCTTGTTGCTTGGGTTCCTGTGCTTGCTTCTTGCCATCAGGTTGTCTCTTGTGTTACTTTGTTCTGCTATTTCTGACAGCGGCTAGACCATCCTATAGACCTGTGTGTCAGGAGTGCTGTAGACCTGTTTTCCTCTTTTCTTTCAGCCAGTTATGGGAACAGAGTGTTCTGCTTTCAGGTGTGTAGTCGTTCCTGTCCACTTGCTTTCAGCTGTTCCTATGGGCGTGTGTCCTGAGTCCACCAGTCAGGTCACTTGGAGCAGAAAAGTTGGTCTTACCTCTGTTCTCGAGCCTGAAGTCACTCCTCAGGGCTGGGTTTCAGGTCTCTGTGAGGGCAGCAACCAGAAGTTCCTGCCCCTACTTTTGTGTCCCTGTGCGCTGTCGGCCCTGATGGCGCTAGGCCTTTTCCTCTAGAATCAGAAATGTGGGCAGAAAGCAGTATCTGGTTTCTCGGGCGTGTCTGCCCCTCTGAAGGTCTAGCTCTCCCTCTCACGGGATTTGGGTGTAGGGAGCTGTTTGACCGGGTCCGTTCAGATCTGGATGCAGTCTAGACTGCAGGGCTCCTGCAGCTTGACTGCCCCTATCTTCCTGTTCCCAGAGGCCCTATATAGTTTCTTCTTGGGACAGGGATGTGGGCAAAGGTGGGCAGAAGTGGTGGTCTCTCCTGCCCTGCAGTCTCAGGATTGCCCACAGGTCTGGGCGATGAGCTCTCTCTCCCATGGGGTTTGGAAGCAGGGAGCTGTGGGCCAGGATCATCAAGGTTTGGGTGCTATCTAGGAGCCGGAAGTCCATCTACAAAGTTTTAGTCTTAAATATTTCATCTGTCATACACACTAATCTATTAGACAAAAAGAGAGGTGTCATTTCTTTGCCCCTATTTTGTATTAGCTTCATTTCTGTATCTTTAGAGTACAGAAATTTAGAGTAACTTTGCATGCTCTTAAAGCTAGCTCCAACATTTTCTTGTTTTATTAGCACTACAATAAAACAAAGAAACAGATAAATGTATTCCATAGTTATGTTGCCCTCACAGATTACTGTGAAGGAAGTAACTGTTGCATACTGCCACTCTCTGTGTTTGCTTGCTGGAATCACATTTTCAGAAAACTCTTCTAAAGGTTTCTGGCTATGCTGTATCTTAGAGCTGAGTGTGGGGGTTGCTATTAGTTGGGACATCCCTATCGTTTTATTCCCAAGGCAGATAGACATTCCTGGTGGGCTTTTATAACCATTGTGACTCTATGAAAATAAAAAGAGGATTTTTTTAATCGAAAATGTTTTGGGTGCTTTATTTGTGTATAAGTAACTATGGCTGACATTGCACGTATACAGAGTGGATTATAACAGACACTAACTTTTCATGAAGATTATACTTAATCAAAGGGTTAATAAGCATTTCACATAATGTCTTGGGCATGATAACAAAACCATGTGTTGAGGGCTATTTAACTAGAAACTAAAAAGGCATGAGCTAGATAAAAGCTATCTAAACTGAAGTTTTCAGGCAAGGCAAATAAAGATGTGGAAGATAAGTCTGGCAAAAAGAAAAACTGTACAACATGGAGTAAGACCTTGCTATGTCTGCTGGTAAAAGAAGAGTGGCATGAGGAAACCTAAGGGAGGGAGTGGGAGACAGGACTAGAGAGGTGAGTCAGGCTTTGATCATGAATGCCTATGTAATTTTTTCTTTGAGCTTAAATATTTTCCTGAAAGCATTAGAAAGCTGTTTATAAATGTTAAGCAGAATAATCATAAGATTATATTTTAATTGTGTAATATTATTTCAGATTTCAGGAACTTGGAGCTAGATACTTCTGATACTGAAGGTATCAGTAACTGAAGGAGTTAGAGAAGATGCAGTAAGTCATAGGAAGCAGCCATCACTGAGCTTGGTGGTGGAGAGGCTGTGGAGTGTAAAGGATGGCAAAAGTCAAGGATGCCTCTCAAGTCAGGATGTTGTAACTAGTTGTGCGATATGCTAGACCAAGACAATAAATGTAATTTGAGTCTCCCATGGACGGCATGAAAAGAGGTAGAAGGTATATCAGTTGTTGTTCTCCTTGTTGTGACAAAATGCCTGACAGAAATAACTTGAGAGAGAAACGATTTCTCTCAGATTCTGATTCAGAGCATTTCAATCTAAAATGGTGAGGCAATCATGGTTGTGTAGCTTTATAATGGTAGAAGTCCTCACATGATGGCTAGAGTAGGAAGAAGAGAACAGGAAAGGGTCAGGTTCATCTTATCCCCAAGGATCCATTCCACTGACCTATGTTCTTCCATTACACCTCACATCCAATTGCTCTACTGCCTTTAAAACTAGTACCACCAGCTGAGAAATTAAGGTTCAAAAACAAGAGTCCATGGGAAAAATTTTAAGGTCGAATTCTAATAGGAGCAGGCCTTAAAAAATATTTGATTATTGATGGTGTATTTTGCCTTGCAGAAGCTTTTCAGTTTAATGAAGTCTCATTTATCAATAGTTGGTTTTAGAGGCTGAGCCATTGGTGTTCTGTTCAGGAAATTTTCCCCTGTGCCCATGCATTCAAGGCTGTTTCCTACTTTCTCTGCTATTGCATTCAACGTATCTGGTTTTCTATTAAGATCCTTGATCCACTTGGACTTGAGCTTTGTGCAAGGTGATAAATATGGATCTATTTTCATTCTTCTACACACAGACCACCTAGTTAGATCAGCACCATTTATTAAACATGCTTCTTTTTTCCACTATATGTTTTTCACTTTTTTGTCAAAGATCAAGTCTGGCTCCACTAGGAGAAGATATGCCTAGTTGTGGAGAGACTTGATGCCCTAGGAAAGATAGATGCCTCATGGATGGGGAAGGTGGAACACCCTGTTGATGTGAAGGGAAACTATGAATGGGATGAGGAACTGTGGAAGGAGGGACCAGAATTGGGGGCAATGACTGGAAGTTAAATAAATAAAATAATTTTTAAAAATTACAAAAAAATAGGATTTATGGGGAGAAGCCAGGTAGGATGAAATTTCTCTGCTTGCCCAGTCTTCTTACACTGCTTTCAGTTTTCTTCTTCCTATTATTTAGTGGGTGAACAGATATTTGTTTCTGTAGGTAAACAGTATTTGTTTTATCACCAAGCCTATAAGTTTCTTAACAGAAGAATTATGGCTCTGTGACTTCAACATCAAGAGAACTCTCTGGCATATATCAGTCACTGAATAAATGAGCACTAAAATAAATCAAAGAATTTACCAAATAAGAAAAAAAATCTGATTATTTAAATGTATACAAGTTGCCTGTTCTCCATGTATTTCTTTTCTTACAAATAAAGGCCATAGGTCTTCAGGTTTGCTAATAAACATAAGTAATAGCATCTAGAATCATTATTTCAAGGTAGAAAAGACTCTGAAACGTTGTCCCATCTCTCTGGGAGCACAAAAGATTTTAATAAATGGTCCTTGTTTATCTTTTGGATCAGACTTCATTACATTCAAAGTACTAAAGCAGTAGTAAGGTTAACATGTAACACAGGGGTCTTTCCTATTCCCTAAGACTTCATTACCACATAGGAAAAACAGAGAGAAAATAATGAGTTTAAGTCTCCCAAACAATAAAAATATATACATATATGTAAGCTATAGAAAAAGATACAGACTAGATAAAAAAGAAGCTTCCACACAGACTTTGGCTAAATAAAGGAATGCTTTTACCACAAGTTTCGGGAAGTCTCCTTCAAATGCTTTTAAGAAAGAATAACAAATATTAATTTCGTTGGAAAATTCTTAGGTAGCTCAAGAAAAGCATAAAAATTTTAGTAGCTCTTCCACTGCCCTCAGGAGGAACTAGAAAATCCCAACAGGGCTTACACAGCCCACCACAATTGCTTCCCTGTTGAACTCTCACCCCATCGCTCCCTCCCTCTCCAAATCTATTGATTTCCCACTCCCTGTCAAGCTGCATGCTCTCTCCTGGATATTCTTTCTATTTGGAATCCTCTTTCCTGCAATATACTTCTGTTGCCTCTGATTTATCCTTCAAGTCTCACCTCAAATGCTAGTTCCATGATGGAAACATAGCTGACCATCTAAATCATAGTCACTCTTCCTGTATATACACATTAAGTAGATTATTAAAGAGATGATTGCTTAGGTCCTAGTATGTGTGAAACAATAAAAATAAGTTTATTTAAATAAAATCAATTGGGGAAAAGAAGATAGGAAATGAAGATGATTGGGGATAGGGAGAAGCTATGTGAGGGGGAACTGGGAGGGGCTGTGATCAGAATATAAAGTGAATAAATTAATGAAAAAAAAATATTTAGTGCAAATTGAACTACACTTAAATATTGAACAATATTATAACATAAAGAAGAAAACTGTTGAAGGTAGCTCATGAAAAGGCAGGTAAATTTTAAAACAAATTTACATGGTTGGTGTCTTATCATACAGAATAATGTACCATTGTTTGCATGCCAGCCAATGGCGGGGTAGAAATGCTAGAATATTTTCTTAAGTAAGGCCAAAGATTCTCCTATGCTTTCTGCTAACATTCACTGAATATTCACTGAATCTAAGTTGACAGCAATTCTAACATGACCTATAATGCTATGTGCTGTCAAACAATGGGATATAATTTGGATGTTAAGAAACAAAACCATAACCTTTGCAGGGAAAGGAATGGAACTAGAGATAATCATGTTAAGTGAAATAAGCCAAACTCAGGAAGACAACTATTTCATGTTTTCTCTCATATGTGGAATCTAAAGAACAGCAAAACCACAAAAAAAATCAGAGGGGCTTATCAGGGAACAGGAAGGACACCAACAGTAGGGCTGATAACCCCAGCAATGGCAATGGAGGGTAAATATGACTAAAATGTTATAGATACATGTATGAAAATGTCACAATGAAACCCATTATTGTACACAATTAATGAACACTAATAACAGAAAGAAAAATCAGATGTAACAAAATGTATTCTTCAAGAGAGGAAGGATTTATTTGGGCCCACATTCAAGAGTTCTATGATAGGGAATCCGTGGTAGCAAGAACATGAGCTGGCTGGCCACTGTATCCATACTCAACATGAAGAGAGAAATGACTGCTGTTGCTCAGTTCCCTCGTTCTTTCTTATTTGGTCTAGAACCACAGTTTATAGGTTGGTATTGCTCACAGACAGGATATCCATTAGTTTCCACATCCATTAGTCCAATCTAGAAGCTCCCTCAGACATTCCCAGAGATTTGCCTAGTAGGTGATTCTAGATCTTGTCAAGTTGACAAATATTGACCATCACAGTCATCAGTATCAATGCTAATGGAAATTGTGAATGACATTGGTATATCAAAAAAACATCTTAGAGCCCAGCTAGAAAGTAGTATGTGTTGGCATTCTGTCTAAGCTCCATCCTCACAGTTACCTGGCAATAGCCACGTATGTCTGACACTGTAGAAGTGGCTGCTTGCCCCCTTCTTACTCTCTTGCTCTCTTGTTTTCTCTTGCTCCTTTCTTTCCACCTCTCTCCCCACCTCTCTCCCCACCTCTCTCCCCATTCTGTCAGCGCCTGTGCCACCAGTGTGTGAATATCGGGCGTAGGTCTATGGAATTGAAAGAAAGCATGTACACGGGTCACCTGTTTTCAGAGAGTTCCACAAAGGCTTTACTGAGATCTTACATACCCCTTTAGGCCAAAGCCATGGAAAACAAACAAGGCAGGTGAAAATCCCCCGCCAGGAAAAAAGGAAAAGTCTGTGTGTGAAGGGTTCGGGCCCAATCAGGGGCATAAACAACTTCTTAACAACAATAAGCTGGAAGGCTTGGTGGGGAGGAAGGGTGCCATGGAAAATCCCGGCCCCAAATCAGGGGCTAAGAGCAGCTGCCAAGAGTGTAAACAACTTCTTGCTATAGCAGGCTAAAAGGCTCAGCTAGGGGGAAGGGAAACACCCCAAGGTAGGTCCCAACACCATTCCTTTCCTCCCTTCTCTCCAAGTGTTCATGGCCTTCCTCTACTCTTCTATTCTGCTCTCGTCATCGTCGTTGTCATTGTCGTCGTCCTCCTCCTCCTTTCCTTCTCCTCCTCCTTCTCTTCTTCTTCTTTTCTCCTCCTCCTCCTCCTCCTCCTCCTCCTTCTTCTTCCTCTCTCTCTCTCTCTCTCTCTCTCTCTCTCTCTCTCTCTCTCTCTCTCTGCCTTTTTCTGCCCTTCTCCACCTCACCTCCTGCCCTGAATAAAACTCTATTCTATACTATATCATCCATGTGGCTGGTCCCTCAAGGGGAAGGGATGCCTCAGCATGGGTGCACAGAGACACCCCCTTCTACCACACATCCATAAAACATAATCCCCCTTCTCTGTATCTTATATAAACATATCAGTATGAATGCATATGTATATATATATGTATGAATATGTTTATGCAGGTATAGAATTATGTACATATATATTTATATGTATACAAACATATATATATATATATAATACATAGGTACATATATTTGTAAATATAACCTGCTCAATCAATCTGTATAATGTTACTGGCATGTATATTTTCAGGGATGACCATTTGGTGTGTTCTTCTATGGGGAAGAGACAATTTATATGGCACATTAGCATGCTTATTGGCATTGTCTTTATTCAGTTCACATTTAAGCAGCCATGTTAGTGAGACTGTCAGTGTGTGGCTTCTGAGACTACTAGCAGGCACAATCCTAGATCCTCTGGCTCTTACCCACTTTCAAAATGTTCCTTGAACTTCAGGTGCAGGAGTTGTCTTGTAGATATTTCAATAGGGACTGGGCTTTTCTGTAATGATCTCTGTTGCAAAAAGAAGGTTCCTTGTTGAGGAGTAATGACTATACTTATCTGTGGGCATGAGGGTAAATATTTAGAATATGGTTAGGGATTATGCTAGTTTGGTAAAGTTATGGGTTCTCTTCCAATACCCATGACTTCTCTGGTCCTAGGTAGTTGGCTAGATTTCTGGAAGCAGTCATGATTTTCCTCCTGTTAAGTGGGTCTTAAGTCCAACTAAAGAATTATTGGTTCCCACTAAGGTATATGTCCCCCAACTGTACCCTTAGAATTATCATGCCACATTGGTCATTGTTATAGGCATCATAGCCTTGTGGGACTATTTATTGGTTTATTCCTCATTTGGAAGCTCGAAGGGCTTCTTCTCATACCATGAAAGCCAGTCCTTAGGATGAAGTATTGAGGTCCGGTCTCTCTGGGCCCTGTACCTATCATGCCTTGTCTCTTCAACAATAAAAACGTAACTTTCCACCTCTTGCAGAATAACAATAGCCTGTAATGTTTGGGTGAGTCTCTTGTATGACCCTGACCTACAACTCAAAAGAGGATTTCTCATACCTAGTTTGGGATTTTTATTAGGTGGTCTTTTGATCTTGGGAAGCATTGGCAAGTGGAAAGTGGAAATTTCATTAATATATATATATATATATATATATATATATATGTGTGTGTGTGTGTGTGTGTGTGTGTGTGTGTGTGTGTGTGTGTGTGTTTATACTATAGGGCTTTTTTGCAAAGTAGATAGTTAATAGTATGCTTCATTATGACTTTTCAGGTGCTTTCACTATTATTTTACCCTTCCCTCCTTCTTCTGTATTTGTCTCCTGTCATCTCCCCCTCACTAATAGAGCCTCTCATTTTTTCTCCTTCCCAGATCAGATCACTTATACCCTGCTACTCCCCTCCCTATTGCTCCCCCCCTCTACTCCAGCAGTCACCTTTTACTTTCCTGTTTCCTGTAGTTAACAGGATATGTTCTCACATCTGAAGATTTGGCAGCAGGAGCCCCCAATGAGAGATAATATGGCATGTTTGTTTTTCTGTGTCTGCATCATCTCATTTAATATTTTTCTATTTCTAGAACTCTCAAAGTTCATGGTTTCATTTTTATTTACAGCTGAACAACATTCTGTTCTGTACATGTACCATGTTTTCATTCTCCATCCATCAGTTGAAGGAGATTTGGGTTGTTTCCATTCCCAGCTATTGTGAATGAAGCATCAGTGAACATGGCTGAGCAAGTACCTGTGGAGGAAGATGTGGAGTCCTTTGGACATGTGTACAAGAGTGTTACAGTTGGATCTTTTTGTAGATGTATTTTTTATTTTTTGACAATGTTCCATACAGATGTGACAAAACATTATTAAAAGCAAGGAAACACTTCTACTGTCCTAGTTAGGGTTACTATTGCTTCAGTGAAACAAATTACCGAATAAATATTGGGAGGAAAGGGTTTATTTGAGTTACTCTTCCATATCGTTGTTGATAATCAAAGGACATTAGGACAGGAATTCAAACAGGACAGGAACCTGAGGGCAGGAACCTGAGGACAGGAACCTGAAGGCAGGAGCTGATGCAGAGGCCATGAAGGGCTGCTACTTACCAGCTTGCTCCTCAGACTTGCTCAGCCTGCTTTCTTATAGAACCCAGGACCACCAGCCCACAGTAGGCTAGGCCCTCCCACATTGATCACTAATTGAGAAATTTTTCTACAGACTGACCCACGACCAGATCTCATAGTTATATTTTCTTATTTGAAATGTCCCCTCTCATATGGTTTTAGTTTATGTTGAGTTGACATAAACCTACCTAGCATATCCATCTAAACCTCTATAATCCTTTTTGTAAGTCAAAATCATATAATTTTTAAAGTGTGTGTGTGTGTGTGATGTGATCCCTGCAGGCATTCATGTGCCACAATGTGCACATGGAAGTCAGAGGATTACTTGTAGGAGCTGATTTTCCCCTTTTACCATGGGTTTCAAGGATTAAACCCAGGTTTACCATGGGTTCTAGGGATTGAACTCAAGTTGCTAGACTTACTTGTGTGGTAAGAACTTTTATCTGTTGCATCATCTCACCAGCCATAGTTTACACATACAGAAAGAAAATATTAGCTATGCAAAGTGCACATACATGACAAGGAGAGTAGAGCTAAGATACATTCATGGAACTTTTATATGGAATCTAACTTTTGAGATTGTTGAACAAATTGTCGATGTTTGTGATAGTCTGCAGTAGTTCAGAGTGATGAGCTGCCCACCAAGAACGGTGGTCATGTGGAGTTTCATAAGAGGGTTCTATTGCTATTGAAGGATTTCCTTCTAAGATCCTGACAGCCATTTGGCAAGATTGGATTCCAGTACTTTATCAACAGTATTAATAATCCCTTCCCTGAAACAAATGATGCCAGAAGCAGACACTTTGTAAAAGTTGAAAAGTGGCTCAATGGGTACATTGCTTACTAAACAAGTATGGAGATGATTTGGATTCCCATAATAAATAAAAAGAATGAATAAAGTGGTGTGTGCCTGCAATCCCAGTACACAGAAGCAGAGACAGGATGGTCCCAGAGACTCACTAGCTTAGCAGTCTCTCCATCCCATGAGCTGAGCTCCAGATTTATTAAGAGAAAATAAGGTAAGGAAGCAATTGAGGAAAATTCCTAATATCCCCGATAGTCTTCATACACATGCACACATGCCCGAGGTGAGTAGCTTGTTGTTACCAGATACTCACTGTATTAATAATTGGCACCTGAATTGGTCACATCAGCTTCCCAGGGCTTTGAAACTCCCTTTTTTCCATTCTGAAATATTTGACAAATTGTTTCGTATTTAATTCCACTGTTCAACATAAGATAAGACAACCTTTTTCTTATTTGTCAGAGACAAAATAGAGCAGCTTCATATACTTGTATGTATCTTCTTCAAAAGTGTTTTGCTGTTGATCTGCATGAAAATTTATGCCCCATTGGTTTGTTTACATGCCTTTCTGTGTACATGATACCTTTCATTTCAATGTTAAGTCCCAGTATAATCTTCCCGAAGACCTTTTAAAGAACAACTCCGTTTAACATGGGTAGTACTAATGGTTCACAGATCTCAACAGAAATAATGAGCATGTGGATGGCTAGGACCAACATCGAACACACAAGGACAGCGATAATCATTTTGTGATTGTCATCCGGCTTACACTGATTGGCGAGAAGGAGGCAGTGCCAGGAAAAAAAAAAAAAAAAAGGAAGACGAAATCTGTTAGAGCTGAGCTGAGAGGATTCAGCGCTCTGGAAAAACAGAAGGAAAACTCCCACAAGCTTGGAAAGATAGAAAAATGAGAGTCCATGTTAGCCTTAAGAGGGAGAAAGAGGGAAGGATATGGGAGACAGAGGAAGGGAGGCAAAGTTGCTTGCAAAAGACTTCTCCGTAAGAGCAGGAGCAAATACATGTACATGTACACAAATGTGAATGTCTGTGTGTCTCAATCAGGCTATTCTTATTCACGTTCCATCACTGGCTTTCTGTACTTGAAAACGAAGACTCTAGCGCTAGTCTTTGGAGACGCATTTCAGCTCAAGGACTGACCTTGAGAAAAAGTCCAAAGGAGCTCATCTGAAGCTCAAAGGCAACTGCACTGGTTGGGTCAGTTTGAGGGATTCTGACTAAAGAAGAAACATGAATTTCATGCCGCTTAATATGAAGTGACACTCAAGCACATACGCTCTATAGGATTTCACCCGTGACTAACAAGCCTTTTAATCATGGCAAGAAGACACGGAGATTTCACAAACATGCTTTTGCAGCACCCGTATTTGGTGTTCCTGACCCTGTTTTCTTGCCAGATTGTGAGAAGCACCTGCTCCCTTTCAAGAGGTTGTCAGATCAATATTTAATCAATTGCCTTTTGATATTTGGTAGTGATGAATAAATGGGACGCCAATACTTCTGCTAAGAGTGGTTCCTTTGGTGTGCCTCACTGCGTTGCAGTGAAAGCCTTCAGGAACACTAAGCGGCACATCCTAAGAGTGCTGTGGCATTCCCCTCTCTGCTGCAAAGGGGCTCTGGGGCTCAAGGAAATGCGGGACGCTGGTGCCTCTGCCACGCTTATTAAAGTGCTGTCCAAACCAAGTCCTGAAAGCGGGACACTGGGGGGCTTTGCCAGGTAAGGGCTATTTAATAGACCAGCCACATTAAAGAAAGGCAATGATGTAGTGAACGGAGCCTAATGAGCAGAAGTGAGGCTACCGTAGCTAAAGAGAAAAAATAATGAGCTGCGAAATATCCCCCAAGGCGAGATTGCCAGCCTTCTGCAAGGAGGTCTCAGCCTATAGGTTAAAAAAAAAAAAAAACAAACCAACAACAACAACCCAGACTCATATGCCCCCTTATCCTTGCATGGTAAACAGAAATTCAGTGAGCAATTAGAGGCTGAGCTGAATGTGAGATTTGAAAACCGAAAATTATGTCGCCAGTTCTTTGGAGATTTCCACAACCAAGACCCCAGCTCTAATTCCCCAAGGAAAATAGGAGACATACTCAACCAGTGAATAGAAACCAGGAACGCACCTTCTCATCAAAAACAATGCACTCAGTTTCTATGCAGCAGGTGGACATCTGGATGTTAGTTCCAAAAATCTTGGGAACTGGCACTGTGGAAGCCTTGTATAAGGCTCTCCTTAGAGGCCATGCCACGGGGCTGCCTTGAGGGCAGAACTACTGTCTAATGAGACCCTCTTGGTCTTTCAGTAATGACCCCTTGAGTAGATTCCAAGCTGAGCATGCCCTAGCGTGATCTTATTTCTCTTAGGCTTAAGGGGTAACAGTAGTCCATATTTCTGTACATCTGCAGAAGAAAAAAATATTAAACATAAGGCCATATTATACTGCTAATGTGAGGAAAATTAAGCAGACAGATGTGCTCCCTATCCTGGAGAAATGTATCAACCTGTGCCACTCTGGCAACGGATCGTTAACAGAGCAACTTTTCAAGTGCGCATGTTGGAAAAAGAGGATGTCACCTGTGGTTCCCAGCTGAGAGAGGAGGCGGGACAGTGAGATACATATATTGAAATTGTAAACACACTACAGTTTTATGCTCTACATCTGTGTCATTTATAAAGCACGCTCTTTTTCATTTCCTGCACAAGTGCTTAAAGCAGCTTTGTTGCCTGGTTTACACCCGGGACAGGAAAGTTCAAGGGACGGAGTCAGGACAAGGAGCAGCAGACTCTGCAGGAAGCATTTCCATGGCCGTAACCAAATTTAGAAGCAAATGCATTTTCTCTGGCAAACAATTAGTGCTGTAAGTGAAGTTTTAATTTGGGGTAAGATAGGGATACACAGTGCATGGTTTTAAAAGTTTTACAATTAGGCCAATAATGAAATCAACTAAAAGTAGCAAAATACCTTCAGGAAAACATTCAGAGAAACGGCCAACCAGGACACATGTTATTCTATTATGTTATTTTGAGTCAGCCCTTTGTAAGCCAGTTTTAATAGTGTATGTTCCTCTAACGTTACTAAGCAGCACTTTGCAGGCAAACATAGCTTAGTACACTCATCATCTTTTCAATCAATGTTAGTACTATTATCATTTATGAAATGTATGTAATATTTCAGTACATGCACTGATCAAAAATATCATACTTTCATATTCCATCACCTTTCCTTCCCTACCTCTGGTAGTCACAAATTTACATTTAGGACTAAAACAAACAAATAAACAAAAATCAAGACAAAACAAAAAAAAACCCCTCTTCCACTTATGAGAGACTATGCAAACTTACCTTTCTCTGTGTAACTTATTTCTTGTAAAATACAATTCCAGTACCACCATTTTCCTGCTAATAACATAACCTTGTTCTTCCTGATGGCTGAATAATATTCCTTCTTACCACTCATCCATCAACAAGTTGGATTGACTGCGTACGTTAGATATTGTGATTAGTTCTGCAGTAAATAGTGTGATAATATTTCATTGGCATACTGATTTCATTTCCTTTGGTGGAATAGCTGGATCATGAAGAAGATCTATTTTTGGTTTTTATGAGCTTCCACACTGCTCTCCAGAATGGCTGCACTAATTTACATCCTCTCCAACAGTATAGGAATCCTTTCTTCTCTGCATCCTTGCCAGCGTTGTTATTATTCATTTTGTGTAACAGCATTTTAACTGGAGTGAGATACAAATCACTGAAGTCTGGTTTCCCATTTTACTAATAGTCAAAGATATTGACCAGTGTGTGTGTGTGTGTGTGTGTGTGTGTGTGTGTGTGTGTGTGTGTGTGTGCACGCACACGATGTATGTGTATTTGTATGAGTGTGTATGGATGTTTGTGGAAGCCGAAGTTCAGTGTGGGGTTTGTTCCTTGACTGAGTTCTCCACATTACTTTTGACATTGCATCTCTTGATTAACCTGGCACCTATCAATTCATCAAGGTTGGCTGGCCAAAGAGCTCTAGGATATGCCTGCCTCTGCCTGCCTCTGCCTCTGCCTCTCTGCCTCTGCCTCTGCCTCTGCCTCTGCCTCTGCCTCTGCCTCTGCCTCTGCCTCTGCCTCTGCCTCTGCCTCTGCCTCTGCCTCTGCCTCTGCCTCTGCCTCTGCCTCTGCCTCTGCCTCCCCTCAGTACTATGGTTAGAGATGTGTGCTGCTGTGTCAGTTTTATGTAGGTGTTCGGATTCTGAGTGCAGGTCCTCATGCTTGTGCAGCAGGCACTTTGCCAACTTGTCTATCTACTCCTCCCCAACCCCTAAGCATCTTTTTACATGGATGTTGGCCATTTTTTGTTTCTTCCTTTGACCATTGTTTATTCATATCATTTACCCATTCATTAATTGGTTGCTTGTTGTTATAGTTTTGTTTGTTTGATTGATTGTTATATATGATGGGCATCAACTTTCTCAGATGAAGTGATGGTAAAACCTTCCTTGTGTTAGGTAAGATGTCTCTTCAGTCACTGATTGCTTTCTCTTCCATGCAGAAGTTTTGGATGGAATTTCGTTTATCATCCTGTGCCTTGAGGTCATATCGAAACATCAATGTGCATGTCAGGGTCCTGACATGTTTGCTTTCTGTTTCCTTCTAGGAATTTCCTAGTTTTAGATCTCACATTTAGGCCATTGTTCTCTTTGGAGTTGTTTCTTAAGAGAGTGAGGGATGGCCTCAAGTGGCAACTTTTTGCATATGGATATGCAATTTTCCCAGCACCATGTATTGAGAAGGTTACCCCTCTCTTTAGTGTATGTTTTTGGCACCATTGTCAAAACTCAGATGACTGTAGCCATAAGAGTTTGTTTCTGTGAGATCTATTAGATCCTGTTCGTCTGTGTCTCTATTGTTGTACCAGGATCAGGCTGTCTGAGTTACTATGGCTCTCAAGTATGTCTTGAAATCGTGTATTGGAATGCCTCTGTTTTTTGTGCTTTTTGGCTGTTGGGGTCTCCTGGGCTTCTGTGTGATTTCATTGTGCTGTACTATTATCTAGAAGGGGTTATGGTTGGTACCTCTCATGAGGCTCTGAACACATATTGGTTCACACATTATTCCCTACAGTCCTTTTTATTATATGGTTTCAGGGCTTCACTAAGTATCCCTCTTGGCCAGGAGGCTGGACTTCTTTCCTTACAACATAGCACTAAGGCCTCCAGCACTAGTACCGGGATATCAGTTTTACTGACTTTGTCACATTGTAGCAGCTACAGTGAAGCCACAGTTTTGACCAGTTTCAGTAGTAAAGGCCAGAGATTATTCCTCAATACTGAGAAAAAGCTGTAGTATTGATAAGCTCGTAAGAACATACTGTTGCAGACACCTTTAGAAAACAAAGTCCACCAGCGATTACCTTGGACTAAGATTATAACTGGCGTATATCTGTGTCCCTGAGGTCAAGTATTCAATTGCAATTTTCTTAATAGACTTATTTGGGGAGGAAATGAAACTTGAAAATTTCGGGACTTCCATTCTGCAGGTGCACTTAATAAGGCAGTAAGCAAACAAATTGAAGGAAGACACAAATCAACCCGATTTTATTGTTTACAATAATGAAAGGCTGAATTTATAGAGTATTTACATCTCATTATGAACCTGAAGAGCATTTTACAATTTCACTTATTTTATCACCTTGCCTGCCTTTTAATTTTGAAGTAACTGTGCATCATAGACAGAAATGCACCTAAAGCCATTTCCACTCTGCACAATATAAAACTCCTTTTTCTTGCCTTCCCTTACAGTGCTGTTATTAAAAATGGAATAGTGTATGAACGTTAAAGGGAAGTAGGAACATTTATGCTATCACAACTCACGGGCACTGTAAAAATCCACCATCATCATAACTAATGTTGATAGGGCACTTACTGTCTTCTTTGGCTGAGTCCAGTTTAAGAGTTTCACACAATTTTCCAGCTCATGGTCTGATGAAAGAACATCTAATCCTGGGAACTTGGATACTTGGATCTAGAACAGTGATTCTCAACCTTCCTAATGTTGCAACTCTTTAATGGTTCCTCATGTTGTGGTGACCCCCAGCCATATTTTTGTTGCTACTTAAAAACTGTAATTGTGTTACTGTTTTGAATCCTAATGTAAATATCTGGGTTTTCTGAATGGTCCTATGAAAGGGCCATTTAATCCCCTGGGAGTTTGCAGCCAATAGGTTGAGAAATACTGATTTAAGACAGTATCCAATGGAACTTAGTATATTATAGTGAAAATTCATGCCCATTTTACTTTTTCTTCCAGAAAGCATCACTTTCGTGGTTTTAATATAGAAAGGGGGCATTTCACATACTATTGCTTATACCAAATGGCCTTCTATAGCATATGGTTTAAGCTCACTGCACAGACCCTCGTCTCTGTTTAAGAGACAATGAACGGTTTGTTCTCAGTCCTCATTGTTCTGTCTATGGCTTTCCTAACATGTTCTTTCTTCCTTAGGAAAACATATCATAATACAAGACAAAAATAAGAATCACCTATTTAGCATAAAGTTAAATTTTATAATTTATATATTTTTATTATACTCATTAACACACATTAGCTGTAGAAATCAAAGAGGTTTGTTTTGACATTCCCAAACATGTCTCCCAGGTGTTCCTGTCCACCTGCCTCCTCTCCTCTCCATGCCTCCTCCCCTTACAAGGTCTATCTTTCAAAATGCTCCCTAACTTCAGTCCTTGGCTATCATTAACTATTTACTCGAGACACACCTCAGTGATTGCGACGTCCTAGAATGGTCTGAATACTTCTGTTAAGAACTGCTAGGATTAGTGGACTAGTCCAAGGTCATCTGGTTAATTAATAACAGTGCTCTGGTATTCAAACTCTAATTTCGAACTCTTATGTTTTCTGAGCTACATTTTAGTCATGAAAACTAACAGGACCTCACATGCACACTAAGTCTGGGAACCCAAGGTAGATGTAAAATAACTACTCTAGCAACTTAGGCTGCATTATTTACGCATTAAATTTCTTATATTTAGTCCTGAAAGCTTGGCAAGAAAAATATGGTCCTACTAAGACAGGCTCATGACCCCCCCCCACCAATCAACATTTGTGATGTCTGTCCTTCCATAAAATTCTGCAACAGTGCTACTTTATGTTGGACAACATACTCTATATGACCTATTTGTAGTAATTCAACTCTACTGAGAAGATGAAATAGAAATGTTCTATCATTGATCTTGCAAACTCAGGTGTGTGAAAAACAGTTGGAATATAGTCCCGTAGCTGGTTTCTGGACCTTAAAGCACTATAGACTCCAGTACTACAACTTTATGGCATTTCAGTTAGGAGAAACACATCATACAGAGGCAAGAGTGTCCAGGCGTCATGGTTATTTTTCATCCTTTTTTGTTGTAACCAGAAACAACCCTTTTATCTGACAGGCTTAGGCCTGTTCTTGAATGGACTTCCGTTCTTGTCTTATGGGGGAATGCCTTCATGGAAGATTCTATTTACCTGCATAAGATCTTGCTTCTTTTAGAGACTAAAAGTTGAATAGTATACTCACCTACATGCTCATGCTACTGTGCTGTCAAGTACCCACATCACGTGCATGCATGTGCACACACACACACACACACACACACACACACACACACACCACACTAATCTGGGAAACTCTTAGCTTTTATTAATATAATGTACTGGTGGAGATGATGGATGTCATTCTTGTGTAATCACCATCAGCATCTAACTACTAACTTTGGTCCTCTATTAGAGATTGTCACACTGGAAAATAAAAAGGGTTTAGGAGAGAGATGCAGATTCTGGGACGGATTAACGAAAGTAGTGCATTGTATTCACTTAAGCCCATCAAAACAAACAAACTGTGGGATAGGTGCCCCTTGGGCATCATCATAGTTAAAATTTGTTGACAAATATTTTGACCTGAGTTTCATGAATCTGGAGATGCTTCAAAAACCTGAAAGCCCTGGGCCTATGTTTTTCTTCCTCATTCTCCATAATTGACCTAGCAGATCCATTTCCCAGCCTGAGCCTTGGTCTCTCATATTTCCTGGAGCATGAGACTAGATGATCTCTTAAAGACTTCTCTATACTCTGACACCATGGTTTCATGAGCCTGGGGTTCTTCAAAGTGAACCAGGTCGCTGTGCTTTTCAAGAACAATTGCCTAGCAAAGTCTTCTGTGAACTATTTCTGTAATTGGGAAATAGACTCATATGGAAAGTGTCCTAAGCTTTATTTATCGGATAGAGACCTGTGCAAAATTCTCAAACCCTGAGCCATTGGATGCATGCCCCTCGATAAGACGAATGCAGGAAGAAAATGGCGCTTCCACAGCCTGCAAGAAATGCACATATATAAAAGAATAGAAGCAACCCCTGGTTTATGAAAGCTTTCCCCATAGGAAGTAAATGTGAGAGAAACAACTGTGCAGAGTTAAAGGCTAAATAGATGCCTTCTTGGAACAGGTTTCATTGGAATTATCAATAGAGCAAGAAAATAATGCAATGGGTTCCTAAGAAGACCTGTTCAACTTGTCCTGCATCTTAAGTCCCTGGACGACCTGGCTCAACTACTGCTCAGTGCTGGAACTCTGGCAGATGAGGACAACCATGTATAAAGCAAGGGGAAAGGGCTTGCTCCACCTTTGAGTAAACTGACCTAGGTCAACAAGGTTTTAGTAACTCCCGGAGAAAATCCAGGCCCAGTCATTTCTTCAGGAAGTCTGAACTTTTAGATAAAGAAAAGGATTTCTATTCTCAGTGAAGATCCCTTTCCTTTAATCATCAAACCCACACAGAGTCTTCCAGAACCAGCTCAAGAAAGTTTGTTTCTCGGAACCTCTTCTCTCTCCTGCTCAATCACTTCCCAATTATCTACTAATACCCAGCTTGTCGTCACGCCCTTAGTAAACCCAAGCTCTCCTGATAGGATACGGAAGCAGCTTTTATTCCTTTTTCCCAGAACAGTGAACTCTTATTATAATCCCCTCTCTATCATAGGGCGAGGGTTGCCCTATACTATTGTGATTATTTCCCTTTTTGTCAGTTAAACGTATTTGTATTTTTTGTTTTGTTTTTAAGAACATAGCATAAATCAAAACTGGCACACTGGTTCGTGTCGTGGGCACAACCTTTCGTTGAAGTTTGACTCCACTCAGTTGCCTAGCTTTATCTCCAAGATCTGTCAAGTGAGGTTGAGTCTCAGATTTCCTGTGTTCCCTGACTTTGTATGTGGTTTATCAGGAACATCAAGCTTTAATCATCTCAGAACTCCTGCCAAGAAGAGAAAAAAAACCCCTCTTATTCTGAAGCTAAACAACTCCAGGTCCTGATTTACCTGGCTTGTGTCATGTACTCAAATCTAACCAGTTGTTGTGGTCTCAAGATTATAAGTCTTTAGTTAGCTTAAAAGAGATTCTATGCCCCTACCCATGGAGGTGAGAGGTTAAGATGATTGCTTAAGCCTTGTTGAATGGGAGCAGTTTTTGTTTAATAAAATAAAGTAAGTATTAAATTGCCACCAAAAGTGCACCGTGAATGCTTTGTAATATTATTTCTGACACATAGTAAGTATTTAATAAACGTTGACTGGGTTTATGGATAAAACAGTGACTTTAGCCTGCTTTGACCCTCATTTCTATCTACTGCTCTTATCTATATGGTTCTATCTATATGGAGACCGTTCGCCTCCTAAAAATTAGAGCTCCAACACCTGGCATCCTTCTACATTACTCTTACTCCAATTCTCTTGCCAACATGACTTTGATTGGTCATAATTGGATTGATTTTATTCAAAACCACAGAAGTGATTCTTGGCTAATATTCTTGAAGGATTTTCCACAGTGATTAGATTATTACTAATCTAATAATACACCAGATTAATGGTGATATTGGTAATAGTATGTGGATTTTTTTTCTCAGCAATCCTATAACTCTCTCAAGGAAATTTTTGAAAATCTTTTATTCTGAAAAGTTTTCATAACCACAATTAGAATAGAGGAGAAGGAGAAGGGAAAAGGCTATGTGTGTGGGGGGGGACTGGGAGGAGGGAGGGCTGCTATCGGGATGTAAACTGAATAAATAAATGAATAAAAACAAAAGTTATGTCACTCTGCAGCCACCACATAGCACATTCCCCCACAATAAGTAAACGAATAGATAGACCCTGGAGAGCAGTCGGGGTAGTAGTAGTTCATGTCTTGTTTATTCTTATGAATTGCCACTTTACCTGCAACTAGCATCCACCAACCCAGTGCTGTGTTCTTCTTTTGTCCAGAGGACCAGAAACTTCATAGGAGATCCTATTCTCATACACCAAGTTACAATTCCCTCCAGAATAAAGTGGTTGAATTCAGGGACTGTTTGTGTACCAAAAGCACTGTCTACAGGCCAAGGCTTACTCTAGAGGACTGGAAAATCAGAGTACTAATCCAAATGAATGACATACCCGAACATGCTACAGCATGGAAAATGGTTCCTTGTCCCTAGGTCTACATTCTTTTCTCTTCTTCTCTTTTGTCCCTGGCTCCAGTCCCTAGTGTTAGATGTCATACATGAGTGCATGAGAACACTGAGGTCTGTCTGTCCCAGATTTATCACTGTACTTTGGAGATAGTTATTCCTTGACCTCTTGAAGCCATCAGAATACACCAACTGTGTTGTTTGTCACAGAGGAAGGATTTGAGGAAGAGGCTTGCATAGGCTATAGGTACATCATATGCTCCCAGGGACTAAACCACCAGGGCTCCAACTGCATAGGTAGGGAAAATAGCCTTGTTGGGGCACCAGTGGAAAGGGAAGCCCTTGGTCCTGCCAAGGTTGGACCCCCAGTGCAGGAGAATGTTGCAGAGGTGTTAAGGGAGGGGTGGCACCCTTATGGGGGAGGGGCAGGGGATAGGGGACTTATGGACAGGAAACTGGGAAAGGGAATAACATTTGAAATGTAAATAAAGAAATATATCCAATAAAAAAATGGAAAACAGGGAATGGTTGGGAAGGATGTCTTTAAAGCACAATGCCAAGAATAAGGACCTTTACCTAAGAGTCAAGAGAAGCCCATACTTGAGGGTGGTGGTGACATTGAATGTGCTTCTATCTGTCATCACAACTGCTGCTGTAGGGGTATATCCATCCCCTCTTAACAAACACATGTACAAGTATGCTCACACATGTGCAACACACACACACACACACACACACACACACACACACACACCCCAGGGTCAACCATGGTTTAGGGCTTAGAAATGATTTCTATAATAAAAAAAAACTGGGTCCACAAATGAAGCTACAGTCAAATGTGGAAGCTGCCTGTCAGGAGCCATATGGACACAAATGATCCTGAGCCCGTGAGGTCCTTAATGGTTCTCTTAAATTGGCAGTGGCCAGAGTACACGCATCAATAAAGCCCTCCAAGTTGTAACAGATTGTTGCCACTTCTCCACAGCACTCACCACTGCAGCTTCTGCCAATGTCATCCTTTTCTGTACACCTTAGTCTCTTCACCCCAAGGATTCTCTTCGGTGGACCACCCAGGGTCCTAAGGGTCAAGCATTCATACTAGGAGCACACTGAGTCAGCAATGGGAAGAGCTAGAGGGAGAACCCTAGCTTCCTCTCCCTCCAGTGTGATCATCTTGAGTTCTCCACCATCTCTTGAAGGCACCTACTGTGATTGAGTCTCAGTTGTTCGCCAAAATAGCCATTCATAAATACTTTGCAGGTTTCTCTCTCTTTGCTACCACACTACATCATGCCTCTACCTTTATTTCCTGGGATACTTGCCTTGAGTACTTCCACACTCTCAAATATTTCCTTTGGCAACTGTTTCCTGTGTACACAATCTTGACTTCTAGTCCCATGATTTTGTTTGGTTTGGTTTGGTTTTTCAAGTCTGGGTTTCTCTTGTGTACCCTTGGCTGTCTTGGAACTCCCTCTGTGGACCAGGCTGGCCTCAAATGCACAGAGATCCACTTGCTTCTGCTGAGATTAAAGGCATGTGCCAGCATTACCCTGCAGTCCCAAAAATGTTTGACAGCTTGTGGATTCTCAAGCACCACTTTCTGTGTTCTTGTTTCAGTTTTACATATGAGGAAACCAAGACGCACAAAATCCAATAACTTCCCTGAGCTTTCATACTGAGAAGGCAGGAGAAGCTGGCTATGAACCAAATCAGATTTCCAAACTCAAATGACTTATGAAGGACGTCCAAAAGTATTGTATATCTCCATAATGCCTCAAAAGGTCTGATCAAAGTGTTTGTAATCAGGATTGAAACCCCAGTTTACAATTTTCTACTTGTCAAATTCTCCTTTTTTGCACACATTGATGACAATAATTTCAGAGCTGTTAAGCAACGTGCTACAGTCACAGTGCTTCACACCTTGCTTAGAACATAGGCTAGGGTGTGCTCTGTACACAAGTCAGTTGGCTCCTTGCCCCTCCTGTTCTCTATCAGGTTCATTCCTTGGAATGACAAGAGGGCAAGTAATGGCATAGGAGAATTTAGCCTCACATGCTTCTTGTTTCCAGAAAGTATCTGGCTAATTTATTTCAAAAGGCTTTTGCTCCTATGAAGTTTAATCGAGTTGATGCGTATTAAAGGAATCACTTAATCTTCATCCGAATGTGAGCGGTAAATGTGTTTTGGCGATTATCCTCATTCCCCAGTGACTCTAAGCACTTTTCCCATTCTAAAGCTGATTCTCAGCCATCAGAGCAAAAGGTTTTCAATTCTATGGAGTCACCAAAATGAAACACAGCGTCACAAGCAAAGTGGTTGTTTACCCCTTTCGTATAGGAACACAGTCGGCAAGAGACGTGGATGCTGGTTCCTTAGTAAGTCATCCATTGTTGTGTTAATCTTCTTCTGAATATGAACAAGACTGTGGGTGTCTGTAAAACAGGCTTCAAAAGCGCGGGTTTGCACAAAGGAGCTACCACCTGTGAACTGCTGGTTCTTCCACTTTGCTGCCCTTAATGGAAGGTCAGCCCATCCACTAATGGTAGAGCTGCTAAGTCCTGCCAGGGGAGACATTTTGCCAAATGAATTTTAATGGCTGTGAATCAAGTTCAATTCATGAAAAAAGGAAGACAGGAAAACTTACTGGGCATCATATGGGCAATACTAAACTTTTACATCCTGTAAGCACATGGGATGTACAAGTTGCTGGAAAAGATTGAGGAATGTGTGTTCCCCGGCCAGAAGCAATTCAACCCAGCATTATCTGAAGAAGGGCTTTGATTTCTTCTCTGTGTTATTGAGATATTCTTGAATCAGACAGGAGCACAGAAGGTCTAGTTACACAAGAACTAGACATTACGTTCAACAGTGTGGGGTCAAAGATGGTTGATCAAGAAAGATGGTGACCAAGGATGTTCAGCAGCGTCTTAAACTGGGTCGCATTTTAACAATTTCTTCCTGATATACTCAGGCTTGTTGATCAAATGGAATCCTATAACCTAAGAGATTAAAGAAAAACTTAAAAAAGTAAACAGCAACAAAACCCACCTAGTGAAACTTTCGTCTCAGGATTAGAAGGCAAATCTTTCTATGGCCAAAGCCTGTTCACTTTGTTGTGATACTGTATTAACTGTTGGCCTGGGGGTGGAAGGTAGGAGACTTATAAAGTGTGAGGTCGGTTCAGATGCCCATGTGGCCTTGAGCAAATAATTGACTCTGTTGAACAACCAGTTTTGCAAAATGGGGTTAATCACTATGATTTACACATATTCTATCATTGCCATAAGGGCAAAATGAGCTAATAGATGTACAAGTGTTTTAGAAGCAGATAAGAGTTACTTAAATATACTTTACAGACATTTATTGATGATGATGATGATGACGACGATGACAACGATGACGACGATGATCACTGTATCACCAAAGACATCTTAAAGGATACTTTAAGTAGTAATACTCTTTAGCATGAGGATATTCATGGACTGTGCCCAGAATTAGAATTTGGTGTCTGAGAAGCTTTTGCTTGCCTAGTGGAAGGACAACTCCATGTACCAGGAAACCAGGCAATATATTAATTGGGAGGAAATGAAGGCATGTTCAAGTCTTATGACCTCATCTGAGTGGTCATTGGGGTTGGAGGTCAGCAAGAGAGCAAAGGGGAGGGCAAGGAGAATCCAGATGGGGTTGTGGGACTGAGCCACACTGATATCTTAGTATCTTAGCTGTTAGGTCCAGATCATATTTTTGAACAATGAGCAAGCAGTCTTATGCCAAAATCATCTGGGTCATTTGGGTCAGAATTCCAGCTGCAGGAGAATGGAGGTGGGATCTTCAAATATTTATGGGCTTCAGATGTGTGGCCTCTAGAGCTCCAGGAGGTGAAAGCACATTCCAGATGCATAAAGGCTGACTATCAGTATGGGCTACACCACAGGAGGCTCTGGTTCAAACATCCCCAGTTGAGCCTGAGTTGCTACAGTTGTAGGCTAAAAGAGTCTAGAAGCCTCAGGACAAGGAGGTTTCAGAGCAAACAGGCTCTGTTGTGAAATAACATAGAGAGATCTTGGTTCCATGGGTGTGTTTAAGGTGGCTACAGTGCTCCCTTGTGGGAATACGAGTGGAGCTCTCTATTGGGCCTTTCTATGCTTTGAAAAGTTGAACTCCTCAGGGTGAAAGAAATAGGTTATCATTGTTGCCAAAGGTGTTGGGAGTCCTGTCAGCATCTCATTTGTTTTGTTATACAAGAAGCAGTTTGTTCCAAGGGTTTGGGATGGCAGCAATGCCTTTGGCTGTGAACCTTGGTCTGAAGCCTTTGGGCAGACAGAGTTTACAATGGACTGACTGTAAGATAAAAGCATAAAAGGCCATAGTCCCTAAAGGTAAGAAAGCAAAGAAGGGGGATTTGTCTTTTCCAACCCACCTGGGGCTTCTCAGATGTGACTTGGCTCTACCTATGACTCTGATAAGAAAGGTGTCCCTTCTCTAGACACGTTCTCTCCTCTCTTTTTACACCAGCCTTTTGAACCTGGAAGAGGGGCACTGGCCCTGGAGAGACCATGAGGGGACAGCTTGCAGGAGAGAAGGGGGGAGTATGGCCTTTTGTGATTTTGTTTGAGCTGGACGGCTGGCAGGCAAAAAAGATGAGACAGTTAAGTACCCCAGGATGCTAGCCAGATCACTGAGAGTGATGTGTCTTCTCACATCAGAAACACACGTCTCCAGGTCAGCAAGGAAGGTGTATTTAGTGAGTGTTTAAATGTAGAAGACCAGCTTTTATCCATAAGCATAAGATATTTGAAGCTCTCAAATATCCTTTGTGCAAGGCACAGCACAGGCTCCAAATAAACAAGTAGCATTCTGAAACTTTGACACTGAGAACGTTTCCTTGCAGTCACAGAAAATGATCATACTGATGATGGTCGCTGAAGAATGAAGAGCGGAGGAGCTGCTTTTTCTCTTCCAGAATGCAGGTTATGTCTCCATTATACCTATATGTGTATTCTCCTTTGAAAGCTACATGAAGAGAGAGTTGTACTGTCAGAAGTGTGGACACTCCTGAGAAATCAGAAGAGACTACTCTCTGCCCACATTCCTGACCCAAGAGGAAATCACCTAGTGCCATTTTTGTCCTCTGGGCCCAAGGAACTAGGAACGGTCAGGGGCAAGACTCTTCAGGTTTCTGCCTGCACCAGAAAACTGAAAGACAGTTGCCACGAGTTCCTACACACCTGAGAGCAGAGGTAAGACCAACTTTTCTGCTCCAAGTGACCTGTCTGGTGGACTCAGAACACACAAAGGCAGAGGTCCTCTGGGACAGGACACTTCCGGTTTCTGCCTGTGCCCAGAACAGAGCTGAACCAGTATCAAAGCTCCCTGCACCCAAATTCTGTGGAGGAGAGAGCTAGACCCTCAGAAGCGTGGACACTCTGGAAAACTCTGAAAAGACAACTACATTCTGCCCACACTTCTGACCCAAGAGGAACTTGCTTAGTGCCATCTGTGCCCTCTGGGCACAGGGACCTAGGAACAATGAGCAGAAGGACACTTTGAGTTTCTGCCTGTGCTGAAAGTTGAAAGCTAGTCTCCAGGAGCGCCTACACACTTGAGAGCAGAACTCTCTGTTCCCAGATCCAGCTGAAAGAAAACAAGTCTACAGGAGTGCTGACGTACAGGCCTACAGGAGGGCCAAGCCACTTTCAATGATAGCAAGACAAGCTAACACCAGAAACAACCTGATGGTTAGAGGCAAGCGCAGGAACCTAAGCAGTAGAAACCAAGACTACCTGGAATCATCAGAGCCCAGTTCTCCCACCAAAGCAAATACTGGATGTCCAAACACACCGGAAAAGCAAGATTTGGATTTAAAATCACATTTTATGATGATGATGGAGGACTTTTAGAAGGACATAAATAACTCCCTTAAAGAAATACAGGACAACACGAAGTAAACAAATAGAAGAAGCCCTTAAAGAGGAAACATAAAAATCCCTTAAAGAATCTCTTAAAGAATTACAGGAAAACACAACCAAACGGGTGAAGGAAATGGACAAAACTATCCAGGATTTAAAAAATGGAAATAGAAACAATAAGGAAAGCACAAAGGAGACAAGCCTGGAGATAGAAAACCTACAGAAGAGATAAAGAAGACATAGATGCAAGCATCACCAACAGAACACAAGAGATAGAAGAGAGAATCTCAGGGGCAGATGATATCATAGAAAACATAGACACAACCATCAAAGATAATGTAAAATGCAAAAAGCTTTTAGCAAAGAACATCTAGGAATGTGTGTGTGTGTGTGTGTGTGTGTGTGTGTGTGTGTGTGTGTGTGTAATTCATACCATGGCACATGTGGATGCCAGAATATTGTGACATCAATTCTCTTCTTCTACCTTTATGTGGTTCAGGGATCGAATTTAAATTACCAGGCTCACATAGCCAGTACCTTTACTCACTTAGCCATCTTGCTGGCCCTGGTAAAAAGTTTTTTTAAGAGAACTGCTTCAGTCATGTTTACAGTGTAGAAAGTTTGCTCTGATATCAACTAGAGAGCAATTTAGGAAAGGCCCACAGGAAAGGAGAACCAATCATCCAGGATGAAAGGAAACGGGAGTGAGGGCTGAGCCAAGTCACTTTTAATGGGCATCAGAAAACTAAGGTTCAGACCAAGAGGAAAGGCATCTAGAAGGAGACTACATGGATCTGGATACAGGGATCAGAGCAAAGAAAAAATACCGAAAGATGGAGTCATATGCTGGTCTTTCTTCTCTCTTATCCTTTCTATTCAATCAGAACATGTCATTTTAAATTAAAAAAAAAATAAAATATGTGTTATGAGTTTTTTCTACATGTATGTCAGTCTGCCTTATAAGTGAGAGCATAAGACCCCCTGGAACTAGAGTGACAGATGGTCATAATCTGCCACATGCGTTCCAGAGATCAAACCCAGATCCCCTGGAAGAGCAGCCAGTGCTCTTAAATACCGAAGCATCTCTGATCGTATCATTTCTTTTATGGCTAAAAATCTTTCCATGATCTCTCTTGGCTTTCAGGCAAACAGTTCAAATTAACTTGTTGTGTTAGCAGGAAGGGGCAAGATTTGTTTGCTTGTTTCCTTATATTTTACTTTGAAAAAAACTCAAGCTTGAAGAAAAATTAAAAGAATAGTGCAATGAATCAGTCTATACATTTTCTCTGGATAATTATTGCTACCTTTTTGCTGTATTCTCTCTGTGTCTCTGTCTCTTTCTTTCTCTCATTTTTATCTGCCCCCTCTATCTATCTATCTATCTATCTATCTATCTATCTATCTATCTATCTATCTTTCTTTCTAAATATATATATATATATATACATACATATAAAACTGTATGATATGTAAGTTGTAGATATCATGACATCTCTCTAATGCATATATTGATGTATGGGCACTATCCTACAAAACTGTAAAGACATCAGACATTTAAAACACATCTAATTATATTGTTGAATACATAACATGCATTTAAAATTTTCAAGCTGTCCCAAATATATGCTTAATGGATTTAAAAAGGAATTAAAATCCAAGGACCATGAGTTGCACATGGTTCTCAGTTTTCTTTGGTCTCTTTTAATTCACAACAATCTCCTGTCCCTTCTTCTGGTTTTCATGACATGACACTCAAGACAGTGTAGCCAGTTGCCTTTCAGAAGGAGCCATAGTCTTAGGATGGTTGGCTGAATTCAGGTTACACACTCTGGGTAAGAATTTTGCATAGGTGCTGTAGTGTCCACTGAGGATCTTAAGAAATAGCCCATGCGGACAAAAAGACTTTTGTATTGGTGGTAAGCCAAAGATGGTAAACATTCCTTCAGAGAAGTAATTCAAAGGTTTTTTTTTAATTAAAATAATTATCGTGTGCATGTGTATGGTATGAGTGTGAGTGTGTGTGTGTGTGTGTGTGTGTGTGTGTGTGTGTGTGTGTGTGTTAGGGGAATGCATACCATGACTCATGTGTTGAGGCCAGGAGCTTCATAATAGCTGTTGGTCCTATTCGTCATGATGCTATGTTTGATCTCTCCACAATAGAAACACCTTTCTCCTTGACAGTTAATTCATGATTTCAGGATGTCTGTGATGCTATGTGTCTACATACATTTTTTATTCTCAGTAATATTTTGCCTAGTATTCCTTATTAGTGATCCTTTCCAGATTCACTTTTTCCTATTGTTTACAGCAAAATACTGATTTTTGTAAACCTGTCAGTTCATATACATTAGCTAGCATTTATCTGTAAATAAGGGTCTTCTTTCCCTCTGTACTTCCAGCCCTCTTTCCATGTGTTTAATTTTTTATAATGAGAGGAAACATATATGAAAGACAGAGGATAACTTCATTAAGTCAGTTCTGTCCTTGAGCTTCTTTGTGTGGATTCTGGGGATCAATTGAGAGTCTCCAGACTTGGGCTGTGAGTGTCTCTATTCACGGAGCTGTTGTGCTGGCCTCAACCCATTCACAACTATTTTTAAACATCACTGTGAGTCCTTGGTGTGTGTGTGTGTGTGTGTGTGTGTGTGTGTGTGTGTGTGTGTGTGTAAAAGGGTACAATAATTGGTTCAATGGAAAGTCTATTACCCAATTTTGAGGCAGTAGAAAAAATGAGCAATAGATTTTAATGCACCACATGTATACACACACACACACACACACACACACACACACAAGGCTGTCTACTAGGCACCAAATATTCATATGCCCAAGATGTGTGGCTGGCATCTCATTCAAACCACCACAGTACAGGAGACTCAGTATATGAGCCCATGGGGAATATTTCCTTATTCAAGCACCAATAATTCACCAGCATACTAGTGCTTGAGGACCATCACGTTTGCTCTTCTCTCAGCATGGAAGGCATCTAACTTCATCCTCACAGAATAGAAGGTTTCTCACTTTACTCTGGTCTTTCGTCATAGATACACATCAGGGAGAAATTACCAGCACGTCTCTCGATTTACTCTCTATTTCCCAGCTTCTCCCCTTCTTCATAGAATTTGCTATCTGACTTTGCTTCCTTTCCTTCTGTCTTGTTTGATGTAAACTCTATAAGGCTAAAGATTTGTTCATTTTTCCCTCCATTTCCCTTTGCCATATTCTCGAATCTAGACAATACCTGATTGTAAATGCATGCTTAATGAATATTTAGAGAAAGAATACATTTATTAACAACTTTATCATTGGTATGATGAGAAGTTATTCAAGATCCCTTCATCTAATACTCATAGTGACCTCCAGGCTAGATTTTTGCATCATCCTCTCCAACTTAAGGGTGAAGAAAATAGGTGTATTACATTCTTTGTTGCTGTGATAAAATAGCGGTAGAAAGGCATTTACTAGAGAGGCTTGGATTTGGCTCAGGGTTTGAAAGAGTACATTCTATCATGATGAAGAAGGCAGAAGCAGCTTGTGACTCGGGCAGTGCGAGTATGGACTGAGGGCTGAATTTCATTCATGGTAAGGAGGCAGAGAGCTTGGGCCAGGACTTGGGCTTAGTTATAATCCCTAAGATGTATCCTTCAGTGACCAAATTCTCTAGCTTGGCTCCTACTGCCCAGCAGTTTTATTAACTTCTCAAAGCAGAGCTGTAAGCTATGAGCTGAGTATAAACACATTGGCTTGAGGGACATTTTACACTAAACCATAACACGAAGTCATGTACACGAGCCCAAAGCCCAAGCCTCTCTGACCTGAGCACTGGGGCCCGTTCTGTGACTCAAAGCAGAAGACACTTTCTTCCCATGCACGGGAACAAGCTCACCTTTTAGCACAGCTTATTTTCTTTGTATGGTCCAGCAGGGAACAAGGTCCTCAAGCACCTTGTGAGTGCAGCTGCAATCCAGTACAAGCGAAGTGAAGAGCAAGCGAAGGCTCTGCTGAAAGGTGGAATTCTGGGTAGAATTGCAGAACAATTATGTATGTTCTCACAGACCTGTGGGTGGTAGGATTGGCTATAACTTTAATTTTCAAATCCTATTTTTAGTGATGGTTCTTAAACACTTTAACCTCCCAGGTAAACCCACTAATCACTCGAGTAAGTGGGAAAGAAAGGATATGAGGAAGTGGACCTATTTAGAAAGGCTCTTTGCAGCAACTCCTGTCTGTATTGTCTGGAAATCGGCAGTTCAGTTCACAGGATGGCAGCGGCAGCTCCATACATTTGCAAACACTTCACGAAAACATCAGCAGTCCAGTTCGGTAGAGTCTGGATAGCAAACAGGAATCAGCAGCCATGGCAGGGCCTGGCACAGACACCCAGGCCTCATCCTGGGCTCGAGTGAGCAGGAAGGACCAGTAGGAGTACCAGAAGTTCTCGGTTGTGCCTCTCTCAGGGAAGAGAAGATCAGCTAAGACGCAAGACCTACGAGCTTTGCACAGCTAGCGGTACCAGCAGGCCAAGCTCTGTCTCTGTCTGTCTCTGTCCAACACCTATTTATGCCCTCCAAACATCACATGCCCTCCACGTGCCTTGCCTCAGCACAGCTCTTGCCTTAGCACATGCATCCAATCGGTCTGCTGAGTCCCAACAAATGCAGCTCAACTATTCAATGCAAGGCAGACCAATACATGCCTGATGTTAGCAAACAACCTTTCATCACATGTCCTTTCATGCGCTTGCCTTAGCACAGCATCCCTTCTCCTGTGTCTGCTTCAGCAAAATGTCCCTTCATGAGTCTGCATTAGCCTTTCACACCTGTGTCCACTTTAAGAAAACATTCCTTCATGAGTTTGCCCCAGTAAAACACCATCCAACTGACTTTTGAAAGAACCCTTAAATGTCCATATCAATGGAACACCCACATAAGGGGAGGAAAGGCTCCTGAAAGGAAAACAGGCAATGCCAAGGCAGAACGAAGCCTGTCACAGGCTTTTTCTAGACACTTCCGGCCATGTAAAGGCTGCCTATAGGAACACACCACACTAGGCACAGTCATGGTGAAGGAGGGTTGCTGGCTTTCACCATAAACAAGTCTCTGCATTTAGCAGAGTGTCTGGTTCACGGAGACAGGGTACATCAAAATGGCCATTGCCTTGCACTAAAGCTAGAGCTGGGAGTAATGGGCCTCAGAGGGCAGTAGCTTCACAGGGAGGCTGTTGGTATAGAGCCCATGGCAGTTCTCCCTCTCGGTGAGTGGGTGCACCTTTTCTGCACGCTCTGTCTGGCAGCAGCACAGAATGAGCTCATCTGAGTAGATGACCCCTGGAGGCTGATGAACAGAAAGCAAGCAAGCCACGGTCACCTACCATGATGAAAAGGAACAGACATTTGTGCAAAATGGCCTTACTTGGCTCAGCAATCTCCAGGACAAGGATAAGGTAGGGAACTGGGAGCTGGCTCTTATCCTGTCTTTGTCTGTGGAAGATAAAACCTTCCTTTTTTCTTGCTGCTTCAGCTAATAGGTCACACACCCCTAACGTGACATTTGTTGTTAATCTGTTACTGAAATAGAGTGCTTATGGGCACTCTTCAGACCAAGATGAGAATTAAAAGATTTTGCTCACGTCATGGGCCTCTTTTGATGACAGAGCCTCTAGAGTAGGAGACCATGAGAGTTCGCTGCATGCTTACCTCAGACATATTTTGTTTTAGCCTTAGCCAGGAGGTGGTGACATTTAATCACTGTCAGTGGTTCTTTCTGATGGCAGGATCCTTGGCCACCATTTTTTTTTCAGTGTTGTATATTGGAGAGGCCTCACAAACTCCTGTCAGGATATAATGATACCAACAACTAGCCAATACCAATTCATGATAAAATATTACTGGAGCAAAGCGTGTGTTGCAAGGGCCTCTACTCAACACCCAGGAAGGAGGAAGCCATGCCAGAAGAGTCACAGGGGATGCCTCTGGGCCAGGACCAGAGCTTTAAGGGGTTGTGTTCAGGGATTCTAGCTGGGCATTTCTGTTTCTGTGAATTTGACAAGCCCAATTGATCTCTTAAGAATGGAACTAAAAGTCAGGGCCTCCCTCTGTCCCTATGGCATGGCTGGTGGGAGGGAGAGGCTGGTGCATACCTGGACCCACAATTCTGCCCTTTGACTTTGTCAGGAGGTATCTGAATAAGTGGAATGGATTCCAGAAGGAAGCTGCTCTCACACATGCCCCACCCTCTGAACTCGAATTCCTCAGAATAGTAATTCCTTCGCCCAAGGGTACAGCCAAAGAGATGAGTCGTCTTAGTCTGAGTTTACTGTAAAGCAAGATTTGAGTCAGAGTTTCGCATGCAATCAATTTGTTGGGATTGCCCTCAAGAGCCACATCTGTAAGGGAGGGAATGGGGCAGAGGGAAGAGCTTGAAGTATAATGCTGTGCCAGGGGCCTCAACTGATACCTCAGAACTTTAGCATTGAGGTGTCTGCAGTATCATCCCCACCCAAACAAAGGATCTGGGCTTTAGTAGTGTCTCCCATCCAGATGGAGGAGCAATGACCTTGGACAAAAGCTCCTGTCAGGTGAAAGCAGATCCCAGAGAGGTACTCAGCAACTGACCCAGAGAGTATGTAAAAAGCCCCCCCCCCAACATCACAGCATCAACTACAAGAGGTCAGAAATGCAAACACTCAAGAAAGCAGCTGTCTGGTTCCTACAGATAACAAGGACTGAACAATCGCTTTCAGATCCTTTTGGATAAAGTTTGGCTATGGGTCATGGAAGGGGATGTGAGCTTGACAGGAACAGAACCAAGGTCTCAGATAAGAAACAAGCCAGGGAAGAGGAAGGTGGCCTCAGACTCCACTCCCATAGGCGCATAGGCTTGCAAGGGCTTGTTGTGCAACAGAGCTCCACCATTCCCCACCCCACCCCCACCCTTTGAAGTGTCCAGATGTCCTATCAAGCAAACCTTGCTTTCTGTAAGATGTAGTGTAACAGCAAGAGGTAGCTTTTATTAACGAGATCCCTATTAGCGGGATCCCGGGTCGACACGTATCTCACACAGGAGACAGAGGAATCGACCCCGAGCTTCCAAACGCGGGGGTTTATATAGGGGAGGTTAGGGGCATTCGCACGGTTACACATGATTGGTCATTTCAAATGGTGCACAGTTACTTTTAAATGGCGCAAAATGACATCAGCAAGGAGTACGTGCTCTCTAGCAGCTCAGCAGCGCGGGTAGGGGGTCTAATCTCACTCCAGGGGGATGACTCCACTTCTGGGGAGTGAAGGAAGGGAGGGTGGCTACGGATGGTCAGTGTCCTTGGGGCTGGTAGCTGGTACGGCAAGTCCTATCTGGCTCTCCTCAGGCACGTCCGGCCCTGCACATCCGGGACTCTGACAATGAGTAACCTTTTTAAAACTCTAGTTTTACAGTAGGAAGAAGTCTGCAGCTCTTTCTCTTCTCTTCCCCTTTGACAAATGAAAACTGGGCATGCCACATTCAGGGCTCCCTGAAACACAGCTTCTACAAATCCATTCAGGGTAGCCTTTCTCTTTAAAAGCAACTCAGGAAGCAGGGTGCTTTGGGAAATGACCAGTGGTAAGATGGTTTGCTCTGGAAGCATGAGAATCCAAAATGTAAAAGGCTAGACATGGCTGTGAATGGCCATTGTCCCTAGCATTGGGAAGTGGGGACAGGCAGGTTTCAAGAACTGTCTGGCCAGCAAGTCCATGAGAAAAGGTGCTTCCAGTTCTGTTTCAAGAAACAATAGAAGGAAGAAGACATGTGATGTCTTGTCTGGCCTCTGTGCTTTTGGGTTCCATTGTGCATACCCAACTCTCACACACATACACCACATACATACAACCCCTGCAACACACACACACACACACATACACACACACACACATACACACACACACACACAATGCACGCACACACGCACACACACACACACACACAAAGTGACTCCGTATTTTCTAAGTGGATTTTATCAAATCCCCCTCTTTAGACATCTCCCGTCCCTCATGGAGTCCTATCAGCACTGCAAGCCAGTGCCAGAAGTCTACCAGACATGCGCCTGGGGACATTTACATTTGAGTGAAAGGGCTGATGGTCTTGGACTCAAAGTGAAGCTTTTTCTCGGGTGGAAAGTGAAGCCGCAGCGGGAAGCAGACCGCGACCTAATTAGTAGTTTGCTCTCTGAGGCTGGCCTCCTTTTGAGAGAAAGCCGAAAGCCAGCACTTGTAGGCCCTGAAAGCAGCTCTTGCCTCTTTCCAGCCTGGCCAGGTGGGCTTAGAGCAGTGCCAGCCCAGCTGTTACCCCATGCCAGATGCCCTCCTGGAAAGAAAGGGCTCCCCCACCCCACCCCCCACCCCCCATCCCTGCTTCTCACCCCAGCTCTCCAAGTGAGGTTGGGAAAATAAGCAGTCCTGCTCAGCATGAAATCCTAAGGAAGGAGGAAAGAGATGGGTAAATGGCTTTTTAATATCTCTTGGGGGTTGGGCAGGCTTGCTGCCTTGAACAGAAAATGTGTGATGGCGTGGAAGACACAGAGGGCTCCCGCTGTGGCTAGTGGATGTAGTCCCCAACATCTCACACCTGTTGTTGTGTTCTGTGACCACATGTGCCTGTGACCCCAGGAACTCCAGATAAACAGGCAAGGAGTGTAATTAATCCATTGTTTAGCATTATTGGAGCTCACTGCTGTGCCGTTTCTTCCTGGCATTTCTCCCAGGCTCTCAGCGGCCTGCCTGATGGTGGGGATGGAGGCAACAGCTCAGAGAGCAAGGAGCAGAAGGGAGGATTGAGACATCAGGACCGGGGAGGGCAGCTTCTTATTAAGGGAGGCAGACTGCTTGCTAGGGGTGAGAGAGACAACATCTAGCTCTCCCCCCAGTAGGAAGGTGCAGTGGGGCTCATCTGTCTGACTCCTGCTGAGAAAGCCAACTTCAGGCGCCCTCCCCCTTCTTGGTCCTTAGAGGCTGGCTGGGCCGTGAGCACTGAGTGGAGAACGTTGCCCAGAGGCCTGATCTCTTTCTGGTCTTTGTATTTGGACAGGTCTGCTTCCTGTCTCCCCTAGTCTGTGTGCGTGGTTTTCTTCTTCCACCTTGTATTACTGACCCAGTCTAAGCAGGGCTTTTAGCGTCCTTTCTGTGAGGATCAATAGTTTCACGGCTCCCTTCATAACCATTTCTTCTTGAGTCCTTCCCAAAACTCTATGGCCCAAAACTCTATGGCTAGATGTTCTCTTTACAGATCTTTTATAATCAGAGTGAAAAGAGGCACAGAGACACCAAGGAATGCAGCCAAGGTAGCACAGCTTAAAGGAGATGAAGATGCTCTCTAGTCAGAGGCTGGCTCCAGACCCTGTGCGTGCTATGCACTGGTTTCTTGGAGTTGCGATACTCAGTTCATTCACCTATGACATGTGGAGCAAGACCATTTCTTGATGTCTCCAGGAGGGCATTCCCATTTCTGCTATGCAGGTTGACATTATGGCAGAGGGCTGCAAGGGTCTGGATACGCTTCGTCCCTTCCAAAATGTGTGCCGAAACCTGTTCTTCAGCATCAGGATGTTTTGAAAACTAATGAGACCCTTAAGTGGTATTCGAGTCCTGGTGCCTTCATGGTCATGAACAGACATACGTAATTCTCAGTGAACTAGGACAATCTTCTCAAGAACAGGTTGTTATTGACGTGATTTCCTGGCTTCTTCTGCTTGTTCTTGCTTTCTTTCCTACCATGTGACCCCCTGTGTTTTTCTCACCGTGAAATCAACCAGGCCAAACCCCTTATGAGGTACAGGCACTATTCTCTTGTTTTTCCCAGTCTCCAAAATTGTGGCTGAAAGAAATCCCAATTCATCACTTGCTGCTCTGTGTATTTTGTGAACGCAGTGGAAGACTGAGTAAGCCTTGCCCGCTCCTCTTTTCAAAAGTTCTGGGCATAGCTTCCATGGTCTGGCATGTTTGAAAACTCTAGAGGTAGGAGGTTCCTTTAGTTCACTGTTTCTCAAATCTAACTGTGCAAGGCAGTCACCATGGTAGAGATACACTTCCAGTCCCTAGAACTTTGGGGCACCCTGTTGGTTCCCAACCTTAGATTCACTGAGTTTCTCCCCTCTCTATCTCTGTTGTGGGCTCAATAGGACATAGTCTGTGTGTCTCTGCATTCTGTGTATCTTGACTGCATGACTGTGTAGCACTTGACTAAGGGAAGCCTTGAAGACCTCACCAATTCTAGGAGCAGAAAAAGGCCAGCTGACATGGACAGGCTGAGGGATCACGAACAGCCCCTGAAATTGCTGCTGCTTCATTGAGTGGTTATTGGATTGCCAGGGCTGGCCCATGCTGGTTCCTTCCTTAAAAGCGTACACAAACCCTGCTCCAGACGGAGTGAGAGGCTTTGTGCTTCCCTGGTCCTGTGTATATCACAAGGGTTTTCTTTTCTTCCTCAATTTCTGGAATTTGATATTGTCAAGAATAAAAATGAGGATCCCCTCAAGTGTGTGTGTGTGTGTGTGTGTGTGTGTGTGTGTGTGTGTGTGTGTGTGTGTGTGTGAGACCCAGAGTATATCTTGTAAAAGAAGGAAACACAGGCTAGTGGGTCGATCTCTGAAGAAGCTGAAGAAAGATGTTTTTAAGTACTAGATGGCAAAAGCTTTCCATTAGGATCAAAACCTAGTCCTGAGGGCTGTGTAGGGAAGTACAAAGCTCTGGACATAGTAAAAGACAAGTGCGGCTGGTCCTGATTTAGAGAAATGTCTGCAGTTAGTTAAGTACAGTGTGAGGGAGGCACTGGCATCCTGAGCAATTTCAGCGCACAGCACTCAGATTTTGTCCTCCCTAAGCAAACTCTCCGAAATGCAAAGTTGTCCTTTACAGCTTGTTGGAGCCATAGGCCATGCAAACATGGAAAGATCTCATTCTGTTCTCAGGTCACTTTGAGCCCTATTTGATCTGGCTGGACTACCAGCAACCCAGCAGAGGAGAAAGAACATCATTTGCAATAGCCTCATCCTCATCCTGCTACCTCTCGACCAATAAGAAGGGAGACCCTGGCATGTTGGCCTTGCTACGAAACGTTCTCTCCTGATGAACTGAGAGTACAATTTGTTCCAGAGACATGATGTTCCAAGGTGCTGCTGTTTGACTCTGGCTAGAAATGGATGAAGGTGCATTTCCTGAACCAGGATGGCAGAGGGGAAATGAGGAATCCTAAAAGACCCACGTTAGCTCTGATCACAGTCCATTTGTATGGTTTTTTATTCACGTGTCAGATTAGAGTGGCATAAGCAGGCTCTCTCTCTCTTTCCAGAACTCTGCATGGGGTTCTCTTATACTTCCCTCAGTTAGAGGCTTCTGGCTTCCAGAGACTCTTGAATAAGAGTTTCAGGCCCTGTGAAAATGACTCATATCAAATCTTATCCTCAGGTTTCTAGTCCCTGGTTATTCATAAAACACCATCAGCTGAACAGATACAGGAGAATGGCTTCCTGGTTCACTTGTCAGTGTGGCTCCACCTATGATTCCCCAGCAAAGCATTTGAGACGAGCTGGCAAGATCTGCAGGTGAGGAAATTCTGCTGCTAAGCCTGATGACCTGAGTTTGGTCTATGTAAGACACATGGTAGGAGAGAACTGGCTCAACTGAGTTGTGGCCTGTGTGGGGTGTTGTGGGGGTTGGGGGTGTAGTGTGTACATGCTATTGCATGTGTATGTGAGTGAGTGTGTAAATATGTCCATGGGCACATGTACACACACACACACACACACACACACACAAAATTCTGGTTAGTGTTTTTGTCAATGTGACACAACCTGGGGTCATTTGAGAGGAACAAATTTCAAATGAGAAATACCTCCCTTAGGTCTTTGGGGCATTTTCATGATTAATGATTGGTATAGGATGACCCTGCCCACTGTGGGTGGTGTCACCCCTGGGAAGGTGATCCTGGGTTGTATATGAACTTTCTACAGGATTTTTTTTGAGCTGGGGACGGAACCCAGGGCCTTGTGCTTGCTAGGCAAGCTCTCTACCACTGAGCTAAATCGCCAACCCCCCTGGGTTGTATATGAAATCAGCCTGAGCAAGCCATGGGGGACAAAGCCAATGAGTAGTGCTCATCTGTGGTTCAGCTCCTGCCTCCAGGCTCCTGCCTTGCTTAAGTTCCTATCTTGGCTTCCCTTCATAAGGATCTATAATCTATAAGGTGATGTAAACTCTTCCCTTTCCAAGCTGCTTTCAATCATGGTGTTTATTACAGAAATAGAAAAGCAAACTAGGATGCACACTATATAGATAGATGATACATAGATGATACATAGATAGATAGACAAATAAATAAGACATAAATTCTTTTTTCAAAAAATACTCTTTTCATACAATACATTCTGATTATTGTTCCCCTCCCTCAACTTCTTCCAGATCCTCCCAACGTCCCTGTCTACTCAAAGCCATACCCTTTCTCTCATTAAAATACAAACAGGTATCATAGAATAAGAGAAAAGAAAATCAATTGATTCCAAAGCTAGATATACTGATTTACAAATAAATACAGACCTCTTGGGACCTCTTACATATGCCTTACTTTGGGGTGAATTGGGCTTCAGCCATCCTGGGCAGCTAGACGTCTCCTATTTTTAACAAACTCAGAAGATGGCACATTATATAGCAAAGTAGTCCGATACCAGCCAATACGTTGAAGCAAGGGCATTTCTTGCTAGCCTCAAATTCTTTGGAAGAATTGGGCCTGTATGAGTTAAATCATCACTGTGAGATTATCTCTGACTGTTTTCAAGTGTTCCCTCTTATTCCGACCTTCAGTGACACAGCAGGGGAGTCAGCCACCAAATGTTCACGGACAGCCCTTTCTGTGTGGTATGGGAGAGACACGTGAGAAAGCACAGGGTTAATGCAGGAGTTACATTCCAATTTATCATCCAGGGACCTCAGCTAGTTCTGTTCTTGCATTCCTCCCCACCCCCACCATCAGCTGAGCATAATGAAGTCAGTTCAGGATGGGCTTCAAGCCCAAATTCACTTGCTTTGGGATTCGTCACTCAGGCTCCTATATTAAATTCACCTTGGGGTCTATGGGAAATTTTATGAAATGTTGCTTTCCTCTTTACAGCTAGCATAAACATTTATTATACAACCTGTGATATATGTTTCCAGGAAGTAAGGAAATGTTGTTGTGGAAAGATATGATTCCCAATTGATTTGAAATATAGACGAATACCGTGTTTTAGAAAGGGGCCAGGACTTTAATGGAAAAAAAGTAGCTATCAGATTTGTGTGTGTGTGTGCTCTTCTCTGCTTTCTCTTCTGGCGCCAGTTAAAGGAACATTTCTCATCCCTTCTCCCTATGCACACAAAAGATGATACCTGATATGAAATGCTGTCAAATCTTGCTTCATTAAATCCCACAAAAGCTAATGCACATCGCCCCTCACACTGCCCTAAAATGGGAACAAAGAAGCAGAATCATGTCAAAATAGAACACAAAGAGAAAGAGTTTGTCCTCTGGGCCTGGGAGATGAAAGCTATATGGAGTCATTTTGAATGTTGGGTTGGGCTAGTATTTCTAGGGCTTCTTTCTGAGATGATGGGGAATTGTCAGAGTGAGCCATTTATGCATGCAGACATGTATTACTGCGTACTCTCTCTCACACACACTCTCACACACACGCACACACACACACACACACACACACACACACACACACACACACACACACATCAAGAATATAGTGACATGCCTCCTTCAAGAGCCCAAGCCATGCTACTGGCATCCATGCAATCTCCTAGCAGGAAAGGCTCCCTGACTAGGGGGAATGCAAAACCTTGATTCCCTGATTGTCATAGAGAAGTCCTTGAAGAGGAAAGAGGTCTGAGAACATGGTTTGGTTGGGAGACCCTGATTAATAGATCCAAGAAACAGATGATGCTGAAGTGTGATTTGTTCTCAAAGGGAGATAGCTATCAGAAGAAGCAAGTCATGGCAAAAACCTTGTCACTCCTGGTAGCATCAACAACCATGAGGGACAAGTCACTCGTCTTTGTGGCTTACGAACAGCACTCAGTAAATTATAGGTGTAGCAAATGTGTATTTTTCACTGGGTCAGAATGTGAACCCTGAAAGGCTCACAGAACAAATGGAGAGTAATGACTTAGGTGAGAGCACCAGGGAGCTGCAGCTCTGAGAAGAGAAATCTAGCACTAAGGGATGAAATAAAGTGGTGCTGTCATTCTGTAGACCACAATGCCCGCTTAGTCTCCTGGCCTCCTCTTCATTCCCTATTTATTTTTCAGAAATCCACAGACAAAGCCAGATACTGGGGCACTATTCATTTGTTTTTATAGCATTGGGTGCAAAGTGATACAGAAATAAAGATGGACTCATACAATGAAACATTGTACATGCAGACCCATGTAATAATGAGAACTACCTGAATTCAAATCCTTCCCAATACTTTCCTGTCATAAATAGCTGTACCCCTTTGGTAAACCACTAAAACTCTGAGTTTCACTTTCTCAGCCTGTAATGTGAGAATGGTAACAATTTTATTCCATAAGAAGTTTTTTAAAAAGACACTCATGAGGTAATGTATTTTAAATATCTAGAATAAAACCAATACATGGTAGGCACTTAGACAGTATTCAGGAGAAACATCCCAATGAGGTACTCTATTTCAGAGTCTCCCCACCAATGTGCTGTAAATGGATTCGTATTAAGTCTGGCTAGAGAACTCAAAAGGGGGAGACCCAGGGAATTGAAAAGTTGGAGTGTATCCATAGAAGTTTACAGAAAAGAATCATGAAGTTATTATGAGTTGCTAGATTCCTCCCAGATGTGTGCATGTGTGGATACAATCCCACACTGTATATCAAAGTCTTTCAAAAACCAATAAAGAAACAGACCAGTGCACAAGCCCAACACCAGCCACTGATTGTGCACATGTATGAATGAGATATATTTGAGACTTGGAAACACAACTGCCATGGAGACCACAATGCACAGAAGGCTTTCAGACTGAACACAACCAGGGAGATTGCCTGTGAACACAGATAAACTAGCAACATTCTTAATAGCATAGAAATAGGAGCCAGAGTCTAATAACATTGTATTCACAACAATTAGTGTACAATTAAAATGACTAAACACACAGATAATCGATAATGATGAGATGACGTACCTGCTAGAATTATTAGCTTAGAAATTTAAAACAGCTATTATTAAAATACCCTAAGAAATTAAGGTGATGCTATTGTTTGAATCGGAATGGTCTCTCATGAACTCGTGGCTTAAATGCCTTGTCCTCAGATTGTAGGGATCCTTTAAAGGCAATGGATCCTAGCTGATAAATTAGGTCAGGCCAGCAAGGTGGCTCAACTGCTAGAGTTGCTTGCCTGCGGGGGACAACAACCTGAGTTTGATCCTGATATTCCACAAGAGGGCAGGAGAGAACCAACTCCCAAGAGTTGTCCTCTGACCTTTATGTGAGCTCTGTAGTACATGGACACCTGTATTCACAGATACAATTAACCAATTAATTAAATAAACTTTATTATTTTAGCTATTATACACACACGTGTCTGTTTGTGTATATGTGCACTGGTATGTGGGTACCTGCCGAAGCCCAAAGAGGGTGTCAGATTCCCTGCAACTGGAGTTGTAGGCAGTTGGGAACCAGCCCTTATGGGTGCTAGGAACTGAACCCAGGTCTTCCAGAGCAGTACACACCCCTCACTGAGCAATCCCTCCAGCCCTTAAATAATTCCATTTTTAACAATACAGAGAGGTCATTAGGGGTTGGCCTTTGAATGTCGTAGCCACTTCTGGTTTCAGCTGGACCACTATGCCCTTTTGTTCTTTCTACCACCATGTCAACGTGCTAGGGCTTCATTCTCCCACCAGCCTGGACCGAGCTGTTCTTGTCACCATGATTTTCCTGTCTCTGCAACTCCTTAAGATGTATTCTTGCCAGTGTTTTGATTAAAATGACATAAAAGTTACTACTAACCCAGGTGGAAACCAAAAATAGGTGAATCTCAACAATAGCAAAAAAAGGGGATGAAAAGTACATACATGCATGCATGCATGTATACATACATACATACATAAGTACGTGATAAGTGATAGAACTAAGACATACAACAGGCCTAGGGAAATGGCTCAACTTTTAATGTTGCCAAGCTCTGGGCTTGCTCCATGGAGCTGTATAAGAGCAGGTATGGCGGGGTATGCCTCTAATCGTAGCATTTGGGAGGTAAACTAAAGAAAAGCAGTTCAAATATTTAGCTACATAGCAAGTGTAAAACCAGTCTAGGCTATGAGAAACTTGATTGCAAAGATTTTTTTTCTAATCTAAGAAATATGATAGCTGAGATTAAAAAAAAAAAACAACCTAGAAACCCCTCAGTGGAGGTACGCAATAACACAATGCAGATAATGGAAGGGAGATCAATAGGAAACAGAGAGAGAAAGGTTGAAAAAATTAACTTTACCTCGTGAGGCTAAAAGATAATACAAAACTATAATAATCGTACCCTCGGAATCCCAGAGGAAGAGGAATTCTATGTTGAAGAATATTCAAGGTCTCTCTCACAGCCGTGTGTGTGTGTGTGTGTGTGTGTGTGTGTGTGTGTGTGTGTGCGTGTGTAGTGCTTACCTTACTACTATGTCTCTTCCAGAAAAGAAAGGAAGAAAGTACAGAGAAATTATTTGAAAAAAATATGGGCTGCAGTTTCACATAGTTTAAAAAAATGATCAGTTATAGATTCAAGAACATGAGTGAATTCCCAGTGAGAGAAAACTAGACATAATACACTAATCAAACCGGTAACTCAAAACAAAGAAAATATTTTTTTCAAAATAGAAAAACAATGCACTATTTATAGCAAAACAATGGTTTTTAGTGACTGTGGATTTCCACTAAGAGATTGTGGAGACCAAGAGGAAATATTTTCAAGGACTGAGGGCGTGATGAACTAAGCCCTATATTCCTTAAAAATCTTAAAGATAGTCTGCAGTGAAGAAAACTTTTGTTGATAAAATTCCTAGTCTTAAACAGTTGAACAAAGACTCTCTTGAAACAGAAGGATCACCAAAGTGAAGAAGCAATGGATAAATAGTCGACACTTATTATTGTGCAGATTTAGGCTTCCTGAGTAATTGTTTCCTGAGTAATGCTAGGTGTGGTGGTACGTGGCTACAACCCAAGGTATTCAGGAGGTTGGCATGGAAAAATTATGTCAGCCCAGTAGTTAACAACTAGTCTCACAGCAACATAATAAAACCCCATCATGCATTTAAAAAGAATTTACTCGGTAAACAAAATCGACTCCTCATTTCTTGAATTTTTAAAAAAAGGTCAATGATTGAAAGAAAGATTATAAGATTGTATGAGGGAATATTTATTGTGATAATAAATTCCAAAATTCTACTAGAGTTGATCAAATATTTATTTTAAGCATACTGGAAAAGGGAAGTATGTATCTTCTAATACCTAGATCACCCAAGCAATAATCTGCACAAACATACAACCAACAGATTGATTAATTAAAATGTAATCAAACATTACCCAAACAGTCAAAGGAAGTAAGGCTTGAATAAATAGGTATGATAAATAAAGCAAACATAAAATAATGCAATATATAAATTAAAACACCACTAATTACATTAATAAAATAATCTAAATATGTCAGTCAACATATAGATTGTCAGAATGTAATTTATAGAATAATTAAAGTATATAATGTTTACACAAAAGTCTCCTTTTGTAATGAAATGATGTATCTACTCGGATGTGCCTACTTTAAAAATAAAATAAACCAGATGTGTTAACTCACAACTGTAATCTCAGTGCTTGGGAGGCTGAGGGAGGAAAATTTCCAAGAATAGGAAGGCAGTCTGGGCTACAGATTGAGTTCTAGGTCATCACAGGATATATTGTGAGACCCTGTTTAGGAAGAAAATCTACAATGATGATGATATAAAAATGTATCTACCAATCAAAGGAAAGCTGAAGTGGCTAATACTGATATCAGATAGACTTCTCTACAAAGAAAGTCATCAGAGAAAAAGAGAAAAGCTATGCAATGATGAAAGAATCAATAACTGAGAAAGGATAATATTAAAGAATAGAGAAATAAATGACGTGAAGCAAAACTTGGGGACTCGAGAGGTGGTTCAGCAGTTAAGAGCACTGGCTTTCTTCTGAGGATCCAATTCGATTCTCAGTACCCACATGGTAGTTCACAAATATCTGTAACTCCATTTCCAGGGCATCCGATACTTTCCTCCTGCCTCAGTGGACAAAAGACATGCAAGGGAGGTATAGACATATATGTATGCAAAGCTTCTACATACATGAAATATTTCTAACTGAAAATGGTCTGATCTGAAGAGTTTGGAATTGTACAAAGTATGTTCTATAACTCAACACCACAGAGATAAAACAAAATATAGAAATATATGAATTTTAAACACATAATCCAAAACACTATTCTCCAGGAAAGAAATCCTAAGGAAAACTATAAAAACAAATTCCAAACTAAATGTAGATGGAAAATCATCACTCAAAATCTATAGAAAATACATCAAGGAAGCGTTGCAGCATTAAAAACTTTATACAAAACAGGAAGAAAGGTCTAAATTATTAATCTGAGTTTACACTTTAAGAACCTAGAAAAGGAGGATAAATAACCAGAAATAAGAAAATACTCAGGACAAAGCTGACAGGATAGAAAAAGCAACAGGAAAACTTTCAATCTGTCTCTGCTTTATAAAACATAAAAACCTTGAGGAATTTTGACAGAGAAATTAAGCATGGGGATTCACAGTATTGGGAATCAAATGATAACATACCACTCCTTGTCTCATTGGCATGACGACGATAAGAGAAGGCTGTGAATGACTAACCATATAGATGTGGAGGCAGATAATACCTTGCGAAGCAAAAGTGGTCCAAATTTACCGAAGGTGAAATATCAATTTAAATTATCTCTACCTGTTGATTACTTAAGCTTATAGTGGAAAAAACTTTTCAGAAAAGCAATTCCAGGCCTGGATGAAGTCTCTGAAGCAAACACCCCGTTTTCATAGTCTCCTCTGGAGTATAGTAGAATATGGAACACTTCCAAATGGGTTTTGTACAGCCAGCCTTACTCTGATCCAAAACCAGAAGCATAAACATAAGACTAGAGAACTACTCCGATGGCTTAGACAGGTTTTGGTCTCTCAAATGGTCATGCACAGGGAGTTCAATTTCTAATGCATTGGTATTCAGAGACGGTGACACCTGTAGGGGAGGATACGTAGTGGGAAGTAATTAGATTAAGGGCACAACACAGTGGAAGTGCAGTAATGGCTGTTTCACAGGACGAGGTTAGGTCTTATGATATTCAACCAGTCTCTGTGAATGTATGGTTTTATGTCAACTTGACACAAACTAGAGTCACTAAGGAAAAGGGGCACTCAATTGAGAAACTGCCTCCATAAGATTTGCCCATAGGCAAGTCTGTAGTGCATTTTCTTGACTAATGATAGATGTGGGTGGGACCTACACACTGTGGGTGATGAAACCTCTGGGAAGCTAGTCCTAGAAAGTATAAGAAAGCAGACTGAGCAAGCCACGAGCAAGCAAACCAGTAACTAGCACTCTTCCATGGCCCCTGCCATGGAAGCCTTCAGGTTCCTGCCTTGACTCCCCTGAATCATGGACTACAGGCTGTAAGATTAAATAGAGCCTTTCTCTCCAAATCGCTTTTACTCTGGGTTAAATCAGAGCAATAGAAAGCCTAACAAAGACAGTTGCTTTGAGAGTCGTGTATAAAACAAGCGTGTATACATACTTTCTCCCAGATCTCTCTCATTCTCACAATGGTCCTGCAATATCAAACTAATATTTAGGGTGTGATATGATATATGTGCCCCACTACATGTGGACATCTGAGCTTAGATTTTTTTCAGACTTCAAAATTCCAAAATAAACTTCTTTCTTTGATAAATTTCTCAACTACAGAGATTTTATAATAGAGGAAATTACATTTAATCAGCTGCAACGTAGTGGGTCTTAAACAAGGGCATACAGATCCTCAAGAACTAGTTTGAAAGTCCAATCCAGTAGCATTAAAACAAAGAGTACACTACAACACAAAGAGGTTTTAATCTGGCAAGATAAGTCTGGTTCGGGTCTCAAAAACCTCAGCCAGTGCAATCAACTGCACAAGCAGGCAAAAGGAAACAAGTCATATGATCATATCAATGGATGCAGCAAATCCATTCAACCAAATTTCAAAAGCCACTCCTGAAAAAATCTTCTGCACAAATTAGAACTAGAAACAACTCTTCACTGCCTGCCAGAGAGCATTTAAAGAAGATGTAGATAATGCACTTAATGATGACAGGCTGAATGCTTTCCTGTAGGACTAGGAACGGCATAAGAATGGCCATGCTACTCTTACTGATCATCATGGTAGAAGTTTTAGGCTACTCAGTAGATAACAAACACACTGATTAGGAAGAAAGGAATGATCCTGGCTCTGCGAGCAAAAGACAGGATGGTTTCTGTCAGTAACGAAGCAAAATTTCTAAAGAAGTGTGTGAATTTGGGATGCTTAAAGAGTACACAAATGAAATAAAATGTTGATTTTGTTTCATTGGATGTTCACAGTATGTGAGGAGCTGTCCAAGGAGCTGTCCTCACAGATGTGAGGAGCTGTCCGAGGAGCTGTCCTTACATACTCCATTACAAGATGGCACCAGCATCTGGCAGAACGCACCTAGTAAAAAGGGCAATACGCAGGCGCCTGGTAACTTCCCTACTCGGCGGGACACGTGGTTATGGTACGTCATCTGGCATAATTGGCGACCAGTCAGAGAGTGACACGTCCTAAGCGAGGATAGTTTCTATATAGGGACGGTTATTCCTCACTGGCGTCTCATTGTAAGCTTATGCTCTCCCTCTCAAGACGCAGTAAAGCTTTTTCTGTAGAAGGATCCTGTGTGTGCCGCGTTGTTCCTGCTGGCGAGACGTAGCACGGGACATCTGGTGCCAAAAACCCGGGAAAGACCTCGCCATCGTCAGCAGCTTCGGAGACCCCTTGGCGACAAGGATTCAGAACTACAGGTAGATACGCTCGGAGGCAGCCCTCTCTTGGACTTTGGTCTGGGGTTGTCACCGCCTTGGGAAGGATTTGTTGAGGCTATAGTATTTGTCCTGGGAGCCACCCTACTCTTTATGTTCTGTTTTCATCGTTTTCGCTGTTAAAAGGACGATCACAGCAGCTGAAGGCGCGTCTCAGTCTCTCGTATATAAGTGAGCTTCGCGCAGCTCCCTTTTACCTTCGATTTTGACTGTTGAGGAGCAAGGACGCGATAAGGCCGACGTAGATAAGCGGCACCGTCCGGGGAGGCGCGTGTAAGACTCCCGTACATAAGAGAGCAGCGTCTCCGTCTACCCCTTTTCACCTCACGCCTTGTCAGGCGGACGAGATAAGCCGCCCGGCGTTCCTGGCCCATCATGGGATCCTCATAGTCTGTGGTCACGGCCTTGGAAACAGTGTTAAAGCAGAGGGACATCAAAATTGGAGGAGGAACACTTAAAAACTTTCTGAAGGAGGTGGAGAGGGTGGCGCCTTGGTTTGCCTGTTCAGGCTCGTTTACGATTGCCTCATGGAACAAACTTGGAAAAGACCTTGACAGAAAATTGGCGGAAGAGGATCTGCGCCTAGGGACCAAAGCTATATGGAAGCTTGTTAAGAATTGTTTAAAGGATGAAACATGTAAGGCAGCAGTAATAGAAGGACAGGCCACTCTCGAGGTAGTCCAAGAAAGTCTGTCAGAAACCTAACGAGTGAGAGAGGTTGGTAGCAAAGAAAAAAGGACGTCCTAAGAAAGAAAAGGTGCCTCCCGGTAAGTCCGCAGAACAAGGAGCGATGACATTTCAGATTCCAGCACTTCCTCCTCTACACATAAACCAGGAGGGGAGCCAGCCTATACCCTGTGAAAGAGCTAGAAGCGCTGAACCTTTAACAGTTCTGAAAGCTCTGAAAATAAAACCTTAGACTCAGAGGAGGAGGCTGAGCTAGATGAGGAGGAAAGATATTACCCCGATGAATGTGGGGAAGTAATAGAAGCCTTCTAGCACGGCCGCCACTAACGCGCCCCCAGATGAGACATCGCTCACACGCCTTCTCACTAGTCCCCGAGAAGGTGAGAAAGAAAGCTGAGGACATTTCCTATCTTTGAGACTCCAGGAGGAGGACGGGTCCATGCCCCTGTTGAATATAATCAGATTAAGGAATTAGTAGAATCAGTTAGAAAGTATGGAGTCACGCCAACTTTACTCTAACACAACCTCGACAGGTTGGCCATGACAGCATTGACACCAGCTGATTGGCAGATGATTGCTAAGGCAGCCCTTGCCAGCATGGGCCAATACATGGAATGGAAAGCGCTCTGGTATGAGGCAGCCCAAACACAGGCCAGAACGAATGCTACAGCCTTAATACCTGAGCAACAAGAATGGACTTTTGAACTCTTAACAGGACAGGGCCGCTTTGCAGCTGATCAGTCTGCTTACCACTGGGGCGCCTATGCTCAGGTCTCCAGCACGGCTATTAGAGCCTGGAAGGCACTGTCCAGGAGAGGAGGGATTGATAATCAACTTACAAAAATCGTTCAGGGACCCAGGAAAATTTCTCAGATTTTGTAGCTAGAATGACAGAGGCTGCAGGGCCCTTTGGCGATCCTGAACAAGCAGCACCACTAATAGAACAGCTGCGTTTTTGAGCAAGCCACCCAGGGAGTGCGAATAGCCATAGCCCCCTCAAGAAATAAAGGGCTACAGGATTGGCTTAGAGTTTGCAGGGAACTTGGAGGGCCCCTTACTAACTCAGGCCTGGCGGCTGCCATTCTCCAGTTCCAGCGACGCCCCGTTAAAGGGACAGATAAAAGATCATGCTTTCAATGTGGGAAAACAGGCCATCTAAAAAGAGACTGCAGGATGACAAAAAAGAGACAGGGGTCTGTAACCCTCTGTGTCCGATGTAACAAAAGGCTACCATAGGGCTGACCAGTGCCCGATCAGTGAGAGACATTAAAAAGGCAAACTACTCCCTCCTTTGGAGAGTCGACCCTAATGAGATGTCAAAAACGGGCTGGTGGGCCCCCGGTCCCAGGGCCCTCAAAGATATGGGAACCCGCTTTACAGGGGCCACGACCCGCAGGAGGAGGTCCCCAAGAGCTGACACAAAATTGGACCTGCGTGCCGCCTCAGACTTCTTTCTAATGCCCCAGATGGGCATTCAGCCACCTGCTCAGACTGTGGGGCCTCTACCCTGGGAACCATAGGCCTTGTCCTTGGGAGAGGATCTCGCCCTACAAGGACTGATAGTCCATCCAGGCCTTGTTGAAGCTCAAGCGCTCTCTTGATATTCAAATTCTTTGTTCAAGTCCGATGGGGTTTTTTTCCATAAGTAAAGGAGATAGAATAGCACAGTTATTACTCCTTCCATGCTCCCAGGCCACAATACAGGATACCAAAGGACCCATGGGGTCCACTGGTCATGATTCGCATATTTGGTGGTTCACCTTAACAACCGCCCAAAATTGAGCTTAGAAATTAATGGAAAGAAATTGAAGGCATACTGGATACTGGGGCTGATAAAAGTATAATTTCCTCAAAATGGTGGCCTCAATCGGGCCTACCACAAAATCTTCACTCACTACAAGGATTAGGCTACCAGTCATGCCCTATGATCAGCTCTGCCACTCTAACTTGGACAACTGCCGATGGCCGACAGGGACAATTTATTCCTTTATGTACTTCCCTGCCTGTTAATCTTTGGGGAGGGATGTTATGCAGACCATGGGACTGACCTTATCTAATGAATACCCCCCACAAGTGGCCCACATGATGTCAAGGATGGGCTATAAGGAAGGGAAAGGCCTAGGGCGATTAGAACAGGGTTGTCTCACGCCCATTGAACCGATCGCCAACCCCCATAAACAAGGCCTGGGTTTTTCCTAGGTGCCATTGGGGCAGCACGACCCATACCATGGAGGACGGAGGACACGGTGTGGGTTCCCCAATGGCCATTAACCTCTGAGAAATTACAGGCAGCTACAGGACTGGTGGATGAACAATTAAGATTGGGACATTTGGAGCCCTCCACCTCTCCTTGGAACACCCCAATTTTTGTAATAAGGAAAAAATCAGGAAAATGGCGAGTACTCCATGACTTGAGGGCCATTAACGATCAGATGGAATCCCTTGGACCCATTCAGCGGGGCCTTCTATACTCTCAGCCCTACAAAAAGATTGGAATTTGGTAATAATAGATATCAAGGATTGTTTTTTCTATTCTGCTTTTACCCCCAGATAGGCCCAGGTTTGCTTTTTACTGTCCCATCAATTAATCATACTGAACCTGATAAAAGATACCAGTGGAAGGTCCTACCTCAGGGCATGGCCAACAGCCCCTACGATGTGTCAGTTATATGTTCAGGAAGCCCTCAAACCAGTCAGGAGACCTATCCAAATTTACCATGTTAATTCATTACATGGATGATATATTGATGTGTCATAAAGACTTAGAATTACTCAAACAAGCCTATTCCTTATTACAAAAAACCCTTAAACAATGGGACTTATATTGCTACAGAAAAGGTCCAAATTGCTGACACAGGTCATTTTCTAGGATCCATTATTTTCCTGATAAGATTATACCCCAGAAACTGGAAACGTGAGAGACCACCTCCATACTCTTAATGACTTTCAGAAGCTCTTTGGGAGATATCAACTGGTTGAGACCATTTTTGAAAAATCCCTTCCGGAATTAAAACCTTTGTTCGAAAATATTGGAAGGACGCCATCACCTCCCCTCGTGTGCTAACTCCCTGCAACCAAGGCCTTACTAAAAGTAGAAGATGCCATAAAACAGGCCCAATTGCAACGCATTGATTGGTCTCTACCTTTTCACTCTGTGTACTAGATACCAAGGATTTACCCACTGCAGTTTTATGGCAACAAGGTCCACTGTTATGGATCCATCCACATGCTTCCCCTGTGAAGATTATTGATTGGTATCCAGCTGCAGTAGCATCTGGCTATTAAGGGCCTAAAAAGCTGCCATCTGTCATTTGGGACTCCACCCCAATCCTTGATTATCCCATACACCCTACCAGGTCCAAACTCCAGCCGCTACCTCTGATGATTGGGCAGTGCTGCTCACATCCTTTACAGGAAAATAGATAATCATTATCCTAAACACCCCCTATTGTTTTTGCAAGATCACAACCTATTGTTTTCCCTCGCGTCACATCCCACAGACCATTAAAGGAGGGATAACGATTGTATACGGATGGGTCAAAACAGGGGTGGAGCATATGTAAACTCCCAAGTATTCTCACGACAATATTTTGAAACCTCACCCCAAGTGGTAGAATGCCTAGTGGTCATGGAGGTCATTGAAAATTCCAGGTTCCTCTAAATATTGTTTCAGATTCTCCTATGTGGTTAATGCTGTTAGTATTCTTGAAACCGGTATAAATTAAAACCACTAGTAAGGTGGCAGATATTTTCCAAAAATCCAAATTATCCTATTAAATAGAAGATTCCTGTATACATTACTCATATACGGGCCCATTCTGGACTCCCTGGCCCAATGAGTTCAGAGAATGATTTATTGACAAAGCCACAAAAAATGATAGCTGTGGCCCTGGCCTCTCCTTTAGAGGCCACAAAGCCTTTTCATGGCAATTTCCATGTCACCTCAGAACTTTTGACACCGCTTCTCTATAACTAGAAAAGAGGCACGTGATATAGTCACCCAATGCCAACAGTGCTGCCAGTTCCTCCCAGTTCCTCACATCGGGTCAACCTGAGAGGAATACAGCCATTGCAAATCTGGCAAATGGATGTGACTCATAATTCTACTTTTGAAAATTACAGTATGTGCATGTCTATAGACACATGTTCTGGCATTCTACATGCCACCCCACTTACAGGAGAAAAAACAACACATGTCATTCAGCACTGCCTTGAAGCATGGAGTGCTTGGGGAAAGCCAAAATGTGTAAAACTGACAATGGCCCCGCCTACACATCTCAAAAAATTCCGGCCAGTTTTGTGCTCAGATGCAGGTTACCCACCTGATGGGCCTGCCCTACAACCCCTCAAGGACAGGGAATCATAGAGCGTGCTCATGGACGCTCAAATCATATTTAATAAAACAAAGAAGGAATTATGATAGAACTCCCCCAACACCCCAGTGGCCACTGCTCTGGCCCTTTTACCTTAAATTTTTTAAATCTTGATGAAGCTGGACAAACAGCTGCTGAGCGACATTGCTGAGAGCACAAGAAGACAAAAGAATTAGTCAAATGGAAGGATGTATTAACAAATGAATGGAAAGGCCCTGATCCTGTTTTAATAAGATCCAGGGGAGCGGTCTGTGTTTTTCCACAGGACAATGAAAATCCCATATGGATCCCAAGACGACTTACTCGGAGCATCACAGCAAGTGATCAAGAAGGACTGGGACCCCTGCACCTCCTCACTCTTCTTCCATGGATGCCAGCAACGGTGCAGGGCGAGGCTACGATGGGGAATAATGTCAACCTTTCCACTCCCGATGCGGTGATGTACCACTAACAGGGATTTAGAGTTGGCCTATTTACCTAAGGATCCACAGGTTGAACGACTAATAGAAAATAGGACTATTCCCCTTAAGGGCAGCCTTTGTTTTGGCATATTCAACAAAACATCTTTTGATCTCCCTTGCATTATGTTATATAATCAATCTTCTGCTTGGTTAAGGGAGGCCACATGGGGAACTGGTGAGGAGGACATTGTGGCTAATGCCACAGTTCTCTATGGTGGTGGCCTTACATTGCGTTAGTGGTAGCTGCACTTACGCCCATGGTGATGCTACTTGGAGGAAAGGGAGAAAAGGGATGGTTGTCATTTTCCTGGACGGAGAACATCAAACCTGCTGCCTCTGTCTGGACAGCTACTCATATAAAATATCGCAGTAGTTACCCGCATGGCTCCTCGCTTTTAGCCCGATCCTATTGATGCCCGGGACCATGACCTTATTTAGAGGAAAAAGAGATTTTGATACTTCTGCAATTATTGCTGGCATTATTACTACGACAGCAGTCGCCCTCGTTACTGCCTCGGCATTGGTCTTGTCAAATTCAGTACAGACAACCCAAACTATCAATGATTTATAAGCCACCGTCTCTGTGGTTTTCGGACAGACAGGCCTCGGCCAATACTCCAGATATAGGGAGGCCTTATGCTTGTCAACTAACGTATAGATGGCAATTAGACATTCTATGGCAACTGGCCCCAGCTTGGCTATGAGCAAAAACTCCCAGGCCTTTGTATCACCTCCATATAATATGACAAATTTACCCGAGCTGCTAATCTGTCTAAGAGTCTTTCACAGCATCTGTTACAGAATTGGACCTCGAGTTTGAACAGACACTTGGGAGCTGAGAGCGACCATCATTCAAGTAAATTCTACCCGACTGGACCTGTCTTTGACGGAGGGATTGTCGTCCCTGGATCACCTCAGCAGTCTCTTATTTCAAGGAATGGGTGGGAGTGGGACTTTTAGAGTGATCCTCTGCTGTGGATTAGTGTTACTCCTCTGGTTGCTGCAAATTGAGATCTCAAACAAGAAAGGACAAAGTAGTGATTGCCCAGGCGCATGGCCCTTGAACAAGGAGCGTCAGCTGATATCCTGGTTGACCATGCTCAAGCAACAGGTCCGCCGGCTGGACAGTTCTTGCACTCCTAGAACCTCAAGTTCATTGCACAGGATTAGAGTGTCTGGCTTGAGCAGCCCATGAGGGGGTGACTGAGCTTAGCATCGCACAGGAAGTTCTACCAAATACGCTCCCTGGAAGGCATGTCATATTACATGAGGGTTTCGCCCCAGTTTTCCCTCCTCGAAAAATGGCAGTGCGACGGGTCGGGAGTGCCCTGGGTCCCAACAACAGCCTAAGGGTATCTCTCTTGTACAGGTTGGGGAACTTTGTACGAGGATGACCTCTGTCTTAGCCCCTCCCATATCTAGGTGTCCTGTTTGCTTAAAAAAAAACAGAAAAGGGGAGATGTGAGGAGCTGTCCAAGGAGCTGTCCTCACAGATGTGAGGAGCTGTCCGAGGAGCTGTCTTACATACTCCATTACAAGATGGCACCAGCATCTGGCAGAACGCACCTAGTAAAAAGGGCAATACGCAGGCCTGGTAACTTCCCCACTAAGGGACACGTGACGTTATGGTGCGTCATCTGGCATAATTGGTAGCGACCAGTCAGAGAGTGACACGTCCTAGGCGAGGATAGTTTCCTATATAAGGGACGGTTATTCCTCACTCGGCGTCTCCGCATTGTAAGCTTATGCTCTCCCTCTCAAGATGCAGTAAAGCTTTTTTCTGTAGAAGGATCCTGTGTGTGCCGCGTCGTTCCTGCTGGCGAGACGTAGCGCGGGACATCAGTAGACATTTTTGAAAGTGAAATATGAATAATAACATTTCTAATATCTATGAAGCAAATGAAGGACTTGGAGGTGTAAATCCTAACACACCCATTAGTGTAAACCACTAACATTTGAATTGTCTCTACATTGTAATCACCACCAACTGGGAATAATACAAATGTACTTCAAAAGGTAAATGAATAGCATATGCTATATCCATACAGGGGCATCTTTTTTTCAGTATATAAAGAAATTTATTATACATAAATAAATCAATGCCAAAATGATGAGTAGAAGAATTCATCATCAAAAGGCCACACACTACAATGGTTGTATTTTATAAAATATGTTCTGACCGACAAAACTATAATGTTAGAGATCAGATCACTTGTTGTCAGGAGATAAACATCAGGATAAGGAACAGTCATCTACAGGATGAGTTCATGAGGACTTTGGTTCTAATGGAAATGTTTCTACCTAGATGTGTCTTGATGGCTATGTAGATAAGGACATACATTAGAAATTCATATTTTATCCCCAAAATCAGTTTTCTTATTCACTAATCTAAAACACAAAAAAAATTAAAATGAAACAATAAGAAAGGGAATTCTTCAGCTGGCTGTGGTGGGCCACACCTGTGGCCACAATACTTAGAAGATGAAACAGAAAGATTGGGAGTTAAAGTATAGCTTCCAGCCATAGATGTATGTACCACACACACAGAGACCAAAAACAGCAACAAGGATTATAGAAAGATGAGGAGAGAGAATAGGAAACAACAGGAAATCTGTCTTTACAAGTAGATAATAAACATGCCAACAGAAAATGTTGGATGTTATCTATTTGGAAATTTATTGAAGGTATGCAACATACAATTTAAAAAAAAAACCATACACTACATTGTGCTCAAGTGTACTCTTAAGAGGCGAGCAGTGACCCATCCAATATTCCTGGATCTGTAGCAGGAAACTATGTATTCTTCCTTGGAATAACCTGCACACAGCTTGTAGAGCTTGGTATGGACAAAGAAAAGGTTTTTTCCCCTCTAAATCCTGAGGATCTATTCTCTGTTAAGCTTCAGATGACAGAAATGCAGCCATTATTGCAAGCCCTTCTCCATCTAGCTGAGGTGATTTCCAGGGTACTTAAAGCAGTATACACTTCCTCTTTTTTAATTCCTTAGGTTTTTTTTTCTTTTTATCATCAGTTTGAGAGCCAATCACTGAACACTAGTAGACTGAAGAGCAGCTAACAAACTACCAAACGTCCATGCATGATTTCCCCTCACAAACTTTGGAAGAGGAAGTGCAGGCTCCAGAAAGACCTAAGAAGATCTTCAGTTGATATTTCAGTTGATACCTGGCACAGGCAAATAAATAAGCTAGCAATCAGAATAAAAGAAACAACAACAGCAACAGCAACAACAAAGAACAGTGATCTCTGGGAAAAGAGGAGGATCTGATTGTTAGAATTCTCATATAATTAGATTCAATTGTCTATTTTTCAAGTGAAAAACCACAAGGAAAGAAACTAATTGACAAAGACTTCCCCTGACAAAGACCAAATGGAAAACTACTAAACAGAATTTCAAAAGAACAATCTTTAAACTGCTAAATTACTAAAGGAATACATGACAAAACTCAAGAAAATGAGATATGACCAACATGGACATATCAATAAAGAGAAAACTATAAAAAGTAACAAATGAAAAGGAGCCTTTGTGTTGAAAATTACACTCACAAATAACAATCACTAGAGGGATTCAAAGGGGTAGTTCAGGAGGCAGAAGAACTAAGTTTGAAGGTAAGACAAGGAAAATTACTGTGCCAAAGGAACAGACAGAAATTAAATTGAAGTGAATAGCCCAAGAAAACCTGTGGACCACCATCAAGTGGACTAATACATGCATGATGGGATTCCCAGAATGAGAAGAGGCCTAAAGTGAATTTTTGAAGAACTTCCCAACAATAAAAGACACGAACATAAACACCTAAGAAGATTAATAAACTCCAAGCAATATAAACTCAGACACACCAAGATACATTATAGACACACTTTTAAAAAACAAAGGGTTGTCAAAGAAGCAATCTTGTTGCAGAGATCATCAGTTAAGATGATGAATAGATTTCCCCTCACAAAATTTGGAAGTCAATAGGCTATAGGGGAACCAATGACCATCTAGTAATCCTATATCCAGCAATATTATCCTGAAAAAGTGACAGTGACAGTATGGCAGTCCAAAACAAGGGGATACTGAAAAAGTTTATCAGACTTGTCTTTAAAGGGATACTCCAGACTCCTGGAGTGAAAACTAAAAAGACCCTAGCCCAGGGGTTCTCAACCTTCCTAATGGTGTGACCCTTTAATACAGTTCTTTATGTTGTGGTGGTCCTCAGCTATACAATTACTTTCGTTGTCACTCCACAATTATAATTTTGCTACTGTTATGAATCATAATGCAATTTTTTGGGGGAGACAGAAGTTTGTCTAAGGGCTGTGACCTACAGGTTGAGAATCATTACACTAGTTATTAATGCTCTATAAATACAGATCAACGGCAATGAAAGTCAACACATGGTCAATTATAAAACTAGTATTATTTCAATAGCACTTTGTAACTCTACTTTTTTCCTTGTGATTTAAGGGATTCATACCTTTAAAAGTTATTAGTCTCAGAACTAATATCATATTAGCAGGATTAAAAGTATGCATGTTCTTTGCTGTATGGTTTAAGAGACTATTGCATTTAAGAGAATTATTTGTTCCTGTTTTGGGACACATAATTCATAAAGATGTAACTTTGTGACATCAAACAACCCAAAGAAGCTATTAATAGGACAGAGCTGTTACAAGAATACTGCGTGTTACGAAGGATAAGGTGATATAAATTCAAGTTAGAGAATTACAAGTGCAAGATGTAAAATTTGATGCCCACAGTAGCAACAAAGAAAATAGCTAAAGAATACACGCAAAAGGAATGCAAACATTTCATTACAAAAAAAATAAATAAATAGAGAATGCTCAAAATAGTAACACGGTGACATGGAAGCTAAAGAACAAATAGCCCTATAAAATATACCGAAAGCAAACAGCAAAACAACAGGAGTAATTCTCTTTTATCAGTAATTAGCTCAACTGTAAATAGATTAAACTCTGTAATCAAAAGAGATTGACAGAATGAATTTTTATATATTTACCTGCTAATTTTGCTTTTGTAAAACACTGTAGCACAGGCTAGCTGAAATTCACTATGTAGCCCAGTTTTTTTAATAATTTATTTTTCTTGGATATCTTATGTATTTTCATTTCAAATGCTATTCCCTTTCCCTCGTCTCCCTACCCCTCTCCCTGCCCTTGCTTCTGAGCATGCTCCCATTCCCACCCACTCACTCCAACCTCAACACCCTGGCATTACTCTACATTGGGGAATCAAGCCTTTACAAGACCAAGGGCTTTTTCTCCTACTGATGCTGGACAATGCCATCTTCTGCTACATATGTGCCTGGAGTCATGGGTCCCTCCAAATGTACTCATTGTTTGGTGGTTTAGTCCCTGGAAGATCTTGTGGGGTCTGGTTGGTTGATGTTGTTGTACTTTCTATGGGGTTGCAAACTCTTTCAGCTCCTTCAGTCTTTTCTCTAATTCCTCAATTGAGACCCCCTTGTTCAGTCCAGTGGCTAGCTGAAACCATCCTCGTCTGTATCAGTAGGGCCCTGGCAGATCCACTCAGGAGACACACATATCTGGCTCCTATCAACAAGCACTTCTTGGCATCAGCAATAGTGACTGGGTTTGGTGGCTGCATATGGGATGGATTCCCAGGTGGAGCAGTCTCTGGGTGGCCTTTCCTTCAGTCTCTGCTCTACTCTTTGTCCCTGTATTTCCTCCTGTGAATATTTTTGTCACCCCTTATAAGAAGGACTGAAATCCTCACTGTGAACTTCCTTCTTCTTGAGCTTCATGTGGTCCATGTATTGTATCTTGGGTAATTCGAGCTTTTGGGCCAATATCCACTTATCAGGGAGAGCATACCATGTGTGTTCTTTCTGTGATTGGGTTACCTCACTCAGGATGATATTTTCTACTTTCATCCATTTACTGAAGAATTTCATGAAGTCATTGTAATAGCTGAGTAGTATTCCATTGTGTAGATGTACCACATTTTCTGTACCCATTCCTATGTTGAAGGACATCTGAGTTCTTTCCAGCTTCTGGCTATTATAAATAAAGCTACTATGAATATAGTGGACCATAGGTCCTAGTTTTATGTTGGAGCATCATTTGGGTATATGGCCAGGAGTGGTATAGCTGGGTCCTCAGGTTCTATGTCTGAAAAAACACCGGAGTGATTTCCAGAGAGGTTGTAACAGCTTACAATCCTACCAACAATGGAGGAGTGTTTCTCTTTCTCCACATCCTCACCAGCATCTGTTGTCGCCTGAGTTTTTGATTTTATCCATTCTGACTGGTGTGAGGTGGAATCTCAGAGTTGTTTTGATTTGCATTTCCCTGATGACTAAAGATGTTGAACATTTCTTTAGGTGCTTCTCAGCCATTTGATATTCTTCAGCTGTGAATTCTTTGTTTAGCTCTGTACCCCATTTTTAATAGGGTTATTTTATTCTCTGGAGTCTAACTTCTTAAGTTCTCTGTATACATTGGATATTAGTCCTCTATTGGAAGTAGGATGGGTAAGGACCTCTGCCCAATCTGTTGGTTGCCATTTTGTCCTATTGACAGTGCCCTTTGTCTTATAGCAGTTTTGCAGTTTTTTGAGGTCCCATTTGTCAATTCTTAACTTTAGAGCATAAGCCATTGATGTTCTGTTCAGGAAATTTTCCCCAGTGCCTATGTGTTCAAGATGCTTCCCCACTTTTTCTTCTATTAGTTTGAATGTATCTGCTTTTATGTGGAGATCCTTGATCCACTTGGACTTGATATTTGTACAGGGTGATAAGAATGGATCGATTTACATTCTTCTATATGCTGACCTCCAGTTGAACCAATACCATTTACAGAAAATGATCTCTTTTTTCCACTGGATGGTTTTAGCTCCTTTGTCAAAGATCAAGTGAATATAGGTGTGTGGGTTCATTTCTGGGTCTTCAATTCTGTTCCATTGATCTATTTGCCTGTCTCTGTACCAATACCATGTAATTTTTATCACTATTGCTCTGTAATACTGCTTAAGTTTAGGGATGGTAATTCCCCCAGAAGTTCTTTTATTGTTGAGGATAGTTTTTGCTATCCTGGGTTTGTTATTCCAAATGAATTTTCAAATTGCTCTTTCTAATTCTGTGAAGAATTGACTTGGAATTTTGATGGGGATTGCTTTGGATCTGAAGATTGCTTTCAGCAAGATGGCCATTTTTACTATATTAATCCTGCCAATCCATGAGCATGGGAGATCTTTCCATCTTCTGAAATCTTCAATTTCTTTCTTCAGAGACTTGAAGTTCTTGTCATACAGATCTTTCACTTGCTTGGTTAGAGTCACACTGAGATATTTTATATTATTGGGGACTATTGTGGAGGATGTCATTTCCCTAATTTCTTTCTCAGCCTGTTTATCCTTTGAGTAGAGGAAGGCTACTGATTAGTTTGAGTTAATTTTATACCCAGCCACTTTGCTGAAGTTGTTTATCAGCTTTAGTAGTTCTCTGGAGGAACTTTTGGGGTCACTTAAGTATACTATCATATTATCTGCAAATAGTGATTTTTTGATTTCTTCCTTTCCAATCTGTATCCCTTTGACCTCCTTTTGTTGTCTGATTGCTCTGGCTAGGACTTTGAGTACTATATTGAATAAGTAGGAAGATAGTAGGCAGTCTTGTCTTGGCTCTGATTTTAGTGGGATTTCTTCAAGTTTCTCTCCAGTTAATTTGATTTTCACTGTTCATTTGCTGTGTATTATTTTATTATTTTTAAGTATATGCCATGAATTCCTGATGTCTCTGAGTCTTTTAAAATGAAGGGGTGTTGTATTTTGTCAGAGGCTTTTACAGCATCTAATTAGATGATCATGTGACTTTTTCTTTGAGTTTTTTAAAATATTTATTTATTTATTCCATGTATGTGAGTACACTGTCACTGTCTTTGGACAGACCAGAAGAGGGCATTGGATCCCATTACAGATGGTTGTGAGCCACCATGTGGTTGCTGGGACTTGAACTTAGGTCTTTTGGAAGAGCTTAGGTCTTTTCGGAACTGGGGACCGAACCCAGAGCCTTGCGCTTGCTAGGCAAGCGCTCTACCGCTGAGCTAAATCCCCAACCCCGCAGTCAGTACTCTTAACCACTGAGCCATCTCTCCAGCCCTTTCTTTGAGTTTAATTTTATAGAGTATTACATTGATGGATTTTCCTATATTGAACCATACCTCTATCTCTGGGATAAAGCCTGCCTACTTGATCATGATTTATGATACTTTTGATGTGTTCTCGGATTCAGTTTGTGAGAATTTTATTGAGTATTTTTCATTGATATTCATATACAAAATCGGTTTGAAGTTCTCTTTCTTTGGTGGATCTTTGTGTGCTTTAGGTACCAGAGTAACTGTGGCTTCATAGAATGAATTAGTGAATTAGGTAGTGTTCCTTCTGTTTCTCTTTTATGGAATAGTTTGAGGACTATTGGTATAGGACTTCTTTGAAGGTCTGGTAAAATTTTGCACAAAAATCATTTGACCCTGTGGTGTTTTTGGTTGCAAGACTTTTAATGACTGCTTCTATTTCTTTAGGGGTTATTGGACTGTTTAGATGACTTGTCTGATCCTGATTTAACTTTGGTTCCTGATATCTATCTAGAAAATTGTCCATTTCATCCAGGTTTCCCAGTTTTGTTGAGTATAGGCTTTCGTAGTAGGATTTGATGACTTTTTTTGAATTTCCTCAGTTTCTGTTATGTTTCTGTTTTCATTTCTTATTTTGTTCATCTGAATACTCAAAATGAGTTCTTAAATTATGCATTTACATGCTTTCTGTCTCAGATTCACTTTAAACCCCAAAACACAAATTTAAATTGTGATAATGGAAAATGGTTTAATTAAATAATAATAATAAAAGGCTAGCTATACTAAATAAAATTTAAATCAAAATGACTTACAAGAGACAAATAAGGCTAGTGCAGTAAGAAAATGCCCAATACAACAAGAATATGCAACATTTATGAACATTTATGCCTTGATAGACCATGAAAACCAATGAAGCAAAAACCAATAGAATTCAAAAGAGAAATAGATATGCCACAATAATAGATTAGATATTTCTACATCCTACTTTCAATAATTGATAAAAAAACACATAGAATAGAGGAAGTGGAAGAACAAACTTAAAACATAATAAATCAAGTAGGTATATAGGCATGTACAGAACCCTCACCTCAACAGCAAATATATTTTTCACAAGTATACATAAGGTATTTTGTTGGTTAGGTGGTTAGTTAGTTAGTTTAGTTTAGTTTTCTTTTGAACTCGACATAGCCATGGTTATTTGGGAAAAGATAACTTCAATTAAGAAATTGCCTCCTTTGCAGATGCCAAGAAGTGCATGCTGACAGGAGCCCGATATAACTATATTCTGAGAGACTCTGCCAGAGCATGACTAATACAGAGGTGGGTGCTCACATTCAACAATGGGACTGAGAACGGGGTCCCCAATGGAGGAGTTAGAGAAAGAATCGAAGGAACTGAAGTGGTTTGCAACCCCATAAGAACAATAATATCAACCAACGAGAGCTGTCGGGGACTAAACCACCATCCAAAGAGTACGCATGTACAGACCCATGAGTCCAGCTGCATATGTAGCAGAGGGTGGCCTTATTGGGCATTAATGGGAGGAGAAGCCCTTGGTCCTGCCAAAGCTTGATGTCCCAATGTAGGGGAAGGTCAGGCGCGGAGGTGAGAAGCGGTGGATGGGTGGGTGGAGGAACACCCTCATAGAAGCAGGAGGGGATAAGATGGGGGGTTTATGGACAGGACACCAGGAAAAGGGATAACATTTGAAATGTAACTAATAAAGTATCCAATAAATATAAAATTAAAAAAAAGAAATAAAATTCAATTGGCCCGTGGACAAGTCTGAGACATTTTCTTGATGAATGAGTGATATGGAAGAGCCTAGTCAGTTGTGGGCAGTGTTACTCCTGAGCAGGCGGTGTTGGACTGTATAAGAAAGCAGGCCGAATAAGCCACAAGGAGCAAGCTAGCAAGCAAGGCTCCAAAATGGCTCTGCTTGCCTTGCCTCCAGGTTTCAGCCTTGACTTCCTTCAATGACAGACTGTGATCTGGGATACAAAGCCAAATAAACTCTTTCCTCATCAAGCTGTCTTTGTTAATGGTATGTGTTACAGCAATAAAAGACAAATTAGGAGAGGTGTTTTCTAGGGTAGATCATGTATCAGGTAACAAATTAAATCTGAATTTTGAAAGGCACACCACACCAGGTAGATTCCTTGACTAGAATGGAATGAACTTAAAACATTGGTGTTAGAAGTTAGAGTGAAGTAGTCAGAAATTTAGGGGAATTACAAAATGGTTGTCAACATCCAGTGGATCTAGAAAGAAATCATAAAGAAAACTAGACAATATAGAGAGGTATAAAATGAAAATCCACATAGCAAAACTTCTAGGACTTAGCAAAAATAACTATTTTAGTGGAAATCTGTAGGTACAAGTGTGCTCGTGTTAAACAAACAGGAGGCAGGTGGGCATGGTGGAATGCACCTGTAGTCACAGAACTTGGAAAGAGATGAGAAAAATTGTCTGTTTGAAGATATTATAATCTTATCTTTATAAACATTAAAAGTTATAACACAAAATCTCTCTTTAGGTCCACTACATGAATGCAGCAAAATACCAGGAAACAAATTCAATGCATCAAAACATCAGCCGCATGCTCTGGACACTAACAATGAGCAAACTGAAGGAGGAATTATAAATATAACATCATTCGTAATACCACCAAAATAACATTTAAGAATTAAGTAGGGAGGTGAAAAATTACACAAAAACTAAAAGCAATGCTGAAAAGAAGAAAACCAAAGTAAATGGAAGTAGATACCACATTTGTGGATTGCAAAACAATTTCATTAATATGCGCATGCTATCCAACATGACAGACATACTCAGTGTAGTCCCTGTGAAATCTCAATGACATTTTGGTTTCGTCTGGAGTCTCCAGAAATCTCACATACCCCAAACTATGTTTACAAAGGAAAACAAAACTAGAAGACCTACAATCCCTGACTTCAAAACTTACTGCAATGCTGTAGTAATCAGAAGTGTGGTGCTTGCATAATACACACATGTATAAAACCTATAGACTGGATACAATAGAGATCCTGTAAGCAATCATTCTCACAATGTGGTCAAATGAGATTTTACATGCTGTCTAAGCCATTCAGTGAAGATGACCTTTTCAACAATAAAGCATACTAGAAAAAACTGAATGCCTGTATTTTTTTGAAACCATGGTTCTTTGTCTAACATTGTACTAAAAATGATCTCAAAATGAATGAAAGACAAAACACACAAGTATCAGATTTAATGAGAACTGAAAATTGTTTTCCATATCAAGAAATATTGAGACTCCAAAGCAACCTAAATAATTGGAGACAATATTTTCAATTCACAGGTGTTAAATTGACATTTCTCCAAAGCAGACACACAAATGTCCAATAGGCTCATACAATGATGTTGAACATCACAAATTATTAAGAAGTGTAAATGAAACTACAATGAGAGGCCAAATCCATTAGCATGTCTACCATCAAACACACAATAAACAGGAACTAGGTTTTGTTGAGGTAATACATATATATATATATATATATATATATATATATATAAACACTTGTGCACTATTTGTAGGAGTGGACATGATACATGATGGTGCCACTAAAGGAAACAGTATGGTCATTCCCTGGTAAATTAAAAAGATAATTACCATACTTTCATTTTGTTAATGTAATAAAACCTGATCAAAAGCCATGTGAGGAGGAAAGGGTTCATTTGCCTTATACTTCCACGTCACAATCTGACACTTAGGGAGGTCAATGCATGACATCAAGCCAAGAACCTAGACACATGGGCCATGAAGGAGCACTGCTTTTAGACTTGCACTCTGTTTGCTCAGGCTCTCTGAACTTTTTTTTTTCTTTTGGAGATTTATTTATTATGATATCTATATGAGTACACTGTAGCAGTTTTCAGATACACCAGAGGAGGGCACCGGATCCCACTATAGGTGGTTGTAAGCCACCATGTAGATGCTGGGAATTGAACTTAGGACCTATGGAAGAGCAGTTAGTGTTCTTAACTACCGAGCCACCTCTTCAGCACCTTCTAACTTCTTTATATCGACCAAGAACATTTGTTCAAGGAACAGTACTGCCAACGATGGGTGGGTTGGGCTCTCCCACATTAATTAACAAGTGAGACAATCTCTCACTAAGCACCTGCAGATCAACCAAATAAAGGCCATTACTCAGCTGACACTGCCCCCACCACCACCCCAGTGATTGCAGACTATATCAAATTTAACAGTTGATGCTAACTCAGACATCATAAGACCCAGCAATTCTACTTCCAGGCATACAGTTGAAATAATTAAAACCCCAATCTCGAAGATATCCTTTTCATGCCCATCTTCATAGTAGCATCATTCAAGCTAGCTAAAATATAGAAGCCGTCCAGTATTTACTGACCGACGAGAAGATGAGCAAAACATCATCTACTGAATGGTAGTTTTCAGAAGGAAGGAAAAGCTGCAGATGGTGTAACATGAGCAGGGACATGATACAAAATGAAGTAAGCTAGTCATACACAGAAAGACACAGATTGTATGGTTTCACTTGTGGTGAATGGTTCAAGTAGTCCCCAGCATAGGTCCAGCACATAGAATGCTAGACTTCAAGAACTAGATGAAAAGGGTGATGGAGATGAATGGCGACAATGGCTACACATAGGCATAAACATATCTAAAATTCATTAACTCTACAAAGAACTGTGCACTTTCAATTGGTCAGGATGGCAAATGCTGCATGTAAGTTTGAACCAGAAAAGATGAGGATACAACAAGGCTATGTAAGTACTACAAGCATCATGGTTATGATTAGCATGTTCTTCTCATCCTCATCTGTTCTTGTGGAAGGTATGCCCATGTCAGATTTCCCCCATACTTCACTCCTGGATCTTGTTAAAATGCAGGAGGTATTGGCTAGGACCTAAAATTTCTGTGGGATGCTGCTGCTGCTGGTCCATGTGCCATACTTTAAGGAGCCAGGGCTTACTATTCGGTGGCCAGTGAGTAAGGACCAAGATTCACACTCTGATCATCAGCGATGAGGCCCAGTGTTCTTTCTATTCCACTGCTGTTATCCACAGAGATTGTTTTGCCCTCTCTCACACTACAGTTTGATAGAAAGAGACTCAGCAGAGTTAATTACAGATTGCCAGTTTCAGATCATGGTGCTATACAGAAGAAGACAAAAGGCACCCTCCCACTCCCCCCCCCCTATTCATGGTCACTTCTGTACTCCATGAGCGTCCTTGAAAACAAGAAGTTGTCTAGGGCCAGAAGAATTGAAGTTGCGCTTCAGGAATGAACTTTTAAAGACTCAAGTATTGAGACTGACGAGGTAGCCTCAGGGTATCCCATCTGAGGAGAAGTGAGAGCGAAAGAGAGAAGGGAAAAAGCTTGATTGAGAAAAAAACCAAAAGGATGACTAAAAGAGACTGGAAAGAAAAATTCAGAAATATATGTATGTATATATTAGAATAACATACTTAGATGGTCTTTTGAGTTAAAATTACACAATTACTTAAGTGTATATGCAATAAATATTTACCTTTTAAAAGATGCAGTTTACTATACATCATGATATATAGAGAAATTAGAAATAGTTGCAATCTGTGCTGTTTCAATTACACACCATAAAACAAAAAATTTGTCTTATAAAGAAATAATGTATTAGTAACAACAAATTATAACATCATATGTGGTAATATGAATATTGACATTAATTATTTAAAATCTGTGGTCTTTAGTCACCCATATCAATCAAGAACAACTTTATCTTTTAAGTCATCACCTTCTGTTAACCCTAAAACACAAAAACTACATCACTCCAGTCTCTTTTCCATTGCTGTAACATATATCTGAAATATCAGTCAATTGTTCCAGTGTACTGCTAGTTCTTTTTAATTTTATAAACTATATTATTAAAGAGAGAGAGAGACTGGAAAGTGGATGAGAAAAGGTCCAAGTTCTGTGGACAGTATATTTGGGAATGACCGTGATCAATAATAAAGGAACTATCGGCATGCTACTAATTGTCCCTAGCTGGTAGCAAACCAGAGCTGCTCAGGCTCCTGGGTCATGCACGTCTCTGTGAAAAGAGTGTGCGAATCATTCATTTGCATCACGGTTCCTCATTTTGAAATCTGACAGTCAGCCTGCATGTTGATGGGCTGTTCTGATAGGGTCCTCTGATGAGGAGGGATTTCTGACTTAGCTCCCTTCTCTTGTTTTATAGAATACTGCTCACTATAAAATCAGAGCTGTGTGGGACCTACCTTTTGAATTCCGCTATTGCCAAAGTGTAATGACTGGCTCAGGTCAACAGAGCCTGGCACATGGGACACACAGCCTTTTCACTGTTACATGATTTCAGTTTAAATGGCTATAATGAGTTATCCAGTATTCTTGGTCCTTTTATTTATTTTTAAAACAAAATATAACTTGTATTGAGTACAGTAACATATATTTGAAGTATATGGTTTAAATTCTTACACCTGTATTATGTATGTTTTATATATATTTGTCTGTGTGTGCATGCTCTCACACACAAGCATATACACACACATACACATATCACATACATATAGTTTGTATAGGCTTTAAACTTTTCATCAATTCTTATATCCATATCACAGTAGAGAATAAAGAAATTCACAAATAAGGAAATCAATCACATGGTATTGCTTTTTGCCTCACCGCTGTCATAAATGCACTTCTGCAGGTGTCCTTTATGTACCTGTGAAAGAGTCTGTGTTTGTCAGTTTTCTATTACTATGACAAAATGCTTGAAATAATCAACTTATAAAAGTGAAAGGCGATTTGGGTTCAGGGTTTGGGATGTTTCAGTCTGTTTGATTGGCCCTGTTGCTTTGAAGAATGTATTAAGGTAGCATATCATGGCAGAGAATGCATGACAATAAAACAAAATGAAAACAAAAAAAAAAAACCCAAAAAACCAAAAAACCAAGAAGCAGCAACCCCAAAACAAAAAACAAACAAACAAACAAAGCCTATTCACCTCAGAAACCCTGGTTCTGCAAACCTCCTTGAAGATGTGACTGATTACCTGAAATTTCTCACCAAACCTTATTTCCTAAGTCCCCTATTTTGTTTCAGTAATGTGACTCTGGAGATCCCAGCCTTTAATTGTGGGCCTCAGCAGATATTCCAGACCCAAAATATAACCTCTCACTGCCTCAGCTCCTGTATTTTGACGTTATGATGCACAACAAATTAGCCCAGAGGCATCTTCTTACTCAACTCGAATATTTATCATGTGATTGAAGAGTTATAGAAACATTGGCTGATCTAAGCTGGACTCAGGACAACTCTGCTGGACTTGGCTGGTTTTCTTATACATTTTTCTAGAGTTTCTAAAAATCTCATTTGAGTTTGACTCAAGGTGATTCAACTCTGCTGCACCCATGTCTCATACTTCTGAGATGAGATGGACGCCAGGCACTTCTTTCTTGTGGCAATGACAAAGGATCGGAAAATAGGCTTGTCATCATATTTATCTTATCGCCTTGGGCAAGGTGGTGACTTGGGTCAACCTACGACGGAGAAGTACACTCTTCTCCAGATGGAAGGATGCACGGATGTAAGGACGGAATGCTGTGGGGGCCGTGGAACAAACTCGCTAAGAGCTGCTTCCATCTCTCAGAGAGCACCAGGTGCCACCACAGCCTAGCACTGCATCCAGATCCTTTGTAAAATGACAAAAAATGTCAAGTCCCAGAAGAAGAAGTATTTACACACAGTTAGTCACTCTGGTAAAGCAGTTATTGCTTATGGCTCCTTTTGCCCCACTAACCTTTGGAGCAAGGATGGAAAATGCCCTGACATGACCTCATCCATGTGAACGGAGGATCTCTTTGCTATCCTGCAAGAATGTGGTCAAAGAAAACATTTCTCTTTTCTTCCTAGCAAGATGCCAGGAAATCCCACTGAGGTTACACCACCTTCCCCTGTTCCAGTAACAGACCATGAATGTGAATCAGACCTAAATTATATATTTCACTTCCCATAATAATCATACAGTTAATGGTGCTCTGAAAGGTATCACATTTAGAACAATTGTTCCCTTCCTAATTATCTTCCCATTTTATTTCACTTTAATATAATAATTTTCTCACAAAAGACTCACTAAATAAGTAAACACCAAGGGTTGATATCTTTCCATTATAACCATAGTTAGTAGGAAACACACACCAAATTAACTGATGTAGTAGTATTTGTTGGAGTGCATTCTATGGCACAAGTTTGTATTGAACGTCATCTTTGGATACAGGTAAGATGTTTAGCCTTACACATACGGGTTTAGACAGAATGAAGAGGTCGCATCTTTGTCTGAACTTTCTGTGCTGTTCATGTGAGCTATGTAGTTTTCATTTTGCCCTAAAGGTAGTTTTCTAGCCTGAAAGTTTGTTTGGGGGAAAGTTTGGATTCAGGATATCCCTGAGCCTCACCAGGTTGAAAATTTGGTCAAGGAAAAGATGAAGAAAGGTAGAGAAGATCCAGAAGACAGGGTGACGGGCTACAAAATTCCACTCTCTAGACTTCAAACAAATTTTACACTCCTCATTTCATAGCAACTGGAGTTACTTACAGTGAGCTTTACAAGTCCTAGCAATAATCAGTCAAGGGAGCAGAAGGGGTCCAAGCCCCACTCTTTAACCTTGAACTATTGGATGCTGACAGATCCTGGCAGAGGACAGATCATTGTTTTTAGTCGTATAACCACGGCTGAGCCCACCCAACTCCAGCAGATAGCACCAAATCCATGGTAGCATAGAAGCTCTGATTAATCTTAGTGGGCCACAGAACAAAATGAACACACATGAACGTAAGCAAGGGCTTTGTAGGGAAGGCTATATATGAGAATATGCAGAATGCAGGGCATACATATGTGAAATTGTCTAAAGACAAATTTAATTAAAAAAAAAGTCTACTTAAGCCTTTGAAAGAGCAACAAAAGAAACTGAGAGAGAAAGAAAATGAATGAGTCCTCCAGGCATGTATGCCATCAAATCCCTATTCATGTCTTTTCTTTGTCATTTAGGAAGAACACTAACTTGTAGTGACATGGTACTTGGAGTACACATTGTATACATTCTTTAAAATAATATAGTTGTTTTAAAACTTATTATTGTATAATCAATGTATTTTATATGCGGGTATCCCTTCTATATTATTTTTCTTATTTAATTTTTGCTTACAATCATAAACTCAACTCTGCAATCAGTTAGCTTTGGAAGGGAATAAGGAAAATATGGAATCCATAAAACTTCAGTGAGAGCAGTTTACAGGGTACAATGTGCAGGTAATATGGGGGCACTCTCCTGATCTACAGAAGGAATAATCTGATGGGTAAGATGCCCTCAAGTCAAAATAATTAGGAGTTGTCCACAATAGGCAATAGTGTTCATCTTGCTGGTCTTGCCAGTCCTGTACCCAAAATGCTCCATGGCATCCACAATGTTCATGCCCCCTTTCACCAAGGACTACATGTTTATCATATATCTACTCACTCTGGGCAGTGCAGATCAAAACCTGGGAAGCATTAGTGTTTGGTCCTGTATTTTCCATGGACAAGATGTTAGGTCCTGTATGTTTCAGGATGGAGTTCTTGTCCTCATATTTCTCCCTGTAGATGGACTTGCTACCAGTGCCATCATGGCATGTGACGTCACCACCCTACCACATGAATCCTGGAATAACTCTGCAAAAGGCGGAACCCTTATATCCAAACCCTTTCTCTCCAGTGCTCAGAGCACAAAAGTTTTCTACCGTCTTTGGAATTTGTCTCCAAAGAGCTCAAAGGTGACATGCCCCAAGGGCTCGACATTGCTGTGATGTTGAAGTACATGGTGGGGTTGACCACAGCTGCAGCAAGAAGTGTCGGGGGACAATGGCATCTGAAAAGCCACCTTCTATATCTTAGGATAGAATAGATTATAATCTCTTTCACTAAATAAATGGAACTTTTGGTTTTAGACAAAACTGAATAAATACATTTCACGTTATGTTTGAAGAAGGGCAAGCATAAGACCAATGAAAAAAAAAAAAAAAGAGGACTGCAAAGGGTTGGTCTATAAGCCATGAGATTTGAGGGATGAACTATTCACTTTCTATATACCTTGGTGTAGGTGTGCCAGAGAGGCGTATGAACCAGAAACAACAAGCATATAGTAACCAAATAAAAACAAACATTAAGACAAAATAAGGCTTCTCTCTCTGCACAAATGACTGAGAAAGAAGACTTTTCCTTAGGGCAAAACCCTGTTGGCAATACAAATCCTACTCCCTGTGAACACTCCCCCACACATGTGTTCTCCTTGATCTGATTGTGCATGGCAGTCAACAGCAGAACTGTGTAAGGAGACCCCTGACTGCTACTACAGTTTTGAAAACAACGACAGGAACTGGCAGGTTGGTGTGCCAGTAAATTCCTGACTACCATTCCTGACGAGCAATAATGAGATTAGCATCTGTTAGCACTCTGCTCAAGCCATTATGAGGTAATGTCCCTTCTCCTCCTGACCAGTTGAGAACTGTAGAGGTGAGGTACAAAAACAGGGATGTCTATAATCAGAGAAATAATAAGTAGCAAAATGTAAATAACAATCAGAGGTAAAATATGCAAATAGTTAGGGATATAATTAAAAACCATCCATAATATCAAGAACTATGAACATTTCAATTAGAATAGATGAGGGTGAATAGATACTAACACCAGGATGACACAGATGTCATAATTATTTGACAGCCATTTTAATACAACCATCATAAAATGCTATTATAAATAATTACTATTTTGAAACAAAAATTCTCAGCAAAGAAAAGACACAAAGGAAAACTGAATTCTAGAATTGAAAGAATAATTTTTAAAGTATTTTTTAAAGCTTACAATAGGAGGGTGGGAATTATAGAAAAAGTAGCAAGCAAGGTTAAAGCTAGAGTAAGAGAAATTACAGTCTAAACAATACAGAAAATACAGACATGTACAATATGAGTGATGTCATTACACACTCAAAAGGGAAGAAGAGAAAGTGGGAGATTCAAGAAATATTCAGAAAATAATTGTTAAAAATGCCCTGAATTTGGTGGAAGGCATAAGACAAACAAAACAAAACAATGACAACAACAACACACACCCAAACTTTTCAAAGAGAAAAGTCCTATAGACCTGGGGTGGGGGAGGCTCCCAGGACTAAATATGAGTGATCTGAGGTGAAATGCCCAACATGATGGGAAGAGGGAACCTGAAGAGACCACCTCCAGTAGACAGGACCCCCAGTGGAGGGGTGGGTACGCCATCCCACCCATAAAATTTTCAACGCAACATTGTTCCTGTCTAAAAGAAATGCAGGGACAAAAATAGAGCAGACACTGAAGGAATGACCATCCAGTGACCAGCCAAACTTGAGATCCATCCCATGTGTGGCCAACAATCCCTGACACTGCCGTTGTGCTTGCAGACAGGAGCCTAGCATGGAGAGGTTCTACCAGCAGCTGACTGAGACAAATGTGGATATTTACAGCCAACCAGTGGACTGAGACTGGAGACCCTTATAGAAGAATTATGGGAAGGGTTGAAGGAGCTGAAAGGGATGGCAACCTCCATAGGAAGACCAACAGTGTCAATTAACCTGGACTCCTGGGAGCTCCCAGAGGTCCCAAAACACCAACCAAAAAGCACACTTGGGCTGTTCTGAGGCCACTGGCCCATATGTAGCAGAGGACTGCGTTGAAGTAGGATGTGCCTGTACATGATCTTGTAGAGATGTGATAGCCCAGAATCAGGGGACGCATGTGGAGGGCAGCACCACCTCAGAGGTAAAAGAGGATGGGGGAATGAGGCAAAGAACTCTGAGAGGAGGAACCAGGAGAGAAGGCAACATTTAGGTTGTAAATAAAAAAATAATTAATTATTAAAAAATCCTTTAGAAAAGGGAACAGGCGATTTCTCACCACAAATCAGAGAGACCACAAGAAAATACTGTGGCATTTTCCATGTACAAGAATTGCTTACTCGTGTTACAAGGATTTGGCCCTTAAGTGCCACCTGAATGAAAGACTGGCTCACCAGACTGAGGATCTGTTGGAAAGTGAAGGAGCTTCTAGGTGGTGGGGCTTATCAAAAGGTCATTAGGGATGTGCAGGAGATACCAAGATACCCAATCAGTTGATTTTCTCAGGTTTATGTTCAAAACAATGGAAAGCTAACAAACAAAAGAGTGGAGAGGGAGAGAGAGAGGAAGAGGGAGAGGGA